>NC_081194.1:59854478-60454478 GCF_902713425.1 Acipenser ruthenus | reverse complement strand
ACATTTAAAAAGCTGTTGACATCTCATGGACCAGAATGTTTGAGAAAGAACTTCCTTCTAATAAGAATGTTATGTAGGTAACACTGCTAAAGCAAGTTGATAATTTCAGAATGTCTGTCTTTAGAAAACTTCCCTTTATTTTTAACCAAGGTATTTTAGCAGATGCACTTTTAGTTACCATCAATGTGCACTCCACCTCTGCATCATTTGATTGTCAATATTAAACCCAGAGGTTTCAGTCAAATTGGTTGAATGGACAGGTTGCTGTATATATACTCCTAAGCTTGTTGTAGTATGTGTTGACAGTCTGTCTTTGCGGGTGTTTTGTTATAAACTGAGATTTGTTACTATGGACAGGTGGTATTCTAAAATAAGTTTACCATGGCATAAATTGTATTCCTCTGTATATGTTCTTACTGTAGACAATCTGTCTTGTGAAATAGCCTAGATTTCCATTTTTGTCTTCAGAGCTGTGAAAAAGTAACCCAGGCTGTAACAGACAGTCCTTGCAACAGAATCTTTAGGCCTTGAAGTAATACTGACTTTCATTTGCGTTCTCCAGGTCAAGCAAGCAGTGTTCATTTTGAAGCCGAAGAAATAAGAAAACATTGTGTGACGTTTCTTCTGTATGTGAAAGTTTTTATTTCAAGGTAAGTTGGAAGGATGGTGGCCTATATTTGGAATCCAAAATCAATCAGTGCCACGCTCGTATTGATGCTATACAGGATAGGGTGGCGGTCCTTGAGGACAGAAATCGTCACTGTAACCACATCCACTTTCTTCAGCAGAAAATCCCCCATTGGTATCCAACCCTCAAGTCCTAGGATGACCACCCTTTCCTGGAGTTAAATAGAGCGCATCGCGTATACGCAGGTGGCCCTCGGTATTCCAATAAACCTGCACCAGGATATTTCAATGCCTTTGTTACACTGATCGATAACAACTTTTTTGTTATCTGTGCTATGTCTTTTACTCATTCGTTCTCCCTGATCTTTATCTCTATTTTTGATCATGGATAGTGTTGTCATTAATTCCTGAAATTTGTGAGGGGCCAATCATCCTGTAAAGAGAGCACAGTGCTTAGATGATCTTTTAAGAAAAAAGGTTGATATTGTTTGTTTGCAGGAAGCTCATTTGGTTTCAAGTGATGTTGCTCATTTTTAAAATAAACATTACAAGGTAATTGCATAAGTATCCTGTAATATTTTGCAGTTTGTGAAGTCCTCAGAGATCCAAAATATATTGGTCTCAGACCACGCCCCTGTCATACACTTTGAATTTTTAATTCTTTTGGAAAGATCTGCAACTGGGCTACACTTAGCCACCGCTAACACAATGGCAGCATGGGATACTGCTGTCGATTTTAAAGAGGCACAGTTGTTTGAGTAAGATCAAGTGCATATTATGGCATTTCCCCCCTAGGATAACTTTCATTCAATTAATTAAGGTATATTCTTTTGATATTTTAGTTTCAGTAGTTTATTGTAACTTGTAATATTCTTGTTTTTGTCTTGATATTGTATATCTGTATTGTTGTGATATTTTTTTGATCTGTATTGTCTCCCCCTTCCCAAGGGGAGGGAAAAAGAAAGGAAAATGTAATAAATAATTGTTCACAAAAAAAGTATTTGATGTGTTTTATGGAGAATAACACATGGGGTAGTGTGTGATATGAGAATATAATGCCCACCATGCATTTTCCAAGCATCCCACCCTGAGGGTGGGTATTGCATTCTCATTTATCACACAGTACCCCATGCAGTATTTGTTTATAATCTCCTGGTGAGCATTTTTTTTCCTGCCATTTTAAACTTCTTTTTTGCTTGTTGTCAAATTCCTTTCATTTTGACAGCTTGCACCGGGGTCGCTCTGTTCCTGTTGTTAAGGAGCATGTGTTTCCCATAGTGACCGGTTAGCTATTACAGGAGTTATCAACTGGATAATCCCATTGAAAAAATTGCTCACCAGTTGTTATAATATAATATCAATACCTGTTTATCCTGTATCCATCCATGATTCATCCACCAGATCACTTGAAGCAGTTGTTTCTTTAACCTGGCAGGTATTTGGAGCCTTCTAGGGGTATGGACAATGGTACAGTACATCCTTATGAGAAGCTAGAAGCTGAGCTGCCCTCAGTCCTGCTGGGGGAACTTCATGCCACTGTGCTGTACATCGGGAAGCTTCAAGATCTGCCCAGTAACATCCACGGGGCTTTCTCTATACAAAACCAGGGAAAGGTGAGTTACAGGTGTTTGTCTGAAAGCTGATGTTCTCTAGACTGTGTTAATTGCTTACAGTTTAGATATTAGCCGGGCCAGTATGCATTTAGGTTCAAGTAGTGCTGTAACAAACATTTTCTTCTTTGAATATTCTGTCAAAATGTAAACTTTATACCATATTTATACCATATTTGTACCATATTACAGTAAAAAAAAATCTCTGTGGAGGAATATAAACATGCTACACCATCAAATGACCAATTAGGGAAAGGAGAGAAACACCCCATTGTACAGTAGTGTGTGTGTGTGTGTTATGTATTTCAAAAGTCATTCATGCATTGGTTTCCTCTAGTGACTAGAGTCAAATAATTATTTTCTGTTTTGGTACTGTAGTTTGTGCGGAAAGCTGTGGAGATTGAATTTTGCTTTTAATTTTATTTCTGTATTGACAAATGTTTTTCTATTTTAAAGCTGTTGCCTCCATCCTGGCACTTGTTGCACCTCCACCTAGATATCCATTGGTCAATTCTAGAAATTCTTCATTTATTGGGAGAGAAGATGCTTGGTAAGTTATTACTGTAACTAAAGTAAAATGTGTACTTGCTGTACTCTTCAAATCAAGCCATCATAACTGTATTGAACCCCAGTGCACTTTTCACTTGTCTCTAGTGTTTACATGTTTAAGCTAACTGTAGTGTCCTAAACGGTACAGTTTTAAATTATGATATTTACTGATGCTGAAAAAATGGGTTGGGTGGGGCTTACGTTATTGATTACTCCACACTTAAAAAGGTCTAAGTTGTTAATTTCTGGTTTGGTAACTTTATTTAGATGTGTGTTTTTTCCTCTTTTAAAAAATATGCTAATCATGATTTGGTGAAAATAGACCAGTTTTTAGTTTACTGAATTTACTGTACAAATATCTATAGACATGAAAGCCTTCCAACTCCATTGTAACATTTATAAATACAGCCTTTGTATGCAGTCATTGCTTTACTATTAAGTTATTAAAAAACTAACATTTTCTAGATCCAAGTTGCAATTCCATTTTTCATGTTTTTTTTGTTTGTTTTGTTGTTTTACACTATTGTGTTTTTCTAAAGTTTCCACTGCCTGGTGTTTTCAGGTCAAGTAGTTTATGCTCATCAGTTCATGAACCAAACTGGGGAAAACCTCACCAATATCAGCCTCTTTGAGGAACACTGCACCCATCTTCTGTGTGACCTTGTTGGCTTTGCAATAAACAAGTACACCAAGGTACTGTCCATTTTTTTTTTTAATCAAGTGTTTTTGAAGTTATGGATGAAGGAATAACTATTCCTGTATTTGTGTTTGAAAAAAGTAATTTAGCATCACTGTGAATGGAGCTCATGTCTTCTTGTCAATCGGCTGCTACTGCATTTCACCTATGTTATAAACCAAAATTGTGGCTTTGCTATAAGCCCAGTGGAGAGGATCTAGATTAATCACAGGCCTACAAGGTATAATTTAAGAAGTCTTTAAATCCTTAACCCTTTAAGGTACAAGGGACATACGCTGCTATGCAAAAGTTAGACATGTTGCATTTTTCTACTCTGATGCATTATGAGCATCAGCAATTTACTCAAAGCCTCCACTAGTGTTTTCTACTATTATAACAACCTTGACTTTCATAAAGAGGGAAAAACATTGAGTGAAATAGCTTGCATCAGTCGATTTTCAAGGTGTGGTATCCTAATCAACAAGCATAATCAACAAGTACAGAGAAACATCATCTGTAATTGACAAACCCTGGACTGAAAGAGCGGTCTAACAAGGATGAGCAATACTTGAAGATAATATCTTTTAAGGAATAGAAAGAAGACAAGCGTTGAATTGACAACAGAACTGGCAGAAGGCACAGGTGTCGTCCATCCCATCAACAGTCCAAAGCATCTTTGACCATTGTTCCATAGTCCAATTTCTGTCTTCTTGTACATATTTTAGCCTTGTAGTTGTATTCCCATTTCTTACAGAGGTATTGTTACTGCAATACATCCTTTAAATCCTGATTTCAAGAGTGACCTTCATACTGTTGATTTGATGGACAATGACACCTGTGCCTTCTGCCAATTCTATTGTAGGAGATTCTATTGTGGGAGGGTAGGAGATAGAAAACATACCGGTACAAAAAGAATCATGTTGTTGCTACCAAGTCATTGGGATGCTATAGAAACCCACTGGGCAAAGTCCTGGGGTCAGTACGCTACTTGGAAATGGTTTCTTTGCATTTGCATTGTTTTTTATGGCCTCCTGGAATTTGAAAGATACTTTGATTGTAATGGAGTGGAATTATTGTTTTAAAGTTGTGATCATTGTCTTTAGGTCAGACCAACTGATGCTCTGACAAGCTGCCATTATCTGTGCGACTGTACCAAAGAACTCTGGGTAATGATTATCCATCTTCTCGACCACAGAAGCAAAGCATCTCACACAGAGGTAGGCTGGGAATGTTAATGAATAAACATTTAAAACATTTAATAAAGAATCTGAAGACGTCCTCTTGAAGATGTTTCATAACAAGAATGCTTAATGAGTAAAATCAAAGCAGTTAGCAGTGAACCTTGATTATTTTTCAAAACTAGGGATTTGTTTAATTATATAGATTTTTTTTAAGCACATAAATTGATGCTCTTGAGAATTTTATGTTTGTAAACTTGATCAATAAAATTGTTACATGCTGCTGCTTTTGTATATCAAGGGATGTTATTTTCAGCCTAATTGGACTTCAGAAGCACGTTTCATGAAAAATAAAAGTATAATCTTGAGGTTCAGAAAATGGTCTCTCTTGTGTTCATTTTAATAACTGTATATATAGTAAAGAAATAAGTGGTATTAAATTGGAACTTGCTGCTTATTCATTGTTAGTTGTCTTTTTTTTTTTTTTTTTTGCAGCAAAATATAAAAAAAAATTTCAATAAAATCAAAGTACTGGACAACTTAGAAAAATAGAAATTTCTGCTGTCATTTACTGTGCTAGAGCTACTATAAATTTTTTCCAATGTAAATATTGACTTGTTTAGAAAAGGGTGGCAACAAATCACAGAATTGATGACTGTGACATCACACCTGCAATGCTATATTAGGAATGTCCGATGCAAGTTTAGTCATTTGTTTTTTCATTTGTTATATAACTAGTTCTTCTGGAGTTATGTGAACAAGCTGCTAAGGATCCTCCTGGAAGGAACACATGTGGACAAAACACGGCAGCATTTCACTGCACACTGCAAGGACCCACTGGGTTTCAGCTGGTGGCTTGTTACACACTTGGCAGAGCTCTATCAGTACAGTCGGAATGGGGCTGTAGAAGGAAAGGTAATTTTGAACTGGGAATTGATTTTTACAATGTTCTCAAAGTTATGAAGAATCATTTCTAAAGTCAGTCACTTTTACATATAAAAATAGGACAATAAATTGTTATTGGCTTGCTTCACAGTTAAATGAATTATTGGAATTGCATTACTATAATTACAGTGCTCCCTCTTTGTACCGTAGAACCAGTTAAGACGGCATGGTCATGTCTCCTATTTGCCCCAAAAGGCCGTTCCACTAGCCCTTTCATTGTCGTTATAAGGCGGAGCACAAATAGTATGGTCTCATAACTATGAGTGCTAACTGTAGCGTGACAACGGGTGGAGCATTGTATTTACACATGAACTGAATCATAGCGTTGCCAAGTAGATTCGTGATGGTTTATATTATTGATGCTGATGCTGGGTTTTCAATTTTTTATATTGATATACACATACACTAGGTAAATTGTTAAAGCTGTTCTGTGTTTTTTTGTTCTTTTTTTTTGCAGAAGGTAGAAGATAACTGGAGTTTTGTTGAAGAACTTTTGAAACGTTCCTGTGATAATCAGGTAAATGTACCATACATACAGTATATATATATAATATATATACAGTATATTTTTATATATGTACAGTGCCTTGCATAAGTATTCACCCCCCTTGGACTTTTACACATTTTGTTGTGTTACAACCTGGAATTAATTTACACAACATACTTAACACTTTGAAGGTGCAAAATATTTTTTATTGTGACACAAAAGTTAATTAAACAAAAAAAAGACATTTGTTGGTTGCATAATTATTCACCCCCGAGTCAATACTTGGTAGAGGCACCTTTGGCAGCAATTACAGCTACAAGTCTTTTTGGGTAAGTCTCTACCAGCTTTGCACATCTGGATCCTGCAATTTTTGCCCATTCTTCTTGGCAAAATTTCTCAAGCTCTATCAAGTTGGGTGGGGACCGTTGGTGAACAGCAATTTTCAAGTCTTGCCACAGATTCTCAATCAGATTGAGGTCTGGGCTTTGACTGGGCCATTCTAAGACATTCAGGTTCTTGTTTTTAAACCACTCCAGTGTAGCTTTGGCTGTGTGTTTAGGGTCATTGTCCTGCTAGAAGGTGAACCTCCGCCCCAGTCCCAGGTCTCTTGCAGACTGAAACAGGTTTTCCTCTAGAATTTCCCTGTATTTGGCTCCATCCATCTTGCCCTCAATCCTGACCAGTTTCCCAGTCCCTGCCGATGAAAAGCATCCCCATAACATGATGCTGCCACCACCATGCTTCACCGTGGGGATGGTGTTCTCAGGGTGATGAACAGTGTTGACTTTGCGCCACACACAGAGTTTTGCGCTAAGGCCAAAAAGTTCAGTTTTGGTCTCATCAGACCAGAGAACCTTTTTCCACATGTTTGCTGTGTCTCCCAGATGCCTTTTGGCAAAATCCAAACGGGATTTCATATGGGGTTTTTTTCAGCAATGGCTTTCTTCTCGCCACTCTTCCATAAAGCCCAGCTTTGTGGAGCGTCCGGGTTATAGTTGTCCCATGGACGGTTTCTCCCATCTCAGCTGTGGATCTCTCCAGCTTCGTCACTTACCATTGGCCTCTTGGTTGCTTCTCTGACTAATGCCCTCCTTACCTGGTCACTGAGTTTTGGTGGACGGCCTTCTCTAAGCAGAGTTGCGGTTGTGCCATATTCTTTCCATTTTTTAATAATGGATTTAACGGTGCTCCGGGGGATGTTCAAAGTTTGGGATATTTTTTTATAACCCAACCCTGATTGGTGCTTCTCCAGAACTTTATCCCAGACTTGTTTTGATAGCTCCTTGGTCTTCATGATGCTGTTTGTTTAGATATGCTCTCTAACAAACTCTGGGGCCTTCCAGAAACAGGTGTGTTTAATCTGAGATCATGTGACACTTTAATTGCACACAGGTGGACTCCATTCAACTAATTATGTGACTTCTGAAGGCAATTGGTTGCACCAGAGCTTATTTAGGGGTGTCACAGCAAAGGGGGTGAATACTTATGCAATCACGACTTTTCAGTTTTTTATTTGTAAATAATTTTGAAAAATATGTAGATTTTTTTTCCCCACTTCGACATTATGGACTATTTTGTGCAGATCAGTGACAAAAAATCCTAATTAAATCCATTTTAATTCCAGGTTGTAACACTACAAAATGTGGAAAAGTCCAAGGGGGGTGAATACTTATGCAAGGCACTGTGTGTGTGTGTGTGTGTGTGTGTGTGTGTGTGTGTGTGTATATATATCTATATCTATATCTATATCTATATCTATATATCTATATCTATATCTATATCTATATCTATATCTATATCTCTATATATATCTATATAGTATTTACACATGTCCTCTGCACATCCGATACACACTAAAAGGGCAATCCCAAAGGGTCTAGGAATAAGAATACGAAGAATATGCTCAAAAGAAAGTGACTATGTAAAACAAAGAAATGTATTAAAAACAAATCTTAAAAAAAGAGGATACAAAGAAAGAATTATAGAGACGGAGTTAAGAAAAGTGGATAAACTAAAAAGAGATGATCTACTAGATTATAAAAATAGAGATAAAAAGGTCAAGAGAGTCCCATTAATAATGACTTACTCTAAACTTTTGCCCAATATTTCTAAAATAGTTTGGAAACACTTGCGGATTCTACATAATTCAGAAAAATTAAAAAAGTATTTCTTAAGGCCCCAGTTGTAGCATTCAAAAGAGAAGCTAATTTAGGTGATATTTTAGTTCACAGTAAACATAAAAGAATAATTGACAAAATAGGTTCTACGAACATGTGCACTAGTAGATGTAAAGTGTGTAAATACATGGACAAAAGTAAAAATATAATTAAACATAAGAACACCACATATCCACTAAAAACTAATACCTACTGTAAAAATAGCAATGTTGTTTATGGAATAGCCTGTGAGAAATGTGATGAAATCAAATATGTTGGAGAGACTGGAACAACTTTTATATAAAATAATTCAGAACCACCTTTCATTAATTAGAAATAAAAAATGAATGAATCAATAGTACAGCACTTCACCAGTCAGGGACATGACATAAATTATGTAAAGTTTGTAGTATTAGAACAGCTCAAATTAGACAATGCGACATATAGAAGAATAAAAGAAAGTAAATGGATAAATAGGCTGAACACGATTATGCCAGCGGGACTCAACAGAAAAGAATGCACTAATTAACTTCAATAAATATATAACATTTAAATAAATAAACAAAGGCCAAATCTAGACTGATCCTCAGAGCCAGCATTGCATGATATAATAAAAATATAAGTTTATATAAAGTAGTGTTAATTAGAATTAATACAGATTTAAAGATAGAAGTAAAAATGATGTCACAATATATACAACACCATTACATCATGTAAGAATAAATCATGGATTTGAATGTAAACAATAACAAGTAGTTGTCATGCCGTCAAAAACCTATAAATACCTCCAATGTTTTGATTCAAACACAGGCTCCCTTGAGAAAGATATGTACAACATACCGAAACGTTGGGCAGCTGGCTCTTTGAGCTAAAATATATATAATCATTTTGTTTTGTAATGAACATTATTGGTACTTGGTTTCTGTAGTGTTTCCATAATTGAGTGTGTTTTAAATATTTGTACAATGTTACTGTATGTTAGGCATCTCTCATTGGAAAAATACCTGTGATGATGGTGGTAATTTGTAAAACTGCAGGGAGGTGGTACTCTTCAGATATACACATTAATTTATAACCTTTAATGTAACATTTTCCTAAACATTACGTTTCATTGTACTGGTTCCAAGAAAAACACTTGAAAAATTAGGCTGCGATACATACCAACCTCTTTTTCCCCTTCTATGATTATTTGGGTGGTGGGGGTCACCATTTCAATGTGGATGCTGCTGATATTTTATACTATTGTTTTTAAATAGAATTTGTATACTTGATTATTTTATTAATGTTCCAGGGTGGTGTCTTAGAGGAGCAATTACGAATGCATCTACAGTGCTGCTTGACATTGTGCCGATTGTGGGATTCCAACGTCAAAACAGTTACATCTCTTTGGGAATATTACAGTAAAAACCTGGTAGGTAAATGGCAATTAGCAAACCGTACTGGATAGTGCAAATCAGTTGTGCATAAAGATCAAGTTGGTAGGAGTCGAAAAAATACGGTGTCATGTTTACACACGCGTTGTTCCAAAGCGTTCCTGTCTGTATTTTGTTTCACTGTTCTATCCTGTCCGCTTTTTAACAGGTTTTTATTCTGCTTTAAAATCCAGAACGGAATGTAGTTGGCTTTGGAACTGTTTGAGAGAGAATTCATGAACAAGCAATCTGCAATTAGCATCTGAAAAAACAACTTACACCTAGCTGTATTTTAATAGCTATGGTTTTACAATGCAGGCCTTGACTCAAATGAGGCTACCTTCTGACGTTCAGGACATGCATAACTGGCTGTTATTTGAAAACCATTTGCATTCTGGTTAGTTGTCCCTATCCTGCGTAAACCTTTGATTTGGTGGACTCCAATATCTCTCCTTCTTATTTGTTTCCCCCTCCAGAATAATGCATTTACCATCCCCTGGTTGGGTTTAAAAGGCCTGATGAGTGTGAGTAAAACCCCGTTCTCCATGCTGGAGCTGGTGAAGAGTTGCTGCAGTGAACAGCAGAGTCCTGATCTTTACAGGATGGCAAACAGCTTTCAGATATTCCTCCGGATAGTGGCCCTGCAGATGAACAAGGAGACAACCGGGACTCATCCATGGAAGCAGATTAAAGGAAGGTACTGGGATGTCATTTTTTCACAGTACTACTATTTTTTTTTTTTTTATCACTTAAATGTGTCTGTACTTCTTTCTAAAAGCATTTGGAAAGACAGAGAGATATGCATGGTAATTTTCCCGTTTTTTTAAATAAATACACATTTTAAAATGTTTACTAAGTTAATGTGTGTGTAATATATATATATATATATATATATATATATATATATATATATATATATATATAAAAAAAAAATTGTTTTGTTTTGTTTTTTAATGCATTATTATTATTTGTTTATTTAGCAGACGCCTTTATCCAAGGCGACTTACAGAGACTAGGGTGTGTGAACTATGCATCAACTGCATAGTCACTTACAATTACGTCAAGGAGGTTAAGTGACTTGCTCAGGGTCACACAATGAGTCAGTGACTGAGGTGGGATTTGAACCGGGGACCTCCAGGTTACAAGCCCTTTTCTTTAACCACTGGACCACACAGCCTCCTACACAATTATACATTTGTGCTTGTCCTGTCCAACTGGGTACATGAAAAGAAGTTGCTTAAACCATTTTGCTACTTTAGATTTGTTCCATGCAGCACAGAGTTAAACTTTGTTCCACTCAGAGGAGGAATGTACCTTATTTGACTGCAGATTTTGTTTTAACATGGTGGCCTAAACCACATCACTTTGAGGATAACATTTGGCAGAATATCTGAAGGAGGTCTGAGCTCTGTCACTGGAGAGCTAGCTGTCTGTGATCCACACCACAAAAAATATTTCGGTTTGGCTCGGAGAGCTCTCTGTTTGGTGTGTGTGTGTGCAACAGAGGCTTTACATTCCATAATTACTTTTAAATGATGCCAGTTGAATCTGATTCCAAAGCCTGCCATGGATAATACAATGGAGTTGACTAAATTACCCCAGATTAATGCGGTTTTTCTTCACTTTTCTCAAATTTTGGAGAAGGACCTAGAATTAACAAATATTAAAGCTAATTAACTAAAAAGCATAAGGCCTCATTTACCTTGGTAAAGGACGGTCCTTCCAACTCGAAGAGATCCAGGGAGTTTGGCACAGCCGTGCAATGATGTGCATTTCCAATACTTTAGCTCCCATGCTGATTTCTGTTGGCTGCACTCATTTTGAGGCTTACACATGCTTTTGAGAGGCTAGATCTTTATACTGTACATTTAAGCTACAATCCAGTATAACTAGTGCTGGGACAAATATTCGAACAAATATTTTATAGATATGTATTCGTATACAAAAATCAGATGTTCGTATTCGCTAGAAATGACAAAAATACCTTGCACTTATTTACCACCTCAGCAGAAGTTGCGCGACAGTTTCAAAAATAGCATTTGAAAAAGCTCTGTGTGATATATGATTATATATATATATATTAAAAAAAAACACGGGATCAACACAGCAGCTCTTGAGGCTCTATTTAAATGTTTTAGACAGCAAAAAGTAAACAAACCAGATTATGCGCGCGCATGCATAGTGACCTCTGGAAGGCCATCTGGGTCAAATGCTTTGTGGTGCTTTAGAGCGAGTCAGAATCTCATGGAGCAGAAAAAAGGCAAGCACGTCATTCTGAAATGCCTTGCTTAAACAGTGCCCAACTTGCTGGAAATATGTAGTGATTTTTCTATAGATTATATATATTATATATTTTTTGTTGCGACTTTCTGTTATGTTAAATTTCAGTTTTTATTTGCTTGTTCAGCTACAAAAAGGTACAAGTAAACCTCATGTTATTACTTTATGGAAACGTGTCTATGGCCACTGTTTACTGTGAATAAACGGTGATGGCAAAAAATAAATAAATGCGTTGTCAACTTTTGGGGAATAAACAAAACATTTAACTTTAACTGCTATTTGGCATGTTTTGTTTTGTAGTTAATTCACTTGGGCAAATTAAGGCCTACACAAGTTATTATTTACTCCTGGGATATTTTTCTACTTTAACGTGTTACGTTACTCATTGTAATGTCTTGCTGTAAAATCGATGCACACACACGGGTCATGCCCCCTGCCCATGCTGCTGTACTGTCTCTGCCAGCATTCTGAGCAATATAATGTATTTTATTACTTTTTGAAAACTAACAAATATCCAAACTAATATTTAAATTTATGAGCGAATATCCGAACATGAAAATCCTGTGTTCGTCCCAACACGAAGTATAACCGGTTATAATGGAGTATAACCCAGTTTCCAGTTTACACCATAATAAAACCAAGTCTTGTTACCCATCCCAGTTAGCGTAGTTGACATTGTAGTTGAAACACAATGATATGCTTTGCAAAATTCTTTCTCCCAAAAAGACACTGCTGAGGTGAAATGGAAGTGTAAGTTACTGTATAACAAAGTACATGAAAGTAAGATATACCACAGGGGTAGTCAATTTATTTTTTGTCAAGATCCAAATTTCTTGGTCAAGGTCCAGACTCCAGAGAAACATTTTTCATGCCGCAAGTGCCCCTGTCCAGCAAACACATACAATGCTGTGAATTAGTAATATACACCATTGCTTATATTTTTAGTCCATTTAAAAAAATAAAGATGTAATAAATTAAATCTGAGACTTTGAGAAAGTACATAGATAAAATGTCAAATAGATGTAAATATTAGCATTAAAACACTTTCAGATAACTGTTTTAAGTTTTGAATTAGAGTTTACAAAGAGTATCAACTTTGGTTTTGTCAGATACAATTATTGTAGGCATATATGAATATAGATAGATAAACAAAGCCTTGTGGCTTATTTATTTAATATTAGTATCAGAGTTTGAAAGAAAATAATACTTAGTACAGATGAACTCTCTATCTTAGCTTTATGATTCAAGTCTTTCCAATAACAAATACACACCCAAGCACACACGAGTTTTAAGCAAAAGAATCATGAATAATTACTGTGAAATACCTTTTAAAACTGCAGTACTGTATCACTACAGAAAATGTCATTTTATACAGCAATACAAATTTGAAATAAAATATACGTGAATAATGTAGAATTATAATACTAACCATCAGCGGGAAAAGTGACAGGTCGTCTGGTGGACAAGGGCTTTGAAGTTTGGAGTGAGTTCAGTCAAGGCAAGACGGAGACAGCTGCACAGATGATTATCAGTCAAAACGGAGCGATTACGCGATTTAATGTTGTTCATTGTTGAGAACGCAGACTCACACACGTATGTCGAGCTAAACATAGTCAAGATGTTAAATGCCACCTATCTCAAGTGCGGATGCTTGGAGTCCAGCACAAGGGTTGTCCAGAAAGTTAAAGATGTAGTTTCAGTGTGCCACATCTTAAGCACTTCATCAGCTTTTAAATCAATAAGCTCCAGCTGTAGTTTTGCTTTTTCAACATCCGGAAAGGATGCTTTTGCTTGAATTCACCATTTGCTTGTACCACAAATTTACAAACAAGAAGACTTCTTTTAACACTTTCAAATTCTTGGAACCTCTGCTGGAAGTTTTGAAGAAGCCTGTCGAGAGATGACGCCATCTGATTCACGTCTGCATTATCCCGGCAGCTTATCAGCATTGGGAAATGCAGCATCTCCTCAGTTTCCAAATCACTTTGGAAGAGACTCAGTTTGTTTTTAAATGACACGACACTGCCATGGAGATCCATTACATTGCGATTTCGACCCTGTAGCTTTAAGTTGAAATAATTTAAGTGGCCAGTCAAACAAAGAATGCCAGGATGCTCATGCGTATAGTTCTTCTGCCCTTTTCCCTGGAATTGTATGTAGATGTTCTTCCACATGAACTCTAATTTCCCACAGCCTCCTTAGTACTTGCCCTCTGCTCAGTCAGCGGATGTCATTATGGACCAAGAGGTCATTGTAATCGGCAGATACTTCTGAACAAACGTTTTTGAACTGCCTGTGTTACAGTGCTGACGTGGACTGAAGGAAGTTGACAAGTTTTAACACCATTGACATTACGTTAGAATACTCATTGCTGAGCTTTGCACAAAGTGCGGTTTGGTGGATTGCACAGTGATAGGAAATCAAATTGGTTCAGGCCTTGCAGACGTTTCACAAGCCCTCAGTGAGTACCGATCGTGGCAGGAGCGCCATCTGTTGTAATTGACACAAGTCTAAGTCAAGTCAAAACCTTCATTAGACAAAAAAGTTTGAACAGAATTAAACAAATCCTGATATCACAGGATTCGTCCACTGCCATGGAAAATGTTCCCATGTTTCTCGCGTAACTGTTTAAAAACGTCTTGTGCCATTATCTCAGCGCACCTAATAGCTGTTGTATCTGAGAGCGGTAGTTGTCTGAAGGCTTCAACATCGTCTTTCTTCTCCACAAAAAGGGTTTCAGCTGTAGTAGCCATACACTGCTTAACAATGTCTGCATCTGTTAAAGGTTTCCTGTGTTTTGCCATAACCCACACACACCTCAGTGAAGCTTGAGTTGCCTTTTCCTGAGCACAAGTAGCCTTTGAAATAATATTTGTGCTATGAGAATATCCATCTTTTAATGAAGCGATCTTGTCTGATCTTAAACGGGAGCACAGTGGATATTTGTGGTCAAAATCCATGTACTTCGTTTCATAATGTTTTGATGTTCCCACTTTTAATAACAGCAACAGCCTCTGTACATATTAAACATACCGGTCGAGCATTTAGTCGCTGTGACAAAACAAAACAATAAGCATCGGTCCACTCTTTAAATGAACGATTTTCTGTATCAACTTTCCTTTTTTTTTTTTTGCTGCCATGTTTAAACACACTGCTGTTCACTTGACATCGAAAGCACTGGAGGCGAGATTACAGCGTTCAACAGTGCGCACGAGCGTACAGTGGAAAGTGTAATAAAAAAAAAGGAACTTTCATTTTTTTCATTCGTTCATTTTTTTATTAGTGGAAACTGACGATAGCTCAAATTTACAGTACACTGTATCAGATCTCATTGTGAGGGAATGAGAGGGTAAAAATAATAATTAAAATAATGATAATAAGTAAATAAAGATTCTGCGGTCCGTCTGGCAGTCCGCATTTGGCCCGCGGGCCGCCTATTGACTACCCCTGACCAGGGCTGGACTAACACATAGGCAAACTAGGCATGTGCTAGGGCAGGAACGCAAGGGGGAGGGCCAAAACAGCTATGCATTTGTTTTTTGTTTTATGTGTTGTTTTTTTATTTTTTTTATTTTTAGATATACAGATTTGCACCTCAACTGGAAAAAACTTAACTCACTGACATTCAAACAGAGTCATGTATCTCAAAATCAAATTGTTCTTACAGGTGTTATGCTGATTTCTGTACCCCATAGAATTCTGCATCCCCACATGATTCCTTGCCTGTGCAGATGCAGTTTTTCAAAGACCGCTGGACTTGCACGCTCGCTATTTCTGTGCCTGAGCCCCGCTGTGTTCTCAAGCACTGCCATATTGTAAACGAAACAAAACTAATTATGTGGCAAAATAAAATAGCACATTTAACACCACTGATTTTCTAGATGTACAGTACGTTCAGCCTCCTACGTTGCACGAAACACACGAAATACACGAAACCCTTGATTTATAAAACTTTCTTTTAAAACACATTTTCATTTTATTACAGTAAATACTGTTCAGAAACATCAAGCGGTCACGTCCAGCAATTTTTGAAAAAATGCAGCTGTCTCGGCGTGGAATCATCAAGAATATAGAAATCTACCATATGTAAAACCTGAACTTACTTGTACGCCAAAACATGACGGTTTCTTTGCTCTGGAGAAAAGGGTATTTTCTTTCATGAGTCGAAACAAAACATAAAAACAAGGAAACATTATTGACGATTTTGCGTGCAGTAAATTGTAACTTGACTACACAACAATGTACAGGTATGTTTGTTTTTTACTATTTATTTTCGTGGACTATTGTGGAGCTACCGTTTAGTGAATTTCTATATATTACCTTTTTTCAACTTCATATGGTGTTTCTTGTTTTTTTGAACTGTTGCTTTTTTATTCAGTAAATCTGGAACATTGTCGAGCTGTGCTACAGGATTTAATGTAGGCTTAATTTTTTTCCAGGTTTATTCAGAAATTTATTTAGCACATCCCCTACAGTTTAGTTTTCTGCCAGATTCATTCAGTTGTTCATAATAACTAAAAACGTAGAATTATACCTGTTGTAAAAGGGTGGAGGGCTAGTTATAAAGGCTAGAATGTATATAAAGGTGTGTGTATATGTGTGTGGCTGTTTGTTCAGGGGTAGGGGGCCCACAAGTGTATGCTTGCCTAGGGCCCAGTGATGTGTTAATCTTGTCCTGCCGCTGAAATACCAGATACCTTAAAAAAAAAAAAAAAAAAAAAAAAGGCATCTGCCGAACAAGTACGATTTATAGTATAAAGTCTGCTTAAATTATAATTCTGGTTTGGTTAAGTATTGTATTATATTTTTATCACACTTTTCCTGTTAGGACCACTTGTTTTCTGACAAGTAGATATTAATGCAATACAAAAAAAAAAGTATGTTGACCCCAAGGGTACTAAAAAGCATGTCTCACTGTTCTTTTACACTCCAGTCTCTAATGATCACCTGTCTGTTTAGACCTTTTTTTCTGTGCTCTCAAGGGTGGTCTCAGCATATACCCATTGGTAAATGAAACTGGCTGCCTGTTAAGAAAGATATGAATAATAGATTGTATATCCCTCGTATAGCCAAACTTGCGTTTAATGACAAGAAGAGACCAGAACTAAAACTGCTAGTAATTAACATGGAAAATATAAAAGCACATTCATCCATAACACTGTCACTAGAGTAGCCAGGACAGTAAAGTGTTTAAAATGTTCTGTACGTGATCATTCCTCCAGGATTACTGCCTCAAATTCCAGCATGGAATTCAGGGTGGCCCACAGTAGAGTTATCAGTTTTGAGACTTGGCCTTGTAAAACATCAGTAATTTGCATAGTATTGAGGACTGAGGCACCTGTAAACTGCATGCATACTAATCCGCCCTCCATCAGAGTCGATCAGACATAAATGAAGCTGATATGCAACAGGGAGAGAGAGAAGAGACGGATACTTTATATATTACAGAATGTCAGGGATGCTTAACAAACTAATCGGTCCATTTACTCAAAAGTGTGTTTCCCATTTTTATTATACAACCACTGTATGTGCACAGTCGTCAGCATAGACGTGCAGGGTTCTGTTCAATTGATCTAAAACATGGTGGCACGTAACTTTTTGTAAAAAATAAGTGAAATGAAAGATTCTATTTAGCGATTTAATGGATGGCTGTATTTAGATTGTTTTTAAACGTTGACCTTTTTCACCCCCTGCCCCAGAGTTTACTCCAAATTCCATCAACGGAAGATGCAGGAGCTGAGCGAGGCGGGGCTCATGAACTTCCTAAGCCTCTTCCTGGTGCTGGCAGCCACAGCCGAGGTGGAGGACGTGGTGAGCCGGGTGTCAGACCTCCTGGGCCTGCTGAACCCCAGCTCCATCTCCACCACACAGAAGGCACTCATCTGGAGGGGGCTGTTCGCTTTCATCCTCCTGTACGAGGAGAAGGGCCTGGACATCGGTGTGCTGGCTGATCAGCTATCCGTCGCCTTCCAGCAGGCAGCCAAAGAGTTCTACCTGAAGACCACAGACAACACACGCAAGCTCACCCTTTGGACTCTGCTGTCCACCTACATTGAGGGTGTCCAGGAGGTGTTTGAGACCAGCTCCTACCTGCACCTCTCAGAGGAGAAGCTGCTGAATGAGGGCTTTGTCATGCTTTTACCTGCCTGCCGAGAGTCGGAACTCCACACCGCGCTTGGTTTCCTGCAGACGGTGCTAGCACGATTGAGGTTAGGAATTCTTTTTTTTTTTTTTTTTTTTGGTAATGTTAGTTGATGATGACGAGAATCTGGGTTTAGAGTATCAGGATATATCTTTTAGGCCTGTCTAGGGAGCTGATTATTAAATTGTGATACAGCTGGGTTATGAGTATTTTAATCCAAGATGATATGTCTGTCTGTCTGTCTCTGTCTGTCTGTCTGTCTGTCTGTCAGTATGCATGTGTGTGTCGCATACATTTTTCTATGTACTGTACTTGCTCAAAATGTGCAGATACAGAGAAGTTTGACCAGTTCAGTTATTCCACATACTGCAGTGTGAATGTAGCTCAAGGTGACTTTTTTAATATAAAAAAACATTTGTTTGAATATTCTGATATTTGTCCCAGTACTATGATTTTTACTTTTTCACGGTAGTGAGACTTGATTGGCTGGTCAAAAATAGGCTTAATCTTGGAAACCATTTGACTGATGTTGATGAAACTAGGCACAAGTATATTATACCTGATATTGTTGTAAAGGGGCTTTAAGTTTTCTGCTATGGACAGGGCTGTTTAGTCCTAGTTTAGTGACTTCTTATTACTGTGCTGTTGGGCAATTAAAGATAAAGATGAATGAAACCTCATTGTGGAATGCAAGGTAATTGCTTTTTAATGCATTAATATAGTGAACAAAGAAGATGAATGCATATGCAAGTTCCTGAAGTGTGGTGGTGTTTTTTTGTTTTTTGTTTCAGCTTGTATTGTACATTGGCAGAAGGTATTTGAGAAATTACACATTAATAAGACATGCCTGCTGTTTGTACTGGTGAACAGTGATATATATTATATGATAACCGATACTTTTCACAAAGGCTATAGTAAGTAAAGGGGTTCTGAAAAATATAGTGTTATATGTCCCCAAGTGTTGCTACAACTGCTTAAATATCATATCTGTCATTTTTCTTTTCATTGTTAACTGATGGGTGTTTTGCTAATGTGAAAAGGAGGTCCATTTTTAACTTTCTAGTAAGTGTGTGAATCACTCAGAAAACATTAATTTGTTTGTTTGAATTCAAATTTCATCAACATAATAGGCGCTCTGTATTTATTTTTGTTGTTTTGTGAATGAGTATGAAATCGCCTTGGTGCCCTTGGGTTGGATTTACAGTACTGTGCAAAAGTTTTAGGCAGGTGTGAAAAAATGCTGTAAAGTAAGAATGCTTTCAAAAATAGACATGTTAATAGTTTATATTTATCAATTAACAAAATGCAAAGTGAGTGAACAGAAGAAAAATCTACATCAAATCAATATTTGGTGTGACCACCCTTTGCCTTCAAAACAGCATCAATTCCTCTAGGTACACTTGCACACAGTTTTTGAAGGAACTCGGCAGGTAGGTTGGCCCAAACATCTTGGAGAACTAACCACAGTTCTTCTGTGGATTTAGGCAGCCTCAGTTGCTTCTCTCTCTTCATGTAATCCCAGACAGTCTCGATGATGTTGAGATCAGGGCTCTGTGGGGGCCATACCATCACTTCCAGGACTCCTTGCTCTTCTTTACGCTGAAGATAGTTCTTAATGACTTTCGCTGTATGTTTGGGGTCGTTGTCATGCTGCAGAATAAATTTGGGGCCAATCTGATGCCTCCCTGATGGTATTGCATGATGGATAAGTATCTGCCTGTACTTCTCAGCATTGAAGAGACCATTAATTCTGACCAAATCCCCAATTCCATTTGCAGAAATGCAGCCCCAAACTTGCAAGGAACCTCCACCATGCTTCACTGTTGGCTGCAGACACTCATTCGTGTACCGCTCTCCAGCCCTTCGGCGAACAAACTGCCTTCTTCTACAGCCAAATATTTCAAATTTTGACTCATCAGTCCAGAGCACCTGCTGCCATTTTTCTGCACCCCAGTTCCTGTGTTTTCGTGCATAGTTGAGTCGCTTGGCCTTGTTTCCACGTCGGAGGTATGGCTTTTTGGCTGCAAGTCTTCCATGAAGGCCACTTCTGACCAGACTTCTCCGGACAGTAGATGGGTGTACCAGGGTCCCACTGTTTTTTGCCAATTCTGAGCTGATGGCACTGCTGGACATCTTCCGATTGCGAAGGGAACTAAGCATGATGTGTCTTTCATCTGCTGCAGTAAGTTTCCTTGGCCGACCACTGCGTCTACGGTCCTCAGCGTTGCCCGTTTCTTTGTGCTTCTTCAAAAGAGCTTGGACAGCACATCTGGAAACCCCTGTCTGCCTTGAAATTTCTGCCTGGGAGAGACCTTGCTGATGCAGTATAACTACCTTGTGTCTTGTTGCTGTGCTCAGTCTTGCCATGGTGTATGACTTTTGACAGTAAACTGTCTTCAGCAACCTCACCTTGTTTGCTGAGTTTGGCTGTTCCTCACCCAGTTTTATTCCTCCTACACAGCTGTTTCTGTTTCAGTTAAAGATTGTGTTACAACCTACATATTGAATTGATGATCATTAGCCCCTGTTTGGTATAATTGTTTAATCATACACCTGACTATATGCCTTCAAAATCCCTGACTTTGTGCAAGTGTACCTAGAAGAATTGATGCTGTTTTGAAGGCAAAGGATGGTCACACCAAATATGGATTTGATTTAGATTTTTCTTCTGTTCACTCACTTTGCATTTAGTTAATTGATAAGTATAATCTATTAACATGTCTATTTGAAAGCATTCTTACTTTACAGCATTTTTCACACCTGCCTAAAACTTTTGCACAGTACTGTATGTGTTGCCCCTTTGCCCCCTAGAACTGCCTTGTTGCCCCTAAATTTTCACACCCAATGAAGGCAACATTGCCTTGCCCTTCATGACCTTAACTTCATGCCCTGTAACTTTTAAAACCTGTTTCAACGCTCTTTTCAAAATGGTTGCTATAGTGCACTGAGGTTTGAGATCTGTCCTCTAAATCACTGCTGGAAGAGTGTAAAAACATGACAGCAAGTGCTCTGGCTTTTCCCATACCACATCACGGATCGTTATTGCTATGTTACCTGTTTGACAATAATCCTTACACTGAGTGCACTAGAGCGGACATTTTGAAAATAGCTTTGAAACAGACTTTAAAGTGTAAAAAGTTGTCAGGACGTTAACAACGAAAAAAAAAATTAAACGTACGTGTGTATGCGGAATATATGTGTAACGCTATATTTTTCGGAACCTAACTCTTTTTAATAACTAAACAGTTTTTGCGTATTTTTGGACAATACTTTTTTAAAGTTCTTCCTAGAAAAAGACAAATGAACTCATTGCTTTACTGTTCTTAGAATTATCGATTTCTATTAGTGTGTATTTTTCAAAATCATAGTTGAGTAAACTAGTCTAGTTCTATATGTTTTGAGTACTCTGGTACTTGCATACTAATCCACTGACAGCCAGTGGGGCAACAAAATTACAAATTTGATTGAATAAAATTATAAATATTAATCAAAGTACTTAATGATTTTATTTTGAGTACTTGAAGATTATAGATTACCCTTACTCACCCTAATTTCTATTGGAAAGCTATTGTGTCAATCTGTAGCATCTTTTTCCTGGTTAAAGTGTTTTAAGTAGATAAATACCTCATACTGTAAGTGTGGACCATTTTGTTGGTATTCAGTGGATGAATTGGAATGACAAAAGCCCTCACTGACTGCATGCTCCCCCAGCCAGCTGAAACTCATGCAAGCCGAAAATAGATATACATACATTTCTGTATTGAAATAATTACTATAAAAGAACCTCTAGCTATTTCTTTAATAGAACCTTTCTCTTTTCAACCTCATTCATCCCAAAGTGTTTTGACAGTGTAGACGGCCCCCATGTCACTCTTAAAAAGCTTAAGTGGAGTGACTTCTTAAATTACCTGGGAGTGCCCATAGTGACGACCCTTGAGAGACTGAGACTCGGAGATTAGTCACTACCGGTCCCTATGGGAAAGCCCTGGACCTGGTCAAGTGAACACAGGTCTGGAAGCAGAAGACTAGTCGGTGTCTGTCAGCTGCTACTGGGAACTGTTTTAAGCCTTTTGTAATGACAGTTAACTGAAAGTTCATTTGAAGTACACCAGTATTTGTTACGTGATAATGTTTCAGTGCTTAAAGGGTCAAATAGGCTATTGCTGATAACAAACACTATTCTTTCTTATGTCTCCAGAATGGGGGGGGGTCACGTGTTTGTTACATTTATTCAGAAATACAGCAGGTGCTGTCATGGAATGCATCTGCAGATGTTTATATTCTAATATTCTATATTCTTCTTTTGTGCAAATTGCAGTGTTGTAAAATGGCTCGAGTCACAAGAGAAATTCAGGTACAGTATTTCTCTGCCAAACCAAGTGTGGACCCAGGAAATACATGTTGGAAGTAATCAATTTGTTTTTGTCTTCATAACAGCCAAAATGCTACCCAAAAGTTGTGTGTGTGTATTCATGTAGTAAGTGGATGCACATAATATAAAAACATTTCAGAGAGATCCCCAAACATCTACAGTATACTCACAGGTCTGTGTAGTGTAGGAATGCTTTTATAATGTTTTTAGCTGTACTGTATGAGCAGTGGGGTCAGTGGTGTATAGAACACACTGTTGTCAGTCTGAGGGGTCTTAGTTGGGTACAATGGGCAACAGATTCAACAACCCATTTTTGTGTGTGTGTGTGTGTGTGTGTGTGTGAGAATCAAACTAATAATGGGGAGCACAAGTATTTTTTGCTAGCGGATAGAAGATGAGTGATTTTGTCATGTTTTTACTGCTTGATGGGTAGTGTCCTTGGGGTCAGGCTTAAGCCTGTGTCACTGTGCTGCTCATTCCTCCTGAGCTAAATAAGGGCTGATTGGATCTAAATTGCCTGCCGCCCAGGCCTCAGATGAGTGCAGCGAGCTGGGACGACCTGCTATTCAGGCTGGGAGTAACCCTGGTGTGCGAGAGCTGCATTAGCACAGCGCCGGTGAATGAGAGGCTACCGACGCCGCCAGCAAAAGGAATCTAAATGTAAAAATCCTTTGAAGCCGGCCGTTTTCGAATTTGAAATATAGGAAGTGACAGGGTGATGGTACTTATCACCTTGGGCTGGATTAGGGAACATTGTCATCTGGTGTTATGACTTGAGAATAAAGATTGCAGCTAAGCATTTGGCAAAGCCGGCACTGCCACCTCCTGCTGCTTAGAACTGTTTTTCTAACCCCCCCACCCCCCATCCCCCATCCACGTCCCGCGTCTCATACAAACACTTCCATCATTTCACGGACCTGTTGAATCACTTTTTTTGGAGTGGGTAAAAAATGCATTCTGTCCTGTGGAAATTTTTTCCATTCAATATAGTCACAGACAGGATTGGTTAAGAAGTGTTTTTGTTCATTAAGTTTTCATGCAGTAATTATTTATTTATTTATTTATTTATTTATTTATTTATTTACTTTTTCATTTAATATTTTCACCACTGTCAGGATTGGCTGTTAGGAAATTAAAATGTATTATTATTAGTATTAATATGGTATAGAAATGCTTTACCAGAAGTTAAGAGTCTCCGGAATGTAGCCAGTGGATTACCTGCATGTGTTTTTTTTTTTTGTATGTTATTGTTTCGAAAGTTACTCCAAATAGTGTTGGTGTAGGCCAAGGTTTTCAACTTTCAATATGTCAAGCTATTTAAGGCTTAATCTTGAATTTGATTAAACCTTTTTATGGCCATGTTTTACAAAATCTGTTTTGTTACCCCAGACTAAAACTGGTAAATATGAAGTTTATAGATAGAGTTGTAATGACTTGAGTCAATGACTCGACTCTAAATCAAATCGCAATTTTTCGTGACTCGACTCGACTTGACTCGAATCCCTGCAAGCAGAGACTCTACTCCCTGCTCGAAAGACGTGACTCGACTCGAGTCACGCAAAAAAGTCTCCATCTGTCTCGAGTCATTGATAAAAACAATAACAAACTTTTCATTTTCAATACATGCAGTCCCTCTCTAACACACACAGTCATCTGTCATTTTGCACATAAACAGGTTCCTGCCATGGTTGTTAAGACCATTGCTAAGGAAATAGAAAAACACTTATAGCACCGGTCTGTGATCATAACGTCACAAGCAGCAGGGAGCCCGGGAATCAAAATGTGTAGGCGGGAAGCAAAGACAGATTTCTGATCACTGATCACAGGAAATCCTGAGGAAAATAGTGATTTTGGAGTTTTCACAGACACGAAAAAAACAAAGCAACAACATGGAAGAGTACACTAAAAGTACCTGCAGTGGTGGAGTTCAGTTTTTATAATTATCCAGTCGACCAGGAGAGAAACAAGCAGGCTGCATCCTGCCAGCACTGTAAAGCGACAATATGAATAAACTGCATTCAAAACATAGCACCAGTAACTGCCACTAATTTTATACCAGTAGGTTTTTAGTTTGTTTCAACGGCTAAAATGAGAAACTGAATTAATTAAAACTCGGGCACAATGCAACAGCAGTATTTTTCCAAAATGAGTAGGTAGTCGATGTTCGGTATTTTAAAAAATACAAAAAAATAATGCCAGAGCAAATTAAACAACACGGCAGAAAAAGCACTGATTAGGAGTTTTCAGGTTTTGTTAGCACACAAATAAAGGTAATGGATGTATGGAAAACATTTTGCCTAGTGAAAGCTTGAAAAGTAAATAATTTGGGAAGTATTTGGTGGTCACTATTCTCTTTCTATTTAATGTGTGTATGTATGGTTGTATGTATTTTATCTATTTATTTATGGACACCATATCTCTTAAGGGAGTTGGTGCTTTGTATCTATTTTTAAATCCCCCTTTAAATCAAATTCTGAATAAAACATTGTTTACAGTACACATTTGTTAAGCTAATGCAAACAAATAAAAACTACAAACATTTGAAAGTTTACCTAAACTAATATTAGGTAGTCCAAGGTGCAAATCAAGGTCTGTGAAACTTAAGGTTTATGTTTAAAGTCTTAAAGACTTTAACTAATGCTTAATGTTTTTTTTTTTCTTCTTTCTGGTCACATCTTATACTTTAACATACATATACATACACAGGTTTGTGTATATTAAGTATAAGACATGACTGGAGAGAAAGTTTAAAAGATTAACTTGTTTTTGTACTTTTTTCAGTACAGTATTATATTTTGTTATGCCATTAGGACTCCAACAGACACCTTTTTATTATCTTTTATGCTTTTGTGAAACAGTATCTGTTGCTTTAAAATGTCTTGTTGACATTTAATGGAAAAAGACTCCATAGCTCAGCTTACACTAAGAGGAGAGATATGTAGATTCTATGTTACCTGTGAATTATATACAATTTTGCCTCAGTTTCTTTATTTCTCTATTTGTCTCCTTGAAGTAATATCTCAACATGAAATTAAATGCCACCGATTTTCCTTTCATTTGGTTAATGTATCTGAAACAAAACTATAAGGGAGCAAGGACGCTGGAACTAGGGGTGCTGGGGGTGCAGTAGCACCCCTGGCTTTGCATGGCTTGCATCATATATCCTATAGGGGTTACAGTTTTGTTCAATGGCTTTCAGCACCCCCACTTTAAAAATTGTTCCAGTGCCACTGTAAGTGTTGAGAAGTGAGAAAATATTAGATATGTTCTTTGTTTTGTCATATCATTCATTACTAAACACCCAATCTAATTGAGCACAGAGAAAGGGATCTTTATACAGTGGCAAAATGTGCTTATAAATAGATCAAGGAATCAAATTCACTAAAATGGAAAGATGAAAACAAAGCAGAAACCGTGGACTTTTAATGGTGAATATAAGTAGGGCAAGTATGACCACAGTATTGTACAACCTAATTTTGTATTTAACAGATTTTTTTTTATGTATAGATTGCTAATCTCCTGTAAAACTAATCTGATTAAATCAAGATATCTTGAACTGTCAGAACTAATGACTCGAAGTGATACGAGCCAGATTGGTGACTGAACTTGACTTGAGCTTGGCATGTCAAAGACTCGACTCGAGTCTTTACTCCCCAATGACTCGACTTGACTCAAGTCCCACTTTTGGTGACTCGTTACAACTCTGGATAGAGTATGTAAAGTTCATGTTTTGTAAAGGTATTTTGCCTTGCAAGACATACAAATTGAAATTAGACTGTTTCTGCTTGCATTTGAAGCTGATGTATGTCTGTACAATGCTGGTAAATGTTTTAGTAACAATATCCAACTCTAAAATTCTGTTTAATCTGGCTTATAATAAAATGAATCATTTTGCAGCATTGCATTTGCATTGGAAATAAGATGAGTTCCTCTGAGTGCTCAGCTGAAGTGTTCATGCTGAAGGTACAGTAAAGGAGTGCTTAAGTGGGGTGTGAGCTATAAAATCAAATATCTGTACCAAAGCCCCCCGATATGTCTCCAAGCCTCTCCATGTCACCCACTACAGACCCAGTCAACATTCACTCCTTTTTCTGCCAGCGGCTCCAGTTAATCGCTAATCAGGGTTAATTAAAGCCTAGGGGTAAGACTGAGACCGGAGCTCAATGGTGCAGCTGTAATAGCCAATTTTACTTCCAAGTGAAAGAAACCAATAATGGCTTTGAGCTGAACAAATACAAGAGAATGACTGCGGGCTGAATGGAATTTAGAGAAGTAAAGGGGTGGGTAAGTGGAATAAAGGGACATTTTTTATTACTAAATAGGCTTTTTGTTTTGATTTTATTTGTTTATTTTTTTTCCACAATCATTTTTACAATGTTCGGTATTCTGTCTTAAAATTCTTATCAAGGATCTCTTCCTGAAAATCTATTGGTCTTGTCTTATATTGTTGATTAAATTCCATAGTTATAGATAGAGGTGCCATAGTTGTAATTAGTAATGTTGTTTTTTTTTTGTTTTGTTTTTACATACAAACACGTACAGGTTTTATGGTGACATTACTGTGCATACATTTTACAATAGAGATAGACTATACTTATGTGTGTGTAATGAATACATTTAAGAGGAACATGAGGCAACAGCAATGATATTTACATGTAATATGTAAAATATACCTGTCTACCACAATATGAAGGACATTGCACAATTATAAATACAAAATTAAATTAAAAATATATATGTTTATACATTGAATGATCTGTGGCTACCTCTAACCATGTAGAGTCTTTTGTGTGTCACACTTTCTATAATTTTTAGCTCATCCGAATTTTCATGAAGCTTAATGTTGACAACCTGTTTAACAACCTGTTAAAATATATGCCCTCATTTGCATAGGTTCAGGTGTTGGATTGGACGTGCTCATAAAGCAATCTTCAGAACTGGTTGAAACTGTATGGTCATGGAAGTTATTCAGAAGCATACGTTTAACGCTACAGCAGTTTTGTGCAGAATATGAATTGTATACAGGGTTAGGTCATCCAGGAGGTTAATACACTCTAATGTGCAGCAGGTTATTTTAGTTTAGTTTAAAACATGCAGCAAAATCATGCTCTCTATCCTATGTTTGTAACTGTACAAGTGTCACTTACAGTATATGTTTGTATCTGTCACAAAATAGACATTCGAAGTAGCGACAGTAATAAGCCAATTTCTGTTACACAAGGTGAATGAAGAAGCAGCACGTATTCATTTCATTTACATTTCATTGTCTGAACACACTGTTTTATTACAATTATGCAAAAAGTGTTTTTGTTTTGTTTTTGTTTTTTTGTTTTTTTTAACATTAACTTTTTCTAAAGCAGGTCTTTTTCACTTGCAGTGGCTGTTATTAATGTAAGACTACTCAAATGGTTCTTGTAGATGCCAGCGAGTGCTATTTATGATAAATTACTGCGGTTTATTTTAAGGTGCCATTAGCCTTCCCTAATCCCCCCACTCCTTAAATGAGAAAAGTGGGTGTCTTTTCTTGAAGCTAAGTTAAAGTACTGTATAAACTAACAGTAAAGTAGAATTCACTAATATAAAATGAACGGTTAAAGAAGTCAGGCAATATCAGGTAAAACTGGAAGAAAATAGAGCTCATGTTAATAAAATTGATTTTGTACATTTTTCCCTGTCTCATAAAACCTTTACAGTAATACAAGCTGTGGAATAAATCCAACTGTTTTAACAGGGTGCTTTAATTTTTTGGCTCGGGTCTGAAACACAGCTTCTCGTTAACTTTAAGACCCTTTAGCTGGTCTGGATTTTCGTGTTGGAGGGCACTCATTTGCACATAAATAGCCGTTAACTGATAGATTCCCAAAGGTCTCCTGTTGCGTTTGAGTCGCGGTGACCTACTTAGCTAGCTCAAATTTGTTTTACTCTACCAAATTATTATAATTCCTTCCACAGAGCTGATATTTTTTGATTAATGCTTTTTTCACGATACAATTAAAGTGTAATTACATAGTTTTGCAATTTGCTATTGTGGCATTATCGTCATTAGTGGGGAGCTGATTTTGCAAATATAAGAAGAATTAGACTCCTGATACTTATCAGTTTTACTATTAACTAATTGACTGGAGGACCTTTTATATCTGCAAGATTCATCAAAAATGGCAAATCACTCGATCGCAACCGAGTTGCAAAATAATAAACTACCAATTGATATGATCCTACTTATTACATGTGTCTTTGTCTCAGACTTACAACAGTGCCTGTCACACTTACCAGTGTTCTAGTCTAATAATATCACAGTGGGGTGTTGATGTATTTTGTTCTGTAGCAAGGACATTTCATCCATGGCAGTGGCATCTAATCCTCACCAATCAGTTACATCTGCGACTTCAAACCACATGAGCTATATCATGCTGCAAAGAAATGAACACAGCGAGTGGGCAGAAGTTGGTGGTGGTGTTTTGTTTTTTTTTTTTTTGTTTTTTTTTTCCCTCTATTTTCTGACTTTCTAACAGTGGTACTCCTGTACTAGATTGAAAGGACCAGGCAATGTTAATTAATAGCATGGCAAAGATTGTCCTGTGAAAGGCCAACTGATGTCCCAGCCGTGCAGGCATTGCCCAGTAATGCATTGGGCGAATGACCAGAAAAGATTACAGCACTGCCCTTGACAGCTGTATGGGCTGCAGGGACCGGCAACATATTTTATTCTCTCAAAAGAAATAGAGTTTGGCAATTGACTGAACTTCAGCTTAGTAGTTATTTTTCAAATTATGGTTGGTGGGGGGGCGGGGATCAATGTCAAATTGCTTTTGTTTTCTTATTTTATATTCACCATTTTATAACCCCAATAAGCCACTCCAGACTGTGCATTGTTGTTAATAATCACACTTTCGGTGGCTTATTCATGTGTCTTATTGCTTAAAACTCTCAAGTTCCATAGTCGGAACATATCCTTGCTGATTTTCCACTTTTTCTGTATTTGATTGTAGATGATTAATTGGAAATCGCTTGGTTTCAATCTATTGGTATTCGCATTAAAAATGACAGAAATCAGTTATTTTTTACTATAGGTAGGCACCTGACCTGCTATGCAATAGTAGAGTTGTCTGGTGAGCAGTTGACTTGCATACAGCATTTACAGATCACGGGTGGTAATTACGGTACACACATATCTTTAATTGCTTACTCTTCTGCACAGTTTAAGGAATCCTGTGTATTCCATGCTTACCAAACAAATCGGTGGTGGCATTTCTGAACAGTACCTGTCTGTTGCTATCCTTATATACAAGGAATAATTATGCTAGTGTTAATCTGCATAAAGTTACAATCGGATACATCATATGCCTTGCATTCATCAATTTACTGTATGTAAAAGATGACTCCCAAGGACCACAGAGAAATATACACATTTAACTTTAAAGATAACGTGTTATGATGCAATGACAATCACTTTCCTTGTTTAGGATTTTGTCAGAGATGTTTTTAAGATTTTTTTTTTTACGTGAAAAATAATTAGCCCTCATCACTTTATTCTTATGACACCAAAGTGTGGCTACAAAATGACAGCTGTTATAATTCAACATTTTGACCCTTAGTTACAAATGCTGATGGATATGCAATGTGGCTTCTTACAGCTAGTGTTTCTAAGGTGGGGACTGATCTATTGCAGCACTCTCAGAAAGGTTAAATGGCTGTCATTGTAGTACACCGAATGCACTCCCTCTAAAGCACAATGCCATAATGAAGACTGAGGATATTTGAAATAATAGCACCATTTTGTTAGGATCATAATACTAGTTTTACTGTGACATCTCAATGTGATTTATTTTTTTTTGTCATGTGTTTGTTTGATATAAAAAAAAAAAAGAGAATACATTTAGGTTTCGAACGTTGTCTCCTAAAATCTACCATGATGGGTGTGAAAGCCCCTATTCCAAAGTAATAAGGGGACTAATGAATTCAGACTGTAATCGATTGTCTCAGCTCAAACTTGCTCAAAAGAGCAGAATGTATGAAATGTGCACAGCAGCGCCCAACAAACGGGTTGCTGTCTCATCAGTGGTTTGCTTTCATCCTGCGGAATGAAAGGACGGAGGACCAGCTCAAGCCTAAATAAGATTACAGCTCGTTCAGCAGCTTATCTGGGCTAATGCCAACTAGTGTGGCTTTGCACATCCTATGGGGTTTACAACAGAGACTGTTTACTGAGTATCATCAGCCAGCTCTGTGCTCGCAGGCTAATCCTCCTCCATGCTGGAGAGTTATGGGATTCTGAGTGAGCCGCTGTGAGTGACAGTAGAGCCAGCCCCATCCTATTGATTTGTACCCAAGCGAGCACCCCATTAGAACACTCCCCCCCCCCCCCCCCCCGCAAGTAATTAGTAACATATATATATACACACCCATTGCTCGTTATGTCGCCCCTCGCTATACTGCGGGTTTGGATATATAGAGGTTCTCGAGTTGGCTCCCCATTTTTACAGTCTAACTGCGCATGCCTTGAATATTATTCACCGCATTAGAGCATCGATCATTTATGGCGGATGAATTTGCTATAGGGGCTCACACGTCCACAGAACATCCACGTGAACAAGAAAAAACAAAAGTAAGTAAATGATTAAAAAAAAAAAAAAAAAAACACCTTGATTTGCTCATGTAATACTGGTGCAGAATGTAATGTACGTATTACTTTTACCGTTTGCCACGTAGCATACAGTGATTGCCTGTGTTCTATATCTCTTAAACAATAAAGTGAATTTCAATGCATATTAGTTATACTATCTGTTTTTTCTACGGGTCTTTCGATATATAGTGAATTTATATTGGGCCTCGACACCCGCGATATCGAGTGGGTGGCGTGTATGTATAGGTCCCTTTCTCACTTTAGGTTGACCTTTGCAAGGTCATAGGTCGAAGGAGAAATTAAAAAAAAAAAAATAATGGCTATCATTTCTGAACTCAGTGTGTCCGAAAACCCCCGGGTGAATTTTTCTAGGAAAATCTGAGGCAAAGAAATGTCCCTTTTCTGGTTGAGTTGGCGTGGAATGACCCATATGTATATAGGGGGAAGCATTTGGTCTGTAAGAAAAAGAACTTGCTCTTGAGATGTGTGCTGGAAGATAAGAGCAGATAAGAGCACTCTGTTGTGCAGATTGTTTTACCAAAAAATGGCAGGCAATTTGTAAACAAAAATACACATGAAATAAATAAAACCTTTCTAAGAGAACTTGTGAAAACCTTTTGCATATCTCCGGTGACAGAAATATCGTGGATGAATGGCACAGAATCAGGGAATACATAGAGGCAGCAATCTACCCATATGTTACCCTTATATTTTTACATACATCTATAAAACTCGTATCAATTTGATATTCTTTACAAGTTTTTGAGAGTATCTGAATCTGAGAATTTAAGGTGGTGACTGTCGGTGTGAACACATGTTTTACATTTACGTACTGTCAAAGTAGATTTTTCATTTTAAAAAAAAAAGGGGGTTGGCAAATCACTAAAGTAATCCTGACACACACATGGCCAACAATCTTTCTATGAAAATCAAATGTACAGTATATTATAGTACAAATGTTTATTGGAAAATTACTTTAGCAACAAATATAAAAATATAGACTGTGTTTTGATTGTTTTGATTAATAGAAATTAAAAGTATAATCAAAATGTGAACGGTAAAGTTTCAACAAGGGATCCAAAATATTTCATAGTACAAAATGCTTTTTCTTTGAAGCACTCTGCTGCATTGCAAATGAAAAGCAATGCAGCTGACTCCTCCTTGTTTTAGCAGGTATTTTGAAATAATCTGCAGCAGCTTTTTTGCATGCTGTTAGATTTATACAGCTGTATCCTGTCCCTCCTCGTAGTGCTCTTGAGATTAATTGAGTAACAAAGCATTTCATTTCTCAGCAATTGGGATTCAAACTATGTTGAACAGTTTACATGGAAGACTCGTTCAGTTCAGAGCTTCTCAATCAAGTAACTCAATTTCTTAGTGGAGCAAGAGATAAAACCTTGGTGTTCCAATTTACTGTATTGTTCATTTCTCTTTACATCACTTTTTACTAATTAGTGTTTTTTTTTTTTTTTTAAATATGCTTTAATTATAAATTAGCTCGAGAAAAGAAAGTATGATTTGTACCATATTGCTGTAAAAAAAAAAAATATATATATATATAATGTAAAGGTGTAAAATAAACCTTGTACCCCATCAAATAAACCTGGTACCCCGTTAAATAAAGGAGAGAAACACCTGATGTGTGTTATTTATTTCAGTAGTCATTTTTGCATTACTTTCCTTTGCAAGATTTTGTTTTTGATACTGTCATTTATAAAGTCTGCCATATACTGTAAATGAATAAGAACATTTTGCAATTGAAAATTTGAAGCAGTAGTTATTTGAATATTCAAGTATCTGTGCCAGCACTATAGTAGTTTTCCTTATTTAAAGCACCTACATGAATACTTATTGATGTTTGCTAAGCAGGGTTACAAAAATGCTGTCTATGATAAGGTTCTCAAGGTGTATTTTTTCTTGATCTTTTAAGGAGTTTATGAAGCAAACATGGTTATTTTTTTTAAATATAATTTTAAAATCCAGATTACATTTTGAAATGTCTTTCATTTTAAATTGGGCCAAAGAAAATGTTTATATTTATATATATATATATATATATATATATATATATATATATATATATATATATAAATTATGGTTGAGTAATATCTCAGGACTTTTACTTGTACCGCCTATCAAGTTACAAAGCTGCAGCCAGTAAATACATTACAGTTAAAACTTCATGTCAGGGAGGCTTACAAAACTGCACAAGGTGGTTTATTTTATATATTTTTATTTTTTTAAATTTTTAGATTTCAAGCAGTGTGTCTTTTAATATTGAAATATTTGACCTTGCACCACAAAGAATTATATATTTTATTAATGATACATAATAGTATTATTAATTGTTCTCTGTGTGTCTGGGGGGTGTATTGCCTTGAAAGGGAATACTATAATTAACTGACATGTATACTGATTCCTTGTTTCCTCAGCCTCCTCATAGGTTAATAACACTTTCATATTTTCTGTTCCAAATGAGCACTGGCTTAGTGGCACAGGAATGAGACAGCAGCACTGTTTATAGAGTTTAATAGCACAAACGCAATAATACCGCCTGTGCATTAATGGAGATTCTCAATTGAATTGACTAGAAGATAAATGGAAACGGGAACGAAAGCTCGTTCATACAGATTTTAATAAGCATGTTATTTAGTTTCAGCTTGGTGCTGTAATGCCTTCCCAACCTGCTCTCCTAGACACATTTGTTAATGTCTTTTCTTTTCTTTTCCCCACCAGGAACGTTGATTCCCTCCAGACATCTCTATTAAACCTCTAGAAACTCACAACTTCCAAATTAGATTAAGTAGCAGAAATGGAACTAGTGGAATCAAAGAAAATTGAGTGAGTTATTGAATTCATGCCACATTGTCTCAGTGTGAGATAGCCGGAATTACAGAGTGTCTTGCCTTCACTTAGCAATGCACCACCTCTGATAGATCGCATTGCCAGCCCTTTCAGCCAGGTGAAAAGCTTGGAACAGCAATATAATAATTATTTTACCACTTTCTTTTGAAAGTTTAAGTGCCCCACCCACCCCCTCAGTTATGGCTATAAATCTATTAACTGCCAAAAACATGAATACATAATAATAATAATAATAATAATAATAATAATAATAATATATAAAATAAAGACTAATATATAAAATAAAGAATAAGGTAATGTAGATACACAAAAATGTGAATAATTGATAAAAACATAGCCAGGGATTCGAAGATTGTTTTAAACCTTCGAAGGTTTGTCAGACGGGTTCACGCACTGTATGTTTAACACAAACTGAAACAGAAACTGTTTGACAATGTGTGAATACTATTAATTACACATTAAATGTCACTTGCATGCAAAATTCGATCTTTTGATTTGTATAATGCATATCATGTAAAAAAAAGTTAATAAAATCTGCTACCAAATCGTTATATATAAACAACTTGAGCAGGGTATAGTATCCAAAGCAGTGGGCTCGTACCTCTAGTGGCTGTATTGCTTCAGTAAAATATGTACTGAATACCTAGTGTACAAGACAGTGTAAGACACGTGCTATGGTGGAATATGTTTGAAACGTGCAAAATATACGCTAACACTAATAATTTTAATTTAGAAAAACTGAGCACCGTCTGCCCCTCCCCTCTCCAGCTCGTGTTTTCCAGAGGCAAACCTTTTAATTTCTTCGTTCGCCATCACGACAGCAAAGCATTGTATAGCGTAAGCTGTATGTAAAGAAATGTCTCGAAACCCCTCTGCTGTTTGTGCATTTTTTTTGTTAAATGCCCAGACAACTAAAAAAAAAAGTTGAATGCAAACTGTGCAACTGACTCGTATCATGGAGGCATAACCAATCTCTGGGGTCACTTGACAAGCGTAAGTTCATTATTATTAGTATTAGTAGTATTAATATTTTTAGTAGTAGTAAAATGTGACTGATAACCTGCTTGGAACGGTGACTGTTAAATAAAGCTTTGTCCGCTGCATGATCCAAGATTTGCACATTTCTTTGTAAATTGAGCCAGGCTTTCTACTTTTTTTCTGGACTCTTCGGAGATGGCGCTGTTACGCTCAGTAGAAATCCATGTGCTTGAAGGGGTTTGTTCATTCTTTGTTTGTAGTTGTTTTTTCGCCTGCTGATGTGACTCAACCACGCAAATCATGTTATTGTTTGGATCCAAACACTTTCTAATACAGGCATCTCTAGTTGCTGTAGGTGAAGCTGAAGGGCACTGTGGCCATCATGGCCATGAATAGACATACATTTTGAGTGGCATTGCCGCATGGCCGCCGTTAATTTCGTTAATATATATATACTCTTCAAAAAAAGAAACGCATAGGTGTTTTCAATGTACTTTTCATAGCATTAGTATGGCAGTTTGCATAATAAAAATAAACAGTTCCAAAGAACCTTAACCTGTACAGAAATCATTAAGACATTCAATAAAGTCACTTTCAAAGGCCAAACAAAGTTCAAGGTCAACAGAAATCAGTAACGGGTATGCCCACCATTGGCATCGATGACGGCCTGACATCTGCCCACGGATCGAATCAGAGCCTGGATAACATGCTGGGGAATGGCAACCCACTCTTGCTGAAGTGCCTGGAAAAGGCCTTGTAACGTCTGTAGCTCTGGGTGACATCGTCGTACACATCGATCAAGCTCGTCCCAGAAATGCTCAATGGGGTTCCGATCTGGTGACAGCTAGGGAAGCACTTGAACATTTTTCTGAGTGAGGAAAGCTGTGGTGGCCCGAGCTATGTGCAATCGTGCATTGTCATGCTAGAAAATGACGTTACGATGGTTCATGAATGGGATCACATGAGGTTGTATGATCTCTTGACAATAGCGCTCAGCTGTCAGGTTGCCTTGAACATGAACAAGGCTGGTTCTGCCACTGTCTGAGATTGCCGCCCACACCATGACACTCCCACCACCAAATGTGACAACGTGTTGCACACAGTTGGCCGCAAAACGTTCATGACGTCGCCTGTATACCCGGGCGCTTCGATGTGCACGTTGAAGCAGAAATCTGGATTCATCGCTGAACACCACGTTTCTCCATCTTTGTATGGGCCATACTCTGTGATTGACACCGCTGAAGTTGTAGTTGACGATGTTGCGTCTTAAGAATCATACCTCTAACTGGCCTTCTTGCTCGGATACCTGACTCCCGTAGGCGGTTTCTGACAGTCTGGTCGGAAATGCTATGCATTCCTGGTACTGCAGATGTTGTAGAGGTTGCAGTGGTGAACCTATCACATAATGATATAGGCGTATAAATCTGTCCAGGGCTGCTGTTGTCACACATGGTCTACCGGATCTTGGGCGGTCAAGTGTTGTTCCACATTGCTGGTATCAGTGCCAAAGTCGTCCTATAGTGCTCTGGGAAACATTCAGACACGGCAATGGCAGACTGAGATTCGTCGGCTTTCAGATGTCCAATAGCATTATTACGTTGAGCCTCAGTAAGTCTAGGCATAACTTCAAATGTGTCTACAGCGAACACCAATAAGACATGCAAGCTGTGAACCCTCCACTTTTATAGCCACCTCTGCATGTTGCACGTGCAGTGAATCCACGTGTATATGGTGGTAATTTTGGGAATATTCACGTGTTTTGGCGCACGTCATGCGTTTTCGATCCTGACTGTGACACTCTGTTAGCAAAACGTGTTTAAATAAAATACAATTCTTTTGATCAAGTTTTGTTGCAATTTTTAAGAGACTGAAGAAAAAATATCTGCTATGCGTATATATGTATATCTGTTGTCATGGCTCAGTTATGATTTAACATGTAAAAATGACTATCATAAATGTAGGAGCCCTCGTTTCACACACGTTTAGATTCCTTAAAATAGAAAATCAAACATCTGATGCGAGTGTCAGTAAAAATATGCAAAACGCCAGAAAACGTACTACTTGTGATTGTTAAACAAAAGTGGTATTTAGATCATTTAACAGACCCCATTAACTGGAAATATCCTACTATTGCAGTCTAATGCAAAACATTTTTGGTGGGCATTCAGCATGAAATAGTACTTTCATAATTATTATCCCAACATTATGTGTTTTTTTTCATAAACCATTGTTCCCAAATTCTTTGTTCTATGAATATTTCATATTGTAACAGTACAGACTGATACATGCTGATGCAGCGATGTATAGTAATACTATGTGTTCTATCATGTCATGTCGTTGTAATTGGTTGAGAGAGCTTCGGTTACACACTGTGTGGCATTGAACCTTGTCTGACGAGCCAGCCTAGGGATCCTGGATCAAGACCTGGTAACATCATAAACCAAGAGGTGTACTGCAGAAGCAGAAGGCTCAAAATCTAATTGTGGGGATTAACACCAGATTTTGAATTCCAATTCTGCGCTTACATTTCAAGCCATATGTTATTTACTATACCATGTTCAACTCATAATACATTTGTTCCATGTGGCTTAATTTTGGAATATATGGATATTTTAAAAGTGAGTCGAATACTTTCGAACTAGCAAAAATATATATATATATATATATATTGAGCTAAAAAAAAAAATATATATATATATATATATATATATATGAAATGAAAATAAAAATGTAGATATTTGTGTATTAAGAAGTTTCTGGGAGCACAAGTTTGAGGACTAAGGTCATTAAGGATTTTGCAAAATGATTATAAAAGGAATTGTGTGATTTACATTCCTCACCTGATGTGGTCTAACCAGTCTGTTCTATGCACTCAAATTCCAAAATATTTTTTGTGGATTTGTGTGTACTGACTCATGTTGCCAAACAGATTTTCCCATTTTAATTTATTTATTTTATACACAAATTCACATGCCTACAGTGAGCCCTTCTAAGCCACATCTGAAAAAGTAAAGTTTAAATCCTCTTGTCTTGCGTGCATGCATGTACACAAACAAGATTATCTAGAAGCCAATTTAACATAATTAGCCTAATGAAGAAATATATGAAATCAAAGAAAAAAAAAAATACATGACATAATTGTCTTTAGTTATTGAAAGTTACCTCAAATGTATCGCCTTACCAGATATCGCCATCATCATCATAATTCAGTAGTATCCACACTGTTGTGGAGCAGCAATGTGGTGTAGTGGTTAGGGCTCTGGGTTCAGTCCCAGGTGGGGGACACTGCTGCTGTACCCTTGAGCAAGGTACTTTACCTAGATTGCTCCAGTAAAAACCCAACTGTAAAAATGGGTAATTGCATGTAAAAATAATGTGTAAAAAATAATGTGATGTCTTGTAACAATTGTAAGTCGCCCCGGATAAGGGCATCTGCTAATAAATAAATAATAATAATAATAAATCATGTTTGTTTGTTACAGGTCATCCTCATCTTTATTTGCTAAGTTCTATTGTATAAAAATACCACAACAATATTCTCAACTATTAATTGGCAAACATGTCTTACTTGTTCAAGTAAGCCTTCACTGGCATTTTTATTATATATGTCAATTACTTGTATTCTGTCTAATCAACGTCTTAACCAAAAAAAGGCTGTACTTGTTTAAAATGTCCACATTAGCACAATTGCTTAGAAATGCATGTGAGCTGGTAAAAGGCGATGACTGTATTGTGTACTGTGTTTGGTTGCAAAGTGATACAGGTTTCTAATTGCCAGTATCAGAAATTGGGGGCAGAGGAGAAGGATAAAAAACAGCCTTCATTGAAAAACATGATAAACATTTTATGGTGCTCCCTTTGAATTCAATACTTGGCAACTGGAGCCTTAGCTTTGATTTGTTTATGCTGTGCCTTTGAAGCAGAGGTTCTGTTGTGGACACCAGGTGGAGCATAAATTTGGGCAGGTGTGGTTTGCATCTTTCACAGACTATAGCCCACCAGTTTGAAAAAAGCCTACTAGAACAACATAGTGTCTCTCCATGGCAGGTATCCACAATTTAATGGCATTTATAGGGTTAACGTCGTGCACTGGAAAGAAGGAAAAAATGGCAGAAAACCTGACCTGGTTCTTAATTACTTTCTTACTTTTATTTATTTATTTATTTATTTATTTATTTATTTCCTCCCCCTCCCAAGGAGTGTTTACAAACGCTCATCTCAGTCACTTCAACAGAGCCATACAGCTGCAGCTCAGAAAGCTCCTTCTCCATTCGTAGCTAAAGAGCGCCACCTAGCCATCGCCGGGGCGCTTTGGAGGAATTTCTTTCATTTCCTCAAGAGCCTGAGGCTGTCACAGACACCTCCTCCCCAGCTTGCCGACACAGCTGCAGGTCAGTATGATGTTCACACACACACACACAAAGGGATTCAATCCCACCTTCCTTTGCTTTCTGAAAAGGGCTAACACCACACTCAGCGAGGACTGGTTTAGAGTAAAAAAAAAAAATGTAATTGTTTTTTAAAATTCATGGCTGTCTCTGACGAGTAACATCAATGTTCAAAGTAATTTATGTAAATATAAACTTCAAATGTGCAGGTGTCTTTTATATGAAGATTTTTTTTTTGTTATGCTTTCAATACATTTCTAGTATTTCTCATTATAGTAAAATAAGAATCAGTTGCCTTTTTAAAATATTTCTGAATGTACCATTTTATATAGCTAGATAGGTAGATATCAGTTAGTTATTCAGTTTATTGAATAACTGATTGAAATGTTTCTCCAGAAACCACCACTGAGCTGTATTTCTTATAGCTAATTCGCCCTTTCAGTGGCAGCAGGGAACATAAACAGAGCTGAAACATACTTTTATTTTTCTATTGCCAAAACCCTATTGCAGAAAATGTTTTTGCCAGTGCAAAAGTAAAGACACATTTAAAAGTTGTTTTCCTTTCAAATCCACTGAACCTGGATCTATTATAGATATATGCTCAAAAATAGAATTAAAAAACCCAAAAATGAGAAGATGTTTAGATTTGTTAAAAAAAAAAAAATGTTTTAAAATAGTTGCCATGCAGTGCATATTTTTGTGCTTGGCAAAATCACTTCTAAATTAGACATGCAGATGTATTATAGTGGAGCAGAAGCAATTTAAAGATTCCTCTAAGTGTGTTATAGTAGCAGTAATTCTAAAGGTTTTTACTGAGGCTTAACTGAAAATGTAAAATTAAAAAAAATGCAGTTTATTTTAAAAAAAAAAAAATAATAATAATCTAAAGCTATTCAACTAATGGGTAGACTGTACATTGATGCAATAAAGTGAAATAATATTGAATATTAACAAGAAGATAATTATTTATCCTCCGATTTTTAATATATATTTTTTTTCAACATGCTCATCAATGTTGTAGGTTTTTCATTATTGGCAGTGGATATGCCCAGCACAGCTCCCTCCGACCTCCAGCCACAGCCACTCCTGTCAATAATGCAGAACTTCGGATGGGACGAGATGTTGAATCCACAGCTCGTCTCCAGATACCTCAGCCACCTCATTCAAAACAGGTATTAATACAGGTCCTGCTAGGAGGTTCCAAACCAATTACAGTGAAGCCTTGATTAACCAAAATGGCTGCTTTTTCAAGAGGCCCCTGTCATTCAGCTGACCCTTTTTAATACAGGATTTGCTGTACAGAATTGGTTCTTACCATGCTCCTGGAGTTGGTGCATTTGCAGGGGCTTGGGGTGACATAAAATTACACTGGTTAAAATGATCCGTCTTTAGATATGTGTTGTATGTACAAAAAAAAAAAAAATCAGCTGTGTTCAAAATGTAAACTAAATTATTTTCCCATCCCTGCGAATGCATGTCGCTGTCGACAGGTATGAAGAGTCAGCTCCTCATGTAATATCAGTTATCCCATTGAACTTGATTTGGACATTCTTTATCAAACGTTTGTATAACCATTAATCTTGGTATATAATGATGTGCCTGAACTTCTGTAAACCACATTTACATTTTTACATGTCACAGTGGATGTAGGTCATGATGATTTTGTTTTTCATGCTACTGAGCTCTACTTATGCATTTAAAGTGGTGGTGGAGAATACAGTTAGCAGTGATGTGCATAAAAACAGATATGGTTGATGTTCATTAAGTCAGAACCTTTTCAGAGAGCCTATTTTTCTCTGATTCTATGTCACGCAGTGCCTTAGTGGCTTCCCTCTCTGGTGTTGGGTCCAGCTCATACCAAGCCTTGTCTGTTCGGTCCTGGTTTCGCTGTGTTCTCCAGCATCACATCAACGTGACACCCAATGCAGACCAAACTGACATCGGCCGTGTTGCTGGTAAGTAATCCAATGTAAAAATAAATAGAAACGCTACATGCAGATATTCCTTAATATTATATCCATTTATTTAAAAAAAAAAAAAAAAAAAAAAATCAGTGCAGTACTCTATTTGTGTCTCATGAACTTTCATCATTTTTTATTTGATTATGGCTTGATAGCATCACTTTCGTGGAAATCGTCATCTGTGTGGAATTTCAAAATCAATAGGTCACCTACAGCACAGAAAATTATATATATATATATATATATATATTGTCTGCACTGATTATATATATATATATATATATATATATATATATATATATATATATATATATATATATATATATATATTGTCTGCACTGATTATATATATATATATATAATCAGTGCAGACAATATTTCTCTTGAATATTACAGGCAAAGGGAATGCAGATCAGCTGTCAGAGCTGACCAGACTGGTGTTTAAACTGCCCGAGATGGAAATGCTGCTTCTGAAGGCACAGATTGAACAGTCTGCTGTCAAAGTGGAGCCCAGGCCTGCACTTTCTCTGTTTATAAAGGTAAACCTTTTACAAATAACAATGAGAAGTTACAAAGTTTTTACTGACTAGACGCATCTCCCAAGGATCCTTCTTCATCATGCAAGTTCCATTGTAGTTATCTATCATTAAAGTCAAGTGCCAAAGTGGGATCCATTTTAAACAATAACATAGTGGGATAAATTGAATAGACCAGAGGGTCACAACCTGTGGTCTGTGATTTAAAGCCTAGGTGGTTCCCGACCAGATTCTCCACATTAGGTCACCGACTGCAGCTACTTATTTCCACACATCAAAACTCTCTGCTACGCTTCACATACATACATATTATCTGTGCCCCCTAAGAACAAGGAATGATATTTGTCATTTAGTATTAATCTGTCACAGCTGAAATGTGACTACATGCTACTGTTTGCTCCTACAATGGATTTTGACAGTTTTCAAGATTGCTTTGACTGTCCTTTTTGACTTCTGCAGGCTGTTGGAAGGGCCTATGCTGGATTGCAGACATTGGCTGAAAAATCAGCCATGGTTTCAAAGGCACTGGAATATGCGGGTGACATCCTGAAGTACATTAAACCTTATTTGGTTAATAAAGGTCCACCAGAAGGTCTCCAGTTATCATATTGGACTGTGGGTATGTATCAGAAAAATACAGTTTTCAGAATATGGGGGTATACGATGGAACCTTTCTGTCTTATGTTGCCTGTACTTCTACCAAACCGATTAGTGTCCATATACTGTAATAATTACTGTGTCATGTCAATGTTGCCTGTTACCACCTACAATTTTACTGCAATAGCCTGATTTAAATTGGTCCAGAACCTAGTTAAATAGCAGGTATGTTACTAACATTTATTTAGTGTCATATTTCTTTCAATTTTAGGGAAGGCATACCTTGATAAATGTTATGATATGATATTGATAAATCTCCCAGTAATGATATTATTTGTATTACTAGTAAATTGTTCCTGGCTTTAAATGATGGCGCTTGCTAAGAATTGTGAAACATAGAAGACTGCAAAAAAACAACACAAAGTGAATGAGAAGGAAAATTAGTTTCTAATTCATGCCTTTCCCGTGGATGCACGGTTTGTGGGAGTTCACGGTTATGAACTCAATCGTGCCTAAGTAAGATGTTAATGAAGTAACCGTCACCTTTGCCACTGCTGTCTTTGATACAGCATGCATCTTAATAGAGCTGATTTGTTGCAGCAGAGACCTTTCATCTTAGAATAAAAGGTAAGCTGAAAAGAGAATGAGCAGAAGAGGCGAGAGTGCAACAAATAAAACAAGCTGGTTACTAGTCATGGAAGCGGACGTGCTGCCCTCTGTGTTTTTTGTTTTTATTACAAAAGTATCATTAATATTGGTTCGCAAGCCAATATGTAATGCAGATCAGTACTGATGCAGGTCTTCATTTTCTGGATCCTTGTCAACTGTTATCAAGAATCTGCAAAATGTATCTATCCATACAGAATTTACAAGAGCTGCTGGGCCATTCCATGATAAGTCACCAATATAAAACTGCTGGGAAGCCCAAGACTTTTTGATACTTCTATTTATCTTGATAGACTCATCACTACATAGGTGTTGGGCTTGGTTTGATTAACAGTGCAACAAACATACCAAAAAAATTCTGTTAGTCCACAGTTGTTTTAAATCTTGAATAAAAGTGTATCTAAAAATACACAAGTGTTATTCAGTTCTAGTTTTATTTGTTACCTGTAAAAAAAAAAGAAAATAGTAATAAGTCACCAAATGTGTAACATATTAACAAGGTAAGTTTATAACATTCACAGTATGTGCAATACCTTTTTTAAAGCGGGCATGCCGTTCCCAAGATACAGTGTCTTAGCCAATCATTAGTCAGTACCATAGCCTACAGGCACCTCCTTTACATGAAGAAATTGAAAAATGAATATGAAGAATTGACATTCAGCTGAAATATTAGTACTGCAGAAAAATATGACAGCTACAGTAAGATGCTGTCTTTTTTTTTTTTTAAATGGTCTTAATAGTGCTGATCCCAATAAACATAGATGACACCAAACTGAAAGGGTCTGACAGAAAAATTGTTCTGAATGGTGGGCTCGTCACAAGTTCTGTGTCAGGTAATAAGAAAGCTGAATCTCTTTTACGGTCTTGTTTTTTAGAGCCGGTTTTGTTTCTGTCTTGCAGGGTGTCTTGTGAAGCACTGGGCTCTGATATTGGCCACCTCCAAAGCCCAGCAGCTGCTGTTCCGTATTATTGATTGCCTGCTGCTACCTCATGCCCTCTTTCAGCAGGACAAAGGGATCCCATCCCCCATGCTGTCTGTCTTGAGAGACAACCTTCCACTCTTCCTCCAGGTGAGTGGAACAAGTAGATTTCATATAGCAGCCTGTACACTACTCTATACGACTCTGTCAGGTAGCAAAGCAAATGGCTTGCTAGCCCTCTTCATGGAAAAGTATGCGGCCAGTTGACCTGCAATTTCCAAAAAGAAGATATGTTATGTTTATTTTATTTGTTTATAGTCTTTTCCACATCAAAATATCAGTAATTTTGAATAAAAAATAGAAGGGGTGTAGAACTGAATAGCCTTTAGTGGTGAGGCCACATGTGGTCTACATTTATAAGAATGGTTAGTAAAGAGTGTAAGTATGCAAAAAAATGTAAATGCATAAAAATAAATACAATAGCACTGAGAAACTAAACTATCGGCTTACTTCCAGTGAGTCCCACAGTGATAAGCATGTAGTAATAACAATACCAACATTGTGTTAAACCTTGACAATGCTGGTCACTCGCGTTCATTTAATGACTCTGTTTTTATTTTATTTATTTTTGTTGTTAAAGGGGCTGTCTGTTATATCAACTGTGTCCCAGACCCAGGGGGCCTACTTAAAGCAGCAGCTCCGCAATATAATTCAGCAGTATTTTGGACGTTTTCTCCCTGCATCTCCCTCCTTATCAGCCATTGTGAATCATCCAATTCTGCTTGCACTCTGTGAATCTTCATCCAGCCCCAGGACTGCCCAGCTCCGGAGGACGGTGCTTCAGGTCATTACGTAAGTACTTGCTTCTCCATTCTGATAATGTTATAGAATTAAACAGACACTGAGGTGTGTTTTATAAAGTGACGTGATAAAGTGTTTATCTGAGTTGGAAAACTGTAGAGTATTATTATTTTATTTGTTTATTTAGCAGACGCCTTTATCCAAGGCCACTTACAGAGACTAGGGTGTGTGAACTATGCATCAGCTGCAGAGTCACTTACAACTACGTCTCACCCAAAAGACGGCGCACAAGGAGGTTATGTGACTTGCTCAGGGTCACACAATGAGTCAGTGGCAGAGGTGGGATTTGAACCGGGGACCTCCTGGTTACAAGCCCTTTTCTTTAACCACTGGACCACACAGCCCCCTACAGCCTGATGTAGAATACCCATCTCGGGTGGGGGGTGTGGGGGGGAGTGGTTTGGAAATTATCACATTATAAAGTGAAGGCAACAATCTTCTTGTGAAATTAAGCCATTATTGATAACTGTCCTTTTTGATTTAAGGTTAGTAACCGGGATTTAGTAAGCAGATTCATTTTTTTGTATTTACTGATGTCTGATGGCAAAATTATCTTTAATATGTTACTAGCCTATGGCAATGTGTATTTAGAAGTTAGTTTGGTGATGTCACAGTAGAAATCGACTTATAAGTACCATGAAATGAAACTGAACAGCTACTGCTGCATAGGTTTGTAGAAATGTGACTCAAACCAGCGATTTCTTCTGCTTATTGTCATATCCTTGGGGCTTATTCAAATAACACTCCCTTCCGAGCAATCTTGCACATCCTGTGACAAATGTTTTTAAAGTGGGGAACAGATCATTTTAAGATCTCTAAAAATACATTTAGATATCTGAAAATGATTTCCGGATATCTTTAAATGGGACTTTATATCTAAAACGCATTTTCAGATATCTTTAAATCATTAACCCTTTGCGGCCCTATGTCGGACCTGGTCCGACATTGCAATTATTCCTATCCAGTCCATTGTCGGACCCTGTCTGACATCATCAAAAAAAACGCAAAAAACGGGTTTCTAGTCGTTTTTTCTCCGGAAAAAGCCGAGAAAGCCATTCAATGGCCGAGTGGGAGCGACAGGAGCCGAGACAAGCCGATTAAAAAAAAAAAAAAAAAGGCGTATCTCATGATTAGTCATACATGCCCCTGGCATTACATAGGGGCGATCATAAGGAAACAAGCTGAATGGTACTGTATCAGCACACAGAGACTATCACGGACATTTGCAGAGCTTTTTTGAGATGTTATAGTAATAAAATAATGACTTGGATTGCATTATTGAGGAGCTTGGTGATAAAACGAGTGATCAGGAGATGATCGATCGGTATGTACGACTATTATTATTATTATTATTATTATTATTATTATTTATTTATTAGCATATGTGAAAGCGATAGCGAACGAAAGGGTGGGGCGGGGCTGGAGATGCCTAGTGAGTGCTTTGTTGATATGTAGGGCCTTTTAAACCCGTTTGACTGTGAAAAAAAAATACTTTTAAACAGCGCGTCTAAAATTAACTGCGCGTGTGAAAATAAATTGGACCTGACGCGCACTTAATAAATGGACTGCAAAGGGTTAAGATATCTCCAAAATGTTTTTGAGATATCTTTAAATAATTCAGATATCTGAAATTCAATTTAGATATCTGTAAATACCGTTCTGTTAATTTAGAGACAGCTGTAAATCATTTTAAGGTATCTCAGTTCATTCAAAACAGAGCATTTTCACAGGAAGTTATTTAGAGATATCTCTAAATAACAGTTTAGCATACCATGCCAGCAAAACATTATTTAAAGATATCTGTAAATCAATTTGAGAGATCTTTTATTTTTAGATATCTAAAAATGAAATCGATATCTTCAAAATTGGTTCATTTATAGATATCTCAAATTAATTTAAAGATATTTGCAAATGATTTACAGATGTCTCTAAATATTTCACGATATCTTGAAATGCAATTTGAGATAGCTCCTAAATGATAATTTGGCTTGCCATAGCTGTCAAACAGAGCAATCAATTATTCCTATTACATAAAGTGTAGAAATGTTGTTTTCCTTTTTTCATACATTAAGGACTCTTCTGGGACCAGTTGACTTTTTTTTCTCCCCTTGGTTTTTTTTATTGTGTTAGTGACGGCTACATGCAGTTTAAAGGCCATGCCCCTCCGCCCCGCTTGGCATCCATCCTGTCTTTCCTTCATGAGGTTTTGAGAAGGAGCGATGACAGTGATCTGACCAGCTACACAGAACCACTCCCAGCTGTGCTGAAGTGCCTGGTACTCGTGAATGAGCCACAAGGTTGGATATTTCCAAATATTGAAAATGTATTTCAAAACAAATCTAGTGTTTTTGGAGTTATGAAATGTTCCGTTTTCAGATCCCTAAATATAGTATCATTTTTTTAATGTATAAACATTTTGTTTTGATGAAATAATCCTGTTTTCTTCTAAACTGTGGCCCTTAAATACTAGAGCGAAAACACATGCAGATTGCTCCATAGACGTTTGCTTGTAATGGAGTCGCATGCCTTTTCTAGGAGCAGGCATCCTTACTGTTTTTTTTTTAATTTTTTTATTATACAGCAGGGTCAGATATTAGACCGTATTAATATCTACCTTTTGTCGTGACATTCTGTTTTTTATTTAATGTATTTATTTTTAAATAGTTTTGTACTTTTGATGCATTCTTGTTTGTAGTGAAGAGACTGAGCACGGAGACCCTACAGCTTGTGGTGGAGCATTGCCAAGCAGTAGCGAGGGGAGGCCCCTGCACACAGCTCTCATCAGTGTTAAGGTAGGTAAAGTAGCATAGTCTCCAACAGCAGCCAGCATCCACAAAAGCATGGCAAGAACTACAATGAGAGCTCGTTGCAAAAAAGCAATTTTATAGCTGCATGAACTCTGAATTCCAGCGCTGGACTTTTTTTCCTTACCTTTTTATGATGTTTGTAATGTTATTGCTCCAATAATTTAGTTGTATTTTATTCAATAAAATTCACTGAGCTAGCTGCCTGTGGATTGTGTTGCATGTTTTGTTGCCCAACCAATACATATAAATCCTAAAATCAATCCAACAAACCATTTACTCTTAGCTACTTGCAGCTAGTTTTGCTTCATGGACATAGGACATGTGCAGAGTGGACATTGCTGGATAGTTATCGAGGTATAACTCACCTATAGCAGCTACAGACTCCTTTCACTTTAGGTGTTGATTTAAGTAATCTTAGCAGCATATTTTATTAAACTAGTAGACTGAAAAGTCTGTGTGTTTTTTGTAGGCAGTTTGTCGAAGAGCACATGGGGGTGTATGACCTGCAGGTGTACAATGTGCTAGAGATAGTGGCAGTCCTGGAGCAGTCCATAGTCATCGGCCTGATCCCTACGACCTCTCGGTGCCTCAGAGACACAGAACACAAGAGGGGCCTCGGCAAGAACACTTCACAGAGGTAAGGTTTTACTTTCCTTTACCAGAAGAGAAGCTGGTCCTATAATAGACATATGCACAGATAAGAGCTCCTAAGGCAGGGGAAGAGAACTACTATTCTATTAGAAACCTCAGAACTTTCATTCTCCAATCAAGAATCTGTTTCAGCGTGCACATCCTCGTGGTGGACGACCTGTAAACGTTCAGGTTCTTATTTGTTACCTTGCCTTGAGAGCTCCAATCTGACACTTCCTGTGTATTAGCAGTGCCAGTGGGAGTGAGGTTCTACAGTGTTAGACTACTGTTAAACAACAGGCATGTAGATTAGGAAAGAAAGATTTAAAGGTTAAATGAGTGGTCAGGTGTAAAACCTGTGTGCTGTAGCACTGCAGAGGAATGGGAGGAATAACCTGTTGCTTTATACACTTTACATGGTTGGGTTTATTCTTCCACTAATTTTCTGGAAATGTGAAAGTCACTTAATGTAATCATGTTTGTATACCTTCATTTTGACACATTTTCTTCTTTGGTGTGTTCTGTACAACTATTCCCAGATGTTGTAGTCTGTGAGAGATGTAGGACTTATTGTACTAGTAAATACATTACACCATGGTATGAATGGGCATCCAGCCCCAAGAACCACACTTTGCAGTACAGTATTGTTCATTCAGTGGGTAATGGTGAGATGGTAATTGTATTATTAATTTTATTCAGCCCATTGTGAAAACTTTTGAATATCTGCCATCTGCTCACTAATACATGATTCTGTTTCAGAAATGCCTATAAAAGGCTGCTGTCTCATCTTGCGGACGAAGGACAAGCAGAAATACTGAACCTCGATAATGAGTGACTGCTTTTTCACAATGGCAGCAGATTAGACCATCGGTGCCAGAGCCCCGCTCAAAAAAAAAATATATATATATATGTACAATGTAAATTTCTGTATTTTTCATAATTTTCTTTTTACTGGGGAATAAATTAAATAAGTCTGTTAAAACCATGTACTGTATATATTTATACATGTTTTAAAAAGACTACTGCATTGGAGCAGAAGAACATGTAACTGCACATCGGGGGTAGTTTTAGTGACAGTGTTCCTATAAAATACAGCCTGTTAGTGAATTTCCTATGAAATCTCTCCCTAGCCATTATAGTATTATATATACACACTCGCATAGGGTTGGTTTTTATTGTTTTTTGTGCCGGGACAGATAATTAAGAATTTCAACAAGCAGTGCTGATTTCGCCAGAAAGATAACTTAGAGACAGAATTATGTCCAAAATATGAATAAAAGCCTCAATGTCATCAGCTTTTGTTTGTATGAAAGAGTGTCTTTTTTGTTCTATAACATTCTCCACGTATTAAAATCTTACTGAATACTGTTGTGCTTGTATTATTATTTACCTGTGTTGCTAGGCCAATCCCAATATTACTCGCAGGGCCATGACTTGAGCATAAATGATGGAATGAGCAGCATGCCCCTTGTGGAGTGAACTAAGACCTTTCCAGAGTATATAAAGAAAATTGAGTGTATTTATATGTAAGCTTACAAAACAGCCTCTTGGTTTAAAACTACAGTACTATTAAGTTGTACTTGTGCATATTTAATATGAAATCAGAGTTTATTTTGTTTATGAAGTTTTAGTAACAGGTTTAATTTTACTCTGCTCAGTAGCTCAGGCTGCCTTCATGCTTTGGCCTCATTTTTAAGCTGCATAGTGCTAACAAATAAAATGGGGAATTTGAAAGATAGGGTCAGTTTCTAATGTATGCATTGAATTAAAGATGGTGTTCACTGTTAAATATCAAGTTGACAAAATACCATAATACCCACTCACCACACAAGCAAAATAAATGCTATTTCCCTCCTTTAAACACTGAATCATTATTGGGTGTTGGGGGTGGAATTAGGTATTTCAAAGCACTACCATCCTTGCCCAAATGATCAGAATTAAAGCCCTAATTCAAACTGCTTCTACAGTTCACAAACTAACATGGAAATTGAATCAGCCAGGCACTAAGGGAGGTGGAGGCACAAATAAAAGTACAGGGCCCTGTTCCCTATCATGTACAAAATGTAACCATTACCTAATGGGTATTTATCTCCTAATGACCTGTAAACCTGAATAGAAATATCAAAGCTGTTTGTCAGAGCCTGTGACACAGTCATGCCCGCCCCCGAGGGCGTACGTGGACTGCACACGCAGATCTCGTCATCGTTTTTTCCTTTCACTTGACCTGATGGGAGAGCTATGAACAGGTAACACGTTACTTCTATCTGCGTATTTGCTTGTGTAATTATCACTATTAGATGCAATAGTATTTTTTCAGTTATATTAGCCTTACTAATACGTACATTTTTAGCATGCAGCTGTTGTCTTATTACATCCCTCCCGGTACAAAGCCTGCGGCTCCAGTCGCCCCTTCCCAGGGATCAAGCACCCTGTGTCGTCTGACTTGTGCTCTCTTACAGGCTACTGGGCTCAGCAGGCTTGCGTTACCATGACACACGCTTCGGGTTGGAGTTCTTGCAGTCTCTCCCACAGTGTCTCGTTGCTATCTTGGTGCCTGTTTGCAGCAATATTAGGAAGGCTGTTAGGGCTCTTAACAGCAGGCTTCCCTCAGTCTCTCATATGTTAGGGTTGGCCAGAAGCAATATAGGTGGGCATACCTATACACTGCTTCTGTGGTAACTAGGTCGCAGACCTACCCTGTTTCCACCTGGTATACGTACCTAATAGTAAATGAGGTTACCACACTGATACACTAGCACAGCTGCTGGGCTCAGCAGCTCTGCATCGGGTGAGACTGCTTGCAGTCTCTCACGCAGTGTCTCGCTGCCACCTTGGTGCCAGCTTGCAACACTATTGAGAAGGCTGTTGGGGCTCTAACAGCAGGCTTCCCTCAGTTTTTGGGCTGTTAGGTTGCCAGAAGCTATATAGCTGGGCATCTCTATGCACCGCTTCTGCAGTAACTGTAGGTCACAGACCTACCCTGTTCCTGACCCTGGTTCCCTGAAATAGAAATGTAACCATTAACCTTCAAGGTTGCTACGTCCATGATTGCAGCAGTCTTGAAAGAAAAATGATGACGTGATCTGTGTGTGCAGTGCATATATGCTTTCGAGGGCGGGCATGACTGTCTCAGGCTCTGACAAGCAGCTTTGATATTTCTATTCAGGTTCCAGTGCCTTTAGGCGTTAAATACCATTTGGTAACGGTTACATTTCTATTTCAGGGAACCAGGGTTATTGATAATAACGTTATTTTTTAACATTTTGTTCTTCTACAGCTATTTCAGATATCGTTTTAATTTGCATGTACAGTACATGATTTGGATACAAATTTTGAAACTGTTAAATAGGGTGTAGGGTCACCAGAATGGCACTCATGCGGGTATTCTGTTTGCAAAGGAAATTAATGAGTAACATAAGGGACAGCTTATTCATGCAAACATGTTCTACTGTACTTGGTGTACAACTTAAAGGCTGTAAGTTTTAAGTGTAGGAATGTCTTATACCTACATACACACCCACTCTACATATCTAGACAATGTGACATAAAGTGGCCTCAATAGGAGGGTTTGAGTTAGTTTTATGTTTCCATACGCTACTGTATAGGTGAACTATTTTTCACGTTGTTATTATTCTAATGTTACCGGTACTGGGGATATACCATGATGAGTCTATTCATAAAGCTTAGTTTTTCTTCTACATAGTACTGGGGTTTGCACAGCACTTGTTGAATGAAACAGAACTATGGATGCTATTTCAGTAAAAATCCACTTTATGGACCTGATAATGAAGTCATAATGAAGTGTAGATTTAAGGATTGTGAAAAGCGTGTATTTCCAGATACACTGTTTCTGACAAGCCAGCTCTAGTAACTTGCAGGCATAAGTAAATGCAAATTGGAGGTGACAGAGCACATATATTACTTTGATTTTATTGCTAAGGTTAAGCATACCCGAGGGAGATGCAGGTACCGCTCTGGATTGCATTGGTTTGTTTCCGTTCCTCAGGTCAAAACCATGAGCTGATGAGGAACTGGTGGTGCATTGATGTCATAAGACTTTAGTGTATTATTTGTTTGTTTCACAGATCCTCATGAGCACTTCTTTTGGAATACCTAATGTAATACATGGTTGGTGCTAATCAGGCTGTGTAAAACTAGACATTTGTTCTTTAATGGTAAATGTATATATATGTAAATGTATATATATTTAAAGGAAAAAACAAAAAATAGTACAAAACTAGAAGTTTATAATTGAGGGTTATCTTGGGGAAAAACACTTGATATCCCACAATATCAGATTCACCTATTTATCTGCGTAAACTGGCAGTTCCCTTTCAAGTACGAAATGTAACCATTACCTAATAAGTCCCCCGAAACCTGAATATCCTATCCCAAAGCTGCTGCCGAGCCTGTGATGCAGTCATGCCTGCCCCTGGTGGTATAAAGAATATTTTGTCACAGTGACATCAATACTCGACATGACTTCTTGCCTGATGGGGCTTAATAAAGCCCTGTATTAGGAGCCAGTGTGATAAACAAGCTTGCGGATGTCATTAAACTTGGCTTTATCTTTTTATATACAAGAAAGGACACAGGAAGACAAACCCAGGCATGAATCCCAGGCATGCTTGGCTCTAGTCCGGAGTACATCCCCATCCCTTGGCTGGTAATTTTTACCAATTAATCTCTACATTCTGCTGTACACTTTATCATGTGCAATTGTACCTGTTCAATAAATCTGGTCATTATTACTGCACTTAATGGAGCAACTAAAAGCCTCTTTAGGCCATTTATTTGCCCAGGTTATGAATCTTTTCATTATGAACTGAGCTTATTGAGCCTGTGCTGTAAATGCTTGTAAAATGCAGGCACCTGGGGTGTGTTTTATATCTCAAGAGAAAGGCTTTATCTGAAAGCTGTTGTTTTAAGTGGCCCCAGATTGGTAGACAAGTCTATTTAATTCCAGACTTTTGATGACTCTGGGGTAGCAGTAGAATACCCTACAGGGTTTTTCTTTTCTTGAATGGATGTGGCCATTTTCAAAGGCAATTAGATCCAAGATAGTCGGCCGAAGCAGCCCCATACATACTTTCTTATATGACTGCATACTGTTGTGCTGCCGAGGATAAAATACTCCATAATGTTATCGATTTTATTTGCTACAATATGGTGAATGTCAAAACACCTTGAAATAGTCTTATAGTTTGTTGTAAAGACTTGATTTTGCCTGATCTCTGAGAAAGAAGACTACATTTTGACAAAGTCCCGCATAAAAGATTAAGGAAATGCATGCACATGGATTAGGGAGTGGTTAACATGTAGAAAACAGAAAGTACTGATTGGAGGAGAAACCTCAAAATGGAGCGAGGTAACTAGTGGTGTACCACAGGGATCAGTATTAGGTCCTCTGCTATTCTTAATCTACATTCATGATTTAGATTCTGGTATGGTAAGCAAACTCGTTAAATTTGCAGACGACACAAAAATAGGAGGAGTGGCAAACACTGTTGCAGCAGCAAAGGTCATTCAAAATGATCTAGACAGCATTCAGAACTGGGCAGACACATGGCAAATGAAATTTAATAGAGAAAAATGTAAAGTATTGCATGCAGGCAATAAAAATGTGCATTATAAATATCATATGGGAGATAGTGAAATTGAAGAAGGGAACTATGAAAAAGACCTAGGAGTTTATGTTGACTCAGAAATGTCTTCATCTAGACAATGTGGGGAAGCTATAAAAAAGGCCAACAAGATGCTCGGATATATTGTGAGAAGTGTTGAATTTAAATCAAGGGAAGTAATGTTAAAACTTTACAATGCATTAGTAAGACCTCACCTAGAATATTGTCTTCAGTTCTGGTCACCTCATTACAAAAAGGATATTGCTGCTCTAGAAAGAGTGCAAACAAGAGCAACCAGAATTATCTCAGGCTTAAAAGGCATGTCGTATGCAGACAGGCTAAAATAATTGAATCTATTCAGTCTTGAACAAAGACGACATAAAAGGTATAGACAATGTCGACCCAGGGGACTTCTTTGACCTGAAAAAAGAAACAAGGACCAGGGGTCACAAATGGAGATTAGATAAAGGGGCATTCAGAACAGAAAATAGGAGGCACTTTTTTACACAGAGAATTGTGAGGGTCTGGAACCAACTCCCCAGTAATGTTGTTGAAGCTGACACCCTGGGATCCTTCAAGAAGCTGCATGATGAGATTCTGGGATCAATAAGCTAACAACCAAACGAACAAGATGGGCTGAATGGCCTCCTCTCGTTTGTAAACTTTCTTATGTTCTTATGTTCTTAGAACATTTACAAATCAGAGTAGGCCATTCGGCCTATATTGCTCGTTGGTTCTCTCTTGCTTTTAATGCTGTCTAAGCCTGGTATTTGCTATTAGCTGTTGTCTAAATTGCTATTTCAGGTTTCTCACTCCATCTTATTTGTATGATTCTGCTTCACCCATGCATGTATTATGCATATATTTAATGTATTTACATTTTTTTTACTGTTTGTATTTAATGTACTATGACCTGTATTTCACTGTACTTAATGTATTATGCATTGTTCCTCACTATCTTGTAAAGCGCTTTGTGATGGTGGTCCACTATGAAAGGCGCTATATAAAATAAAGATTGATTGATTGATTTTAGAGAAATTATAAATTTCCATTGGGGTATGTAAACTTTTGACTACAACTGTATATGAGTCAGTGCTTGGAAATTCTGGCCTGTGATTGGTTAAAATCTCATCATAGGAGCAAAAATAGATTGCTGAAATAAATAATTGTCTATTTCTTGTAACTTTTGTAACTTTTTTTTTTTTTCCTCATCCACAAAAGCAAAACTTTTGCTACAAAAGATTTTTCCTAATTTTTTTTTTTTTTTTTGAGAAATTTCTAGAAATTATAAATGTCCATTGGGGTATGTAAACTTTTGCCAACAACTGTGTGTGTGTGTGTGTGTATGTATGTATGTATATGTGTATGTATATGTATATATATATATATATATATATATATATATATATATATAGATAGATAGATAGATACACACTGGATTTCTTTGATTATTAAATAAAAAAAACAACATTTTTTACATATCCTTGCTCTCCACATAATTGGTTGGTCTGCATTGTGAAGTGGGAGCTGGGGTCTGCAGCAAGTGGCACCTCTCCTGCGCAGAATGCTGTTCCCCAGGTTACCGCATGGTCCAGGTTTGTAGTCGGACTGGGTGTTACAGTATGTGACTGCTTCAGGAAGGGAATGCTTTTAACATGCAGTATGGGTAACACTGTGCCTCTTTAAAATGCCCTACAGGTTACAACAGAATAAAACTAGTCTGGGGTAGTAAAGGGTAAATTGTTAATACTTCAATCTGATTTATTTGTCAGGTTAAGTAGTTTCACCCTCGCATTTCATTCGTTAAAAAAAAGCACTTTATGATGTTATAAAACTGCTACACAGCCTATTAGAGCTTTGAAAGCCTGGGTTCAAATCCAATCTACTACAGTAGGTATAATTTTAGAAGATTTTGGTGATCCTCAATGGACTACAGTCATCTTAAAAAAAAAAACAGGCACTGCACCATTGAAGCTGTTCTTGGGTTCTCTAGTCTGCACTGCACATACCTGATGAGCACTAAAGTCTCAAACACCAAATTAAAAATACATGAAAGAAGAGGTCCCACATTTTCTCAGTAGTTATTGCCGATGAACTAGACCAAAGTTGTGTTCCTGCCATTTTAGTCATTAAACTGATTGTGATCTGAAGCACTCTAATAAGTTTCAGGAAATGTATAATACATTAAACTCATTATGAATAGCTTCTTTTTTCCCTTCTCTCTTTGAGGTACAGTACGTGCATATATATCACAACAGATATTTGACATTAATTTGGTATTTGGCATTTCAAAGCAAGCCGTCTCCTGTTTTAACACCATTTCGGAGGAAAGACTGCATCACATCCCTAAATAGACTGAGCTACAGTCTTGCCTGTCCCAGCTAAGAGGAAAGCCATATCAGTTTTTTAAAAGCAGGTGCACAATTGAGTCTGTGTATCATTTCTTAGTCTTATCGTGTGCAGAAGGATGATTTGCTGTTGGAAGTGGAACTCAGCAATTTGTAAAATAATACTGGAAACATGGGTCTCTTCCGTGGTCGCGGTTGCAAGTCTGGGGTTATTTGTTTTATCAAGATTCAATTTCAACATTTAAAAAAAAAATATATATATATATATATATATATAGTAACAGAATCGCACCTCTCCGCGGTTCGTTGCCCCTTTAAAACACTGACCCAAACACAGGAAATTGATTTTTACTGCGCTGACGCGCTATTTTTTAATAAACAAAATAAACAAAAACATACACCTCACTCTTTTCGAGCAATAACTGAAACACAACACAGAAACCTAAACTATAAACAGGACGGCTGAGCCGTTTACCTGTAACCAAACAAAACACACAGTTTTTCCACAAATAAACCTTCACTCACTTGGTACGCCTGCACACACTCACAAGCGGGCTATACACACAGCAGCCCCGCCCAGACTGGCTGCCTTTCTTTTATACCCTGCACCTGGCTCTAATTTAATAATAATCACCAGGTGCAGGGGATAATCACCAAACAATTAGCAATAAAACAATTAACAGAAATAATTAAACAATAAAACAAAACAATTAAATCAAACCAATGTGCATTTGCACATGTTTTTCATGCAGGGAGGATTAACCCCCTCCCTGCTGTGTTACTATATATATATATATATATATATATATATATATATATATATATATATATATGCGCGCATTGTGTCCTTATGGGTGGTACAGGCCAGATCACAGTCAGGTTTCTGTCTGTCTCAAGTCAAAAAATTGCGGCAATTGTGTGCAGTTATATTTTGTACGCTCAGAAATTTCAAGCATGGCTGATGTTGGGTGTATGGTATGTTACCCTTTGGGTGCTCTTTGCATTTGAATTTTAAGGTTGGGGATTGGTAACTATATGAAAACTCATTATAAACCAGCAAATATTTAAAGGCAGCAAGATGACAATTCCAGCAAAATTGTCTGTTAAACTGTTATAAATAGATAACTGGATAAGAAAAAAAACAGGTTAGGGTAGTTTTATAACTGGAGTGCAGGGTTGGAGTGTGTAAATCCCACTCGCACCAAGGGGCTGGTCTTGGCTGGGGACACACAAGGAGAACTGTTGCACTTTGCAGGGTCTGGGAAGAAGGCCAGCTGGGGCTAGTTTATCAGACGATTCCAGGCAGAAGCTTCCCAAGCTGGGATCCTTGCCTCAGGAGTTCAGTAGTTTGGTAACATCTGTAGATCAGGTTTAGCAGGAGAAAAGGGAAGGTTTGCAGGAATGGAGGTTGCAAATTGGTTAGAAAGAAAAAGGGTAAAATAGAGATATAAGAATGCTAACATGCACAAGGAAAAATTCTGAAACTGATTCATGACCTGTGTTGTCTTCTTCAGTTACTTCGCTGTTTGGTTATGTTGACAATAAACTGTACATAAACTATGCTATACTTTACTGTGTAAGGATCATTGACTAATTCACTGCCCTGAATATGTTTTGGGATTTTTTTTGTATTATTATTATTATTTTTTTTTTTATATGCAAATCAAAAATAACAAGTAAGTACTGTTTACTACAGATATGGTAAGTTATCCGTCTTGAAGGATTGAGGTTCTACCTAGATAAATAAAAGTGTGAGCACTCATGCTGCAGAATAAATTGGCCTTCCTTCGTACCTAAAGATGACTTTGCTAAGCATGATCGCTTTTTCTGTTTACTGTCAGTCCTCAGTAATCCCAAACTACACTGCTTTCTCCTGCCAATAAAAAGAGAGTTCAAGAAAAGAGTCTGACTAGTGCACTTCTTTACTTGCTTGGGCTTTGAAAGAGCAGAACAATTATAACAAAACTGCATAGCAGTGCTCAAGGAGGTCAAGACAGAAACATGTTGCACGTGCAATATTGTCCATTAGTGCTACATGTAATTAATTTGAATGTGCTTACCATGCACAATGCCAGGGAGACACAAACACCTACAACATGAATCCTAAGACACATTGAATGGAGACCTATTCTAAAATAATGTATTGCAAAGCTGTGATGCACCAAACTAAACCTGTTTACTGTATTGAGTACATACTGTATTTATTATATACATGCAGTCCAAAAGGAAGGTCAGGTCAGTCCCTCTTGTGTAACTTGTCCATTTTTCTATGTCTGGTTATTTATTTATTTTTTGTAGATAACACACCTATTGCCCCTATTGGAGTGCTGTTCAGTTGTTGGGAAGGAGGGATTCTGCTTTTGATTTATTGAGCATATAAGACATCAAGGCTGGGCATTTAGCAACTTAAAAAATACACAATTTTATGATTTTAATGTATAAGGTTTCTTATTTTTTTAGAACTAACAGCACTATACACCATTGGAATGGGAAAACGTGTAGGAATGAAATCAACAAGTGAGATTTTCATTTTTGAAAGCTGCAGCGATAGTTTCCTTCCTAGCACATTTATAGATGTGTGACTAATCCTTTCATAGCATACCCTGAAAGAGGCGAAAGCGTATGAATTAATTTAGTACATCTTATCTTCAGCACAGTGGAATTCACTAATGCCTCAAATTCATGGTTATGGAATAACCCACTTTAAGGGAAAAAGGTAATTGATTTTTGAAGTATATTTTTGTAACTATTTACTCTCTCCTATGTGCACAGATGTTAGTTTTTCAAAATAAAAATAAAAATCTTATCTTTGTTTATCCATGACTAAAATAAAATGCTAAAATGAAATTCCCCCAAGCTCCAGTATAGATAAGTAATAAATAAGCTGAAATGACAACGAACACAGTCTGTATTTATTTATACACCCACCTTTTTCGACAGGAAGGTCTGGTTTATGAACTTATGTACAAGTATATAATTTTAAACGTAGTGCTAACTTGTGTTAATTGGATTGATTTTGTTTTAAAAAAAAAATAATAATAAAAATTCAAACTCTCTGACAAGATAGAAAATCTATATTTTTCACAATTGTTGTGCACCAGATGTAATCCTATAGCATCCCTGCCTATGGTGAGTCCTGGGATTATGAGATGCCCACATTTCCGATAAACCTGGATATGAAATTAAGCCAGAAGGCGGAGAGAAAAGACACACAAAAGAGGTAGACAATTTTGTTTTTACTTTGTAGATATTAAACGTTCTCTTCTGCTTAATGTTTGTGGTCAGCATTGATTTATAGTAGCATATATTGAACATTATGTATGTGACTCATACATGAGAGACACTTAATATGCTATACAGCATACATACAGCATATCGTACCATTATATAAAACACTCCTTACATACCTGTCTGAAAGGGAACGCTTTCATATGAGTTAATACAAGGCAAATATATTTCATATGCATTATACAAATATGCACCATACAGTATATTTTATTTCCACATATAAGCCTTTCATATGAATGATTCTGCACTGAGTATACCCTTTTTCCATGATTTGTCTCATTGGTTGCTTGAATGTAATGTGTTCATTTCCTGCCCAACACTGCTACAGATGACACAAACTAGTAATGACAATTTATGTATTTGCATTCAAATGTTGTTTTTTTCATTATGTAAATAACAACACATGGTAGTGGGTTCATTTATGTATCATCTTCCATCCAGTCAATCTGGCACAACCATAATGCTTATGTGTGGTTTATAATAGAAATATAGGGGTAGTTATTAAAACACATTCAACTTGTCCAATTCAGTCAGATCACTGGACTTTTCTGAACTGGTTTTTAAGCAGCAATAAACATAAAACCAACCAAGTTGCAGTAGATTTATTCCTACATGTGCAGTATTTTTGGTACAGGGCTTGAACAGCAATTGTATTGTAATAACCATGTTACCAACGCATGCTCTTACTTGGTAACTAATGTGTAATTACATGGAACTGCTCTTGTGAACAATATCTTAATACCTGCTGTAATTACACAGTAACAGATTTGTACAGTCCATTTCCATGTAATGATACACTTCTTACATCAGTAGTTAAGCAGTCGCATAACCTGATGCATATCTATCATAACTTTCTTAAAATTCACACATTGAAGTTTTCTTTTTTTTTAATGTAGTGATATGAAACTCAACAGAAATGTGCTCAAAATGTTATTCAAAAAAACAGACAATTAGGAGCCTCCAGCAATAATGTTGGTTTCAGGTACACAATCAATTAACAAGGAAGTTGAACCCAAAAGCATTTAAGAACTACTGTGTGGAGGGCAAACTAGTGTCTAAGGCTCATGGAGTCACAAAGTAAAAGCTGGGCTGCATACTGCCTTCAATATCCAGAATTTCATTACAGTAAATTCTGTCTAATCCAGCCCCTCTACATATCAGGATGCTGTATAATTCAGCATCATTTTTGGGTTCCAACCAAATCCCTATTGAAATTAATGGTGTGATGCTCTCAATAATTTGTAAGTCTTGTCTGCCTAAAATCTGACTGTGCAGTTTGGCACCTAGTCTTCTGATTTTTCTTTTCTACATTTATAATCAACTATGTTGCATAAATACACCAGGCATGGTACAGTACATCTACAGTCAAATCCTTGTTTACATAAAGTGACATTAAAATTAATACAATCCATGATTCTATACCTGGAATCTATTTTTTTTTTTAATTGTTCAAATAGTTGTTATACCTTTACTTTACTGTGTAATTGTGACAGGCTAGCTGCAGGGAGGACTTCAGGCCAGAAAGAAACACACAGAGACAGACAGTACTGGGGTTGAAACTGAAAACGCAAATGGCAGCGCACAGTATTTTAATAAACAAATAAATAAACGGTTGAACAAAACAGGACACGGCACTTGAGGCCAAATAAAACAGACAAACAAAACGGACTAACACTTAAACAAACGGTGGACGGACAGACACACAAACACGGTGAGTAAAAATAAACAAACAAGTATCGTGCTGGTCCTACCAGCACGCGATAGCAATTGTTATTAATTTATTTCTCCTTCTCTCTCTCCCGTTCTCCACTCACCGAACACACAACCCCGAGTGAATGAAACGTGCACATATATATACTGTTGTGCCGGGATTCAATTACTAATTAATTATCACTTGAATCCCAGCACGTGAATTAATTATGTGCAACCTCGTGCTCGCATATTGTATACTTAAAATGCACGTGAAGTGATGTGCAATCCCGTGCCTAAATACAATTATACATTTTAAATAACTCGTGCTGCACACACCCATTTATATCCCGTGCAGCCATATCTATACACGCAACATACAACACAGAAATGCACACAGGGGCTGGGCACATTGCCACAGTACTGTAATACATTTTAAAGTAGTTCTGGAAACCAGCACACTGCCTAATCTGGCAAAATTTCCCGGTTCCATGAAATACTGGATTAGACAGGCTTTACTGTAATGTTCATTTCAGTAATCATTTTGATGACATCAATTTTTCAATTGAAGATACAAGAAAATAATGTTGGTATACGAAATGCAGTTAACATTAAAACAAAAAACTCACTTTATAAAATCTAAATTTCTTACTTATGATATTGGTAATTTAAATCTTGGTATCACTTATTCTGGTCTTATTACATTTTAAAACAGCTTGCACCATCATCAAGCACTCACAACGCCTCAGTTTGTTTGACTTATAAACGCCCACTGAAAGTATGTTTTAAAATGTACGGCCATTAAAATGTGTTAAGCACATCAAACTCACGTCGTAAAACTGTTAATTTATGCAGGGGCTTGCTTTCTTTGGCTTGATTGGGACTTTTTGTACCTTGAAATGTGTGAAGACATAAAGCAGGGAGTCAAAACCTGGGAATTTAATACAGTTAACTCTAAGATTTCAATTCACACTCAACTTTCTCCCATACTGTACTTTAAAGATTTAAATCAAATAACACAACCCCAAACTACAGCAGCCCCCTCAGACAAAAACAGTGCTTAACTCCTTGAGGGAAATTCCATGTGTGTCGCTGTGGCAGGGCAGAGGAAAAGCCCTGCACATAATTAGAGGGGGCAGGGCAAAGCCTGCTTGTAAATATATGTATTGTTGATTTTAGAATGGGTGAATGTGATTTAAATGTATTTTGTGTTTAGTTAAAACACAGTTAAAAAAATGTATGGTGTATTTAAAACGAGTGCTTTCTTTGTTATTGTGTTTGGTTTGAATGTGGTCTGGCAGAGGTGGTGTTAGCAGCTTGTCTCTGCCAGACAGCTCGTGTGAATGCGTGGTCGGCAGTGTGTGATTGACTGTCGACCATGCAAAACAAAACTCGTGTAGAATGTCACCATCTCTGAAATTGATTAATTTACTGTTAATTTGGAGATGGTCACAAGCAAAAAACCTCGCAACTTTTGTTGTTCCTGGTGGGTGTTCAGAGGAGAGAACGAGAACGAGCAGAGAAAAACAAAAGCAAAAACAAAACCAAAAGTAAAAAGCAAGCAATTGCTGCTCGTCCTGGGGAGACCAGCACAGTACTAGTTTATTTGGTGTCCGTGTTCATGACCAGTTTTTGTTTAGACTTTTATTTTGCTCTGTGCGTTGTTTTTGTTAAAATATTTATTTTTGTTTAATAAAAACGGCGCTGCTGTGCGCTTTTCACCTGTAGTACCTGTGTGTGTGTCTCTGTCAGCTATCTGGTCTGGGGATGTCATCTACTCGGCTACCTTGTCACAGTTGCTTACAATGAAAGTCTGAGTGAGCAGGTTAAAGTTGCTTGTTTTTGGCATTAAATAAAGTTTGTCAGGTTATTCACCAAATCCAGTTTTGTATCAATGATAACTGAAATAAAATACATATGTTAACCTGTATTGCAGATCTGCAAATTTCACAGGTTTGCTGTTTTTTGTGGGTGGTGGAATGATTCATTTTCTACCCGTTACATACATTTAATACATTTGTACTATTGCTGAAACTCTTTAAATATGGCTTTTGTTTTAATAGGGCCCATTCTACACTCTTACACTGAGGCTCCGTACGTATATGTCTGTGTTTCTGCCGAGGCTGCATCATCCATTTCCAACATTCACTTCTGGGGAGCGAGACCCACAGTCTTTTCGGCTTTTATGCTGCAGAAAGTTACACTGCAAATGAGAGACATTTGGTTTGTTTAGAGGATGTTTCTGCTGGCCTGTCACATTGGATCTTGAGGCTGCAGATGTGTTCAATGCTTTTTTTTTTTATTACACAGCACCGATTCTGTGATGAGGCACTTGCAGGGTCTGGAGGTTGGGGCATGTGAAGTATGGAGCTGGGAGGAAGCAGGTTGCTATGCCGTTGGAAGCAAATGGGAGCATCGGGCCATAGAACACCTCCTCTTTGCCTTCTGCACTAACATCCAGCACCTGGATTAAATAACACAGGATTGTAAACTCAGAAACAAAAAACACCTGAATCCCTTTATTCTGCAATAGACCTCAGTAAATTAAATGGAATAAATATAATAAAGCTAATAAAGAAGGAATTGGTCAGCAGATGATATCAGCAGGACAGTTACATGTAGTAGAAAAAGATTATTTTTTTTATTTTTTTGTCAACAGATGTTCTTATTTCAGGAAATGACCATTTAACTGAGCATGTTTACTGTCATTTTTTTTTAAAAAACGTGATAGCAAAAGATTAATACATAAAAGAAAATATTGTACTGTAACTGAAAGTGTAAGGCACATACAATTGATGTGTGTGGTATGTACATGTAGATTAAAGTATTCTATATAGTATACAGTACAGTGTTTCATAATAAAAGGCTGCTGAATCATGCGTGTTACACAGGAATATGAAACAGTAATTACAATAAGACAGAAAGACAAATAAATATAGAAAATCAAATGAGAATAAAAATTAATAAGAAAATAAGGATAAAATGTTCAGGAAGGTTACTGTACTGCCATTATAATATGACTTTATTCAATATATTTAAAGGAAAGGAACTGCCAGCCGAGTACTGGAAGTTAACTTTTTTTTGGAAGTCTTATTTATATTTATTTTCAATCTACTAAAAACCTAAGGCTATTTACTCTCACATACCTATTAACAACCCCCACAGTCCATTTCCTGTTTGTGAAAGCTACAGTAAGTTGCAACAAGCAACTTGATAAATTACCACGGTCTTGTCTTTGTCTCAAAATTGCCCTTATGCCACTTGCTACCTCCACCTCAGAAGCACATACAAACACACACACACACACACAGTGCCAACAGGGGCTAAGCAAGTGTCATTTCAGAGGCGCATGTTCACTGGCCATGTGTAACAGACCTTCCTTCTCAAGGTTCACTCACCTGGATGCAAGCCAATGGCTCATTGGTCCATATAGAATATCCTCCTACAAGATATATTCTTCCACTGTGGACAGCTACTCCTGACTCGTTTTGCCCTGGGGAAAAAAAACTGACTGATCAGGAGCTTCAAATGTCATTTAATGGATTCTTTAGATTTCCTTTTCCTTATTTGAAATCATTTCAAATAGTTCTGGGATATTTTTCTCCAATATTGAGTTCTACTCATTTTTCTCCAGCTCTGTCTTTACCTGGCTTGTGACTTGCCCTCAGGTTGCCTGGTGTTGAACAGACTTCCTGATTCCATTCCAGTCATGTGACAATTGACCCTTCAACTCTGCTGACCCCACCACTCTCTCTCAATATAGAGCAGGTGCCATTGTCACATGACTTGAATGGAATGGAGGAAGACTGTTGAGTGCTGGCAGTTGTGTTTTGCCTGTATAGTAAGCTCAATGTAAGCTCAGAGACAGGGGAATCAAGCAGTGATGTGTCTGATCAAGCAAAACAAAATGACACAATGAATTAAAAACAGCAACTCGACTTTCATTCATGATTGTGAGGCCCATGAATGTACAATGACACAATAATCAATAAGAGTTAATACTGACTGTGTAACAGCCTTCATTCTAACTGTCTGGGTCATGCATGCTATATTACGATACAAAATGCCCAATTTACTGTGAATCTGAAAAAGTAATGGAGGATACAGCCTAAACCCCAGATACAACTTATATAGATAGATATATATAATCTCTTTACCACAGTCTAAGCATCTACATTTCAATGACATACTTGTGTTAAAACTGCTTCTCCAAGTACTCATTTATTTTCTAATGAGCTGCTGAATGGTGGAGCTCCCATATTCTCTGGGAATCCTAGGACCTTGAGGCAGGTACAGCTGTGAACCTACCTGTAAGCAAACTGAAGCTGCACCGCGTCCACTGATCCATGTCAATGTCGTAGGAGTCTATGTGCCGCACCAGGATCCGATCGTTGTTGCAGTCTAGATCGTTTCCCCCGAGGACATAAAGCTTTCTGCGGACCGGTGCCATTACATGGTACACTCTCCTCTGCAGCATTGGACTGCGGCTAATCCACTTGTTCTGCAGTAGAGGGGGGTGTCGGGAGAAGTTACTACACAGTAGCACAAATTACACAAGTTTCAGCAGCAGGTTCCAGTACATACGTTGAAATCAAACTATTTTTCAGCTGCGTTTTCTTTTTTCATAGAACACCATGACCTGTATCTAAGAAATAAAATTCATACAATGTCATACACACTGATGGACAGACCCATCTACCCCCAGACTGTGACACTTTATATATGTTTATTAGAATAAGAAATGCATTACACAGTGAAGTCTGTAATGTTTCTGATCTTTATGAGAAGGTTGTTACTTGGGCCCCTTATGTTAGTCAGTCAGTTTCATTGGACTAAGCAGTAAAGAACAGCGTAAGAAACAAAAAGCTAGTTTTATAATAGCATTTTTATAATAGCATTTCAAGTTATGATGTAAAATGATTCAACCATCAGGCATTTCTTCAGTTTGGGGAATGGGTCTTCTGCAGTGGTATGCTGTTGACTATCTCATTCACAAAAGAAAACTTATCACATCCAGGGAGCTAAAAACAATCCAAAAACTTTTAGTGCTCTTAATCCATGCACATAGTAGAAACTCTTATCCCACAGATGACAATTACTTGAGGCACACTGACAGAGATTTGTTGGAAAGCAAAGATACTATCTGTCCCTAGCCATGTGTGACTACCCTTTCAGAAAAGTTAAAAAAGTGAATGCCATTGAGATATCATTATAGTAGCAGTGTACTACCCAGAGGAAGCTTCTGCAGAATCATCATAGCAGATCCCAGCAATAACAACAATGACAATACAGCCAGTGGTCCTGATATGGTGACACCTTGCTACTCATATTAGAGGTGCTGCAATGCCTTACCAGTGTTTCATTGTGATACCCTGGATTTGTAAACATGATACATCCTACCATTACGTTGACTGTACATATCTTTTGGCAAGCCTTACCATTTCTAGACATTGAATGAGTGCTAAGCATGGATTTTTAATGCATTTTATTACCTAGCAACATTATCACCTATCACGTGTTTAAGATCTTTTTGTTCTTTGCTTGTTTTTTTATAGTTAGGACCTGCAGATTTCAAATGCAACATTATAGCAGAAAATGTGTTGCTGTTTCCTGGTACATAATCATTTCCTGGACAGCAGTTCAAATACACTCTAATGGTCTAGCTGTATACAGACAAAGGGGCATACAGCACAGGTACCAAGATGTAGTGTGGTACTTCTGTATATCCCTAAGGCAAGCCAAATCAAAATATTTTCAATACAAGAAAAGGACCAGTGATAAGAAGCTAATAAGTAGTAAAAAAATGAATCTGAAAGCATTGATAACTAACACCATAATATTTTAATAGTATGCAGCTTATATAAGTCAAAGGTCCTTCTGATTTTATACAGTGTGACATGATCAGTAGGTTAACTGCATTTGTTGGGCAAACAATATTTTGTCAATGCTTTAATATTCTGTAATCTAGCAGCTTTAGCAGAGTCCAGGGTTAAACCAATGGGATTTCACTTTTGCTGGCCTGGCTTCAATTCCATCTTAAGTCACTTGTGAAATGAGTTTTTTTTAATTTCTGTTACTTAATATCCAGTGGAGAGTAGTTGTACTTGTGACACTGGCATCAGTATTAGTCCCTTACCTTCCATGAAGATTAATTATGAAAAAAACAACAAATGTTAAGTCAATCAATAGTAACAATAAAAAAATCCAATTACATTAGCTTTCTATTCCTTGTTAATGATTGCATAACACACACACACACACACACACACACACACACACACACACACACACACACACACACACACACACACACACACACACACACCACCACAGCCAGCTTACCAGCATTTCGGGGAAGCGTGTTTGGGGGAAAAAAAACAGCCGAGGTACTTATGCTTTATATATATATATACTTATACTAAATCCATGATAGTCTCTTCCAAAGCTATTAAATTATTTATATTACCATATTAAGCTTTGCAATGTTTGTGTAGTCGGAATTAATTTCTGGGTTAGCTGCTAGGTCCCCTGACAGGAGCCTGTAGACACCATCTGGCTGTGTGAGGCTGAGATGGGTCCCCTGACTGCATCTCTGCTCCCCCCCTCCCTTCCTCTGCAAGGACTGGCAGGTGAGCCATCAAGCGCAGCGTCGACAATGAAGCTCAGGGGCCTGGAGGGGTCACTCCTAATAAACCACTGTTTGAATACTAATCAGTGGTGGGGAAGCGGAGGTCACCGCTGTCTGCTTGTTAGCAGGTAGCTGGTGTGCTCTGCGGCAGATGGCAAGCATTATCGGTTCCCCACGCACACACACACACACAAAAACAGAAGAAAAAAAAAAAACTGAGCAACACAACCATCCTCCCCACCAGCAAATATAGTGATTGGGATTCTGCACAGGCAATCACAGGCAGATGGAATATTTGCCTGCTTCTTTGTCTAAACAATATAGGGACTGCAGTGTGCCCAGAGCTGACAGAGAAAAGAAAATCCTGACACGTGCCTTTTCCTATCTGAATTAACCCTTTACCAAAACCCCAACCCCACGGAACCTTGTAACACTGGTCACCCGATACAAAAGAATGTTTTAAATATCCTTTAGAAAAATGGTGTTTGATTTTTTTTGTAATATTATGTACTATAACATACAATGCTTGCTGTATAGGAGATGTCATCTTGTGCAGTTGACGACTGTATGCACAATGTACTAGCTTATTATAGATCATAAAACCTAGATGATATTTATGTACTGGAATTATGATTGGTCGTTTTTCTCTTACATGATTTATACAAGAATTTTATTTAATTAAAACGCTTCTATAACTTGTGATATTAGCCCTCATCTACCAATTTCCTTTCCATGTAAAACATCAACACACACTCAAACAATATAACTTTAAAAGACTAGGGTTACACATTATAACTCAAGCTGCAATTAGGTGTGAAAAGTGTATTCATTGCTTTTAAGGGCTGTCGTGTTACTTTTGATGTAAATTCACTCCAGCACGCTCAACTTGCTTTCTAAGCACAGCTGTGTGCAAGATCAATGGTGGGTACATTCCTGCACTTATTACTGGCTCCTTCGCATTTATTGACAATCTACACATCAAAACATACTGGAGCAGCTGAGGCAAAACAATCATTCTCCAAATCGACTGGATTGGATCGATGTTTGTCACTGACATGAGGACTGGTTCTGCAAACAGGTGCAATCTAGTGTGCTTTTCTGCAGCTGATCTAAGGAGAAACATCATGAGAGAGAGAGAGAGAGAGAGAGAGAGAGAGAGAGAGAGAGAGAGAGAGAGAGAGAGAGAGAGAGAGAGAGAGAGAGAGAGAGAGAGAGAGAGAGAGAGAGAGAGAGAGAGAGAATGAGAATGAATTTCCAGGATTTGTTCCCATGCACCGGGACATTTGGTGGGGAATCCTGACTGTTGGCATGTATGTGCAGTAACTTACTGGAGAACGATACGCACCTGACTTGGGTCATACACCATTAATCTGTTCTGATACTGTGCAGTGTTCGTTACACCACCTGCAACATGAAAAACACAGAAAATATAATTCAATCTCATCTGTATTTTTAAAACTCCTACATCAATGGACATGACTTTGCATTGTGATGTTCTCAGTCTGCAGACCAGGATACCCAGTTTACATATTTATAACGCTCTGGCTACAATTGCCTCCGTCTGAGTACAGTGCATCATCGATACCGTAGGGAACATCTTTTAATGTCATTAAATACAACATAACACATAAATATATCAGTAGTGAGTAAGCAAAGGGTTGATTCATGAATTACTCACGTTCATGAATTATTGAATCTAATAAAATAAGGAGCATGGTATTGTGAACAAATTTAATTAAATATGTATAATACTAAAAACAACAACAACAATAATAATAATAATAATAATAATAATAATAATAATAATAATAATAATAATAATAATAATAATAATAATAATAATAATAATATCCGATGCAGAATGTGTGCTTCAATTCACTTTACCTCACCTTTTTTTTTTTTTTTTTAATATCAATCCACTAGAACGAGATCCTGTAAATTTGCATACAGCCTTGACTATCCCAAAGTGGATACCATATTAAAATTGATTACTGTGTTTCTTTAATTTCTGCAAGACCGATGAGAGTCTCCTTGCCTGTAGCTCTTCTCATAGCTTTGAAAGTCATCAGTCTGATTTGTCAGAGTTTAGGTTATGATACCACATGCTGGCACCACTGTCCCTTGCAATCAAAGCGACTGCTTAGATTTGGTGGCTGCTCTAACAAGTATATTATATAGATTGACAATTTTGATTCCCCACCCCGGGGAGCTAATCTGCATTTTAAGAGCTTTCAACCCAAGCCACTGTCATTAACGTGCGTAATCCTTCACCAGTTTCACTTCACTAGACACAGTTTTTTTTTCAACTTTAAAATGGTCCAATTTCTGGGCTGATATGAGTGCCTCAGGCTTCCTTGTTGATTCCCTTTGCCAGTGATTTATTATTTAAACTTGCTAAACCTGTATCCTTCAAACAGCCAGTAAAAATGATATTCAAATATGAGAGGTCACCATGACATGAAAGAGTGAGACCACATGATCGACTCAAATTGAAGAATAAAAGCTTGTGTAAAATGGATTCCAACCAAAATCATTTATATATATACATCCATCCATCCATTATCATTAACTGCTTACTCCTTTACAGGGTCATGGTGAGCCGGAGCCTAACCCCGCATACACAGGGCACAAGGCGAGACTACACCCTGGACGGGATGCCAGTCCACCGAAGGGCACCACACACACACACTCACACAGAGGGCAATTTAGAGTGACCAATCAACCTGGACAGCATGTCTTTGGACTGTAGGAGGAAACCGGAGTACCCGGAGAAAACCCACGCGAACACAGAGAGAATATGCAAACTCCAGAGACAGTACCCTAGGCCAGATTCGAACCTAGGACTCTGGAGCTGTGAGGCAGCAGCGCTAACTACTACGCCACCGTGCTGCCCTCTACATATATATATATATATATATATATACAGTCACCTCCAAAATTATTGGCACCCTTGATAAAGATGAGCAAAAACAACTGTATAAAATAAATAATACCAGAACTGAGCTATATTGTATTGTAATATATTTGATTTTATTAATGATTCAATGGAATCAACCAAAATTACACATTTCTCAAATTATACATTTATTTCCAAAAAAAATGAAGTGTCACAATTATTGGCACCCTTGTTTTCAGTACTTTGTGCACCCTCCCCTTGCAAGGATAACGGCGCTGAGTCTTTTCTATAATGTTTAATGAGATTGGAGAACACATTGGGAGGGATCTTAGACCATTCCTCCATACAGTATCTTTCCAGATCCTTGATATCCTTCGGTCTGCGCTTATGGACTGCCCTCTTCAATTGAAACCACAGGTTTTCAATGGGGTTCAAGTCCGGAGACTGAGATGGCCATTGCAAAATATTGATTTTGTGGTCAATTAACCATTTCTTTGTGGATTTTGATGTGTGCTTGGGGTCATTGTCTTGCTGAAAGATCCACTTGCGGCCAAGTTTCAGCCTCCTGGCAGAGGCAATCAGGTTTTTGGCTAAAATGTCCTGGTACTGGGTAGAGTTTATGATGCTGTTGACCTTAACAAGGGCCCCAGGACCAGTGGAAGCAAAACAGCCCCATAATATCAAAGATCCACCAGCATATTTTACAGTAGGTATGAGGTTCTTTTCTGCACACCCATCCTTCTTTCGACGCCAAACCCACCGCTGGTGTGCGTGGCCAAAGACCTCTATTTTCGTCTCATCTGACCATAGCACCCGGTTCCAATCGAAGTGCCAATGCTATTTAGCAAACTCCAGGTGCTTACGTTTGTTGGTTGCTCTCAATAAAGCCTTTTTCTGGCAACCCTTCCAAGTAGCCTATTGGCATGGATGTGGTGTCTAATTGTAGATTGGTAGACTTGGTGACCCCCAGATGCATCCAAAATCCAACTGTGGCTCTTGGATTTCCCTTTGCCTCCTGAACCATCTGCCTCACTGTGCGTGGGGGCAAGATACACTTGCGTCCTCTACCAGGCAAGTTTACCACTGTTGCAGTGGTTTTGAACTTCTTAATTATTGCCCTAATTGTGGTAAGTGGTATATTTGGTTTTTCAGCTATTGTTTTGTACCCATTGTCTGATTTATGAAGGTCATCAACCATTTGTCTCTTTTCATTTGTGAGTTCTTTGCCTTTCCCCATGGTGATGGATGACAAATGGATTTCATATGCGTGTTACCTCATTTTTATACCCCAGTGAAACAGGAAGCCATGGAAGGTCACAATACAGTTCCTTAAGACTGAGATGAACTTAAAGAAGTAGAATGTTAATGCAGATTTCATTTTGTTTGATTTTATTTATAAGAATCTTTAGGGGTGCCAATAATTCTGACACCTATCTTTTTTAGAAAATGTTTTATTACTTGTTTTATTACTCTGAATATGGTTTTCCCATATATATATATATATATATGGAATAGATGTCTAAGGAAACCAGGTTTATTATAAAATGGTATCACAAATATGTACCTTGGTGATCCAAACCACATCAATATTTTTAATTCTGCTGTTTTAACAGCTGTGGTTACCTCAGTACAAGTATACGCCTTTTAGTGTATTATTTTAATAAAATATCATTCAAAATAAAGGCATGGGTTGAGATCCTTTTGAGGCAGCCAGTGTGCTCGGTTAAAAAGGAACTGAAAAAATTACAGAATTAAAATCTTTAAAAGGACTGGTTAATAATCTTGACTGCTGCAATTCCAGCATAGCTACAGCGGAACCCTGACAGACGCAAGGTCACTCTAGTTCTATGTAAAAGTAGAATCAGGGTTCCCATACACTAAACACACCCCAAAATTGTTATTTGAGCACATACATCATGAAAATCTTAATATAGACAATGATTTCTCACTACAGAGGATACCAGTATGATCTGCATAAAGCACTACTTTAGTAAAGCACACACATGGTGGATATCCTTAATAAACAATAAATAAAATAAAAAGCTTCAAATATTAAACCTTGGGGCACTCAAATTCACTGAAAGGTTTTCATATTTCAGGCCCCTGAGATTCAATATACAGAGTTCAATGTACAACTTAAACTAATTAGGTGCACAACCTTGGGAACTATGATGTTAAATATGTATACGTATTAATAGGTTAACCAAGTGCAGGTCAGAAAAATAACCAGAAAGACAACACAGAATCCCTGCTGATAACTGTTATATTTTGAAAAGCCCTTGAATATTCAATGATGTTCTACACAAGTAATTCAATAATAATGGAGTCTACGGGCCGTATTCACAAAGGATTAGCACCCTAGTAAAAGCATTGGAGTCCTGTGCATAACCTGAACGCTATGGTCTTATGAACACAGACTTATAATGACAGAACTCGGCTTACCATTAATAATGTAATAAGTGAGTGTACTGTACGTGTTTGTCTGTGAATTAAACAAGTTATACGCAGAGCCCCATGAATTTTTTTAACTTTTCATTTTATTTATTTCACAAATTTTGTTTTATTTTTCAAATTTTGTTTTAATTCGTTTTATTACAGATGCGCATTAAATTACTCAAATAGATGTATATCAATAGTATAGTATACATCATAACTACAAACATTTATTAAAACATCCGCTTTTTTTTTTTACATTGACAAACAGACATTGTGTAGAACAATAATTTTGTTACCATAATTTCTCATTAGCAGCAGTAACGGCGACGTACAGTCCCCCACTCTTTAACTGCCTATTTACAGTAGTTACAGCCCATGCTCTCTATAAAAATTCAATAAGATAAAATAAATATATATTTACACTGCCCTGCGGTTTAGGCATGTTAGAAACAAACATCTCTTCTCTTCCATCACAATTTGAATTCCCAAACGACTTGATATAAATTATATATCTGCGCAAGTGCTAGCCAGAGCTTCCGTTTCCCTTCAGACCGTGTCTATGGTAACGGCTGAGCAAGTATTTGTTGTATAAACCTCCCAATTTAAAAATGTAACTCTATGTTTGCTTTATAATGATTTATCATTTTATATTTGTATTTCTTTTTAAAAGTTGCATTTCACTTTATATGTTGCATTTCGTTTTATTTCGTATTTGCAAAAAACACAGGGCTCTAGTTATACGACATATTTGAAACCTTATCGGAAAATATTGTTTTGATAATTTTCCCCAAAATGAATTACAATATCCATTAATACTAAAAGAAATGCATATTTTGGGGGAAACTCTATTATTTTTTATTTTTAAATTGATGCTCAATTATTTACAATGTAAATATATTGTATACAGAGACAAGCAATAAGGCACGACAGTGGGTGTCAACAGCTCAGGGCGTGGTGATATTAGAGTATATCACACACTCTGAAGTGCCTTATTGCTCTTATAAAATGGGTTAACTAACTAAATTGAAAAAAAAAGTTTAATATTAACAAAAGGCATTTATTAAATATCCTTCTGCCTAAAACTGAGCTAAGAAAATAGTTAAGGATTTATAGATTTATATTGAACATTGCCAATGAAAGTGCATTTTTTTCTTATACTACTTGTAATTCTTGGTTTATTCATTAGATTTTAAAGTAAAACATTGTTGGCCATTTTCAGCATGACATAGGAAAAATAAGCCTGCCTTTAAATTACAGAGACCTTTCCTCACCACTTCACAGTGGCAAGAAAGACATATTTTCATTATGCTACCCACTTACTTATCAAACTACAGTTTATGGCTGGACAACGTGGAGAACTACTGGGCCCGTGTTAAGAAACAATTTATAACAATGCAGGGCACAGCAGAAGAAATCATACCATCGTACCTGGATTAATGTATGTGGAGAGAAAGGTGAGACAGCAGCCCCTTTGTAAGCCTGTTAACCCTGCCCATAGTACAGGTGCATCCATTTTATGTTTACAAGGGGATTCAACTTACAATACACACCGTTTTTAACCCTCACCAATACACATTGAATAAGTAGTACTCTAACATCTATTCGATCAGTCAATCACCAACATATAATATAAATAAACACAAGGAAGGTAGGTACTAGCATTTAAATAGAAAGAAACCAGCTCCCTCCTTTTATAATATCCTGCAGATGGCGCTGTGACGTTATTTTACAGGGCTGGTGGCCGCCCAGTCCCCTGTCTTTATAATACTCTCTTCCTTGTTGCTCTGATTGTGTATAACCATGGGTGAGTGTGTGTGATACACCACAATACAATACAAACAGCCATCCTCCAAACATCAAACAAAACGCTCAAAAAAAACGTCTGTGTTTCATCCTGTCCATTCCCACCCCGGGGAAATGACGGCAGGAGGTGATGAAGACACCAGCAGCAGACTCAAAGAATGGAAGGTAAGTTAACGGTTACTGATTTCTCTTTATTTTTGGTTGTCAGCAATGTTTTATTATGTCTCAGGGAAAGCCACAGGCCTGCCGAAACATCAGTGAGGGAGGCCGTGTGATGTTCCCCATCACATTATCCCCCCTTCAAGCAGATCAGGACAGGGGTTCGGATCGTTAGGTTTCCCTTCACCATCGTCCTCGGTCCTGGTAGGATGTTGGGATAGGAAGTCCGCTACTTGATTAGTGGCTCCAGCAAAGTGTAAAGTGCAGACCAAACGGCATCACACAGAATTGAAACAAGCCAAATGGAGTTCGAAAGTCTGTCAATTCTTTAGCTTTGGGCATTAAGGGCACCTGCCAGTATCCCTTCTTAAGGCCAAGTGTGGAAACAAAGGTGGCACTGCCCAAACGTTCCAGCAGTTCATCAACCCGGGGCATTGGGCAGCTGTCAAATTTGGATATGGTGTTCAATTCACGGAAGTGTATAAAAATCTAATGGAATTGTCCTTCTTTGGCAACAGCACAACAGGACTGCTCCAAGAACTTGACAAGGGCTCTATGACTTGTAAGCGCAGCATCGTATTGATTTCTTCCTTCAAGGTGTTTAGGAGACCCATTCGATACATCCATTGTCGAATATCTGTAGTCTTTAGAAGCTGTATGGCATGCTGAATCTCCGTGGTATGTCCAGGTTTCAGTGAATAAACCTGTCATGGATTCAACCAGTTGTGCCATCTATCGCTGCTGCAGTGGGTTCAGCTGCATAAAATCCGGTGGTCTCTTGGCCTCTCCAGAAGGAAAAGATTCCTCTGGTTTGTCCTCGTCATGTGCTTGCCTTATCAGCAAAGTCTGAGTGGTGGTAGATCTCTCTCTCCATTCTTTCAGGAAATTAATATGAAAAACCGGTTTCTTCCTGTTCTTATCAGGTGTGCCAATCTCATATGGTCCCTGCCACTTTGCGAACAATTTTTGTTCAGATGTGGGGAGTAGTAGTAACACCTGCCCTGGCTTGTACTCTCGTTCTCGAGCATGTTGATCATACCATAGCTTCTGAGTATTTCAAGCCTCTCTCAGGTTTTGCTTCACAAGCAAGGTGTACTCCTCCAGCTTATTGCACATCTTCAAAATGTAGCTGATTATATTTTGGTCTGTTCCAATTGTCGGTTCTTCCCAAGTCTCTTTAAGACATTGATGGGCCCTCTCACCGTCCTGCCATAGAGAAGCTCAAACGGTGAAAATCCAGTGGATGCTTGCAGGACTTTTATATAAGCAAAAAGCAAAATAGGGAAGCCAAAAGTCACAATCCTTGCCTCACTTACAAAGTGCCTCAGCATTGTTTTCAGCATCTGGTAGAAACGTTCCACGAGCCCATCAGTTTGAGGATGGTAAGGGGTAGTGCGAACACCTTTAATTCCTAACACTTTATATATGCGCTGTAGCAGGGTGGACATGAATTTAGTGCCCTGATCGGTGATTATCTCTGCAGGTATCCCTACTCTGGAAACAAAACAACCCTAACGCCTTGCTTAGCTTTTATGGAACGCAAAGGAAATGCTTCAGGGTATTAAACACTACAATAAACAGATTACCAGTGCTACTCCTTTCCTATGGACCAACAATGTCCATCGCTATGAGATGAAATGGTTTATCAATAATGGGCAAGGTGTGTAAAGGGCTCCGATCTGATACTGCCATGGGAAGTTAATTGACATTGCCGGCAACTTTTGCAATAATCTACTACATCTGTGTAAAGCCCTGACCAACAAAATCTTTTAGCGATCATAGCCAAAGTTTTAGTATGACCTAACTGACCTGACATAGGGATTGAATGTCCTAGTTCCAAAACCTGCACTCTTAAAACCTTTGGGACTACCTTTTCCGACTACATTCTCCTGATACACCAATTCATTCTCCCACATTGCTTGGCAGTTGGCCATCAGACTCTACACTCTACACAGGCTCTAGTTTTCTCAAAGTACCGCTAATTTTCTTCTGCCTGCGCTGCTTCTTTGGTTTGCGGGACTTCCCAGGCTGAACATCTAACTCTGCACCCGCAAATGGTAATTGCTGCAATGCTGTGCTATCTGCCTCGTGTTGCTTCTTAGCTTGGCCTCAAGTAACCACAACATTACAAGAGACACTCACTAGCTCCGCTAGCACTGGTATATCCTGCCCCAAAACTACTTCATAAGGTAGATTTTCTACAATGCCCACAGGCATCAGATATTTCTGTTTCTGTACTGCCATGAACACCTCCGTCGTGAGTACTGAGATAATGTTCCACTCATTATGTATGAGGTTTCCTTGACAACAGTAGAGAAGCTGGAAGCGTCAATCAGTTCATACATCAAGAAATGGCTAGGAGTTCCACACTGCCTCAGCAGAGTGGGGCTCTATGGTAAAGGGAAACTGCAGCTGCCAGTCTCAGCTCTAACCAATGAGTTTAAGTGCAGCAAGGTTTGATTGGAAATGACATTGGTAGAGTCACACGACAAATTTGTGAGGGAGGCAGCACCCGTATTGAAAACTGGAAGAAAGTGGGCATCAAAGGAAGCTGTGGAAGATGCAAAGGCTGCCCTTCTTATCAGTGATATCATGGGGCAAGTACAGCATGGAAGAGGAGGCCTTGGTCTCAGTTCAGCTTCTCTTACATGGCATGAAGCAGCCCCAGCTCAACGGAGGAAGCTGGTAGTCAATGCACTGCAAAAGCAGGAGGAGAGGATGAGGTGCATAAAGGCAGTTTCCCAGGCCAAGCAGGGAGAATGGACAGGGAGAGGATCAGTTTCCTCATCAGGTCAACGTATGATGTTCTCCCATCACTACAGAACTTGAATCTATGGGTAGGAGAGGATACATGATGTCCTTTGTGTTCATCACCAGCTACATTAAGACATATTTTGACAGGAGTAAGGTTGGTCTTAGCCAAGGACGCTTTACTTGGCATCATGACCAGGTGCTGCGAGGTTTGGCCTTAGCATTGGAAGACAAGTGCAACATGACCAACAGGTTGTCACCAATGCCAGCAATATGCCACATGAAGAACATTACTCTATCATGGGGAGCAACCTCCAATTAAATATATTAAAACCAAAACTCGTCTAGGACAACTGGAAGCTGCTAGAGACTGGAAAATGTTGGCAGATGTTGGACAACGGCTTATTTTTCCACATGAGATTGCCACCACTAACCTTCGACCTGATATTATCTTGTGCTCTGGATCAACAAGCCTTGTTCACCTGATAGAGTTAACAGTGCCATGGGAGGATGCTGTGGATGAGGTGTATGGAAGGAAGAAACTTTGGTACGCTCAACTGGCTGCTGAAGCGGAACAGCAACCTGGAGAGTCCGGGTTTGCCCAGTGGAGGTGGGTTGTCAGATTTGTGGCAACTCCACAACCCGGTTTCTCAGACACCGGATTCAGTGGTCAAGAGTTGCGACGCATAGTGAGGAACTTATATGAAGCAGCAACTGGCTCTGGTTGAGACAAAAAGATTCTGGTTTGGGGCCTCAAGCACAGTAGAAAAACAAAATGATGTAAAGGAAGGTAAGTAAGCTGGGTTTAGCCGAGTGGGGGACGGCTAAGCCCAGCTTACTTAAGGTGTCGTGGGCTAGTTGACGAAAGACCAAGTACTAAGCCTAGATTATTATTGTCTTTGTGTTTTTTTTTTTTTACCTGATATCCAGAGCAGACCATCAGCCACACACCCAGCATGACACGACAGTGACCTGTCAAACGACTGCACAAAGGTCCACTTGTTTTTCTTTGGACAGTACCTCTCGACGGTAGGCAGGACTTGGCGGAGCTCGTTCCTGCCCCCCACTGCATACAGGTATTCATCCAGAGCCCCCAGCACAAAGTGTTCCCTGCAGTTTTTCATGGGAGCAATCTCGGTCCATTTGTTGCCACGCAGGTCGTACCGGCAGGCAGTCCTGACAGCGCACGTGCGGCCCGTGGCATGCTCCACCTCACCCCCTGCCACAAAGAGGAAGTCCCCCATGATGGCCACACAGTGGTGGCTCCTCCCCACGGACATGGGGGCTAGCTCGCTCCAGTTCGATACTCCAGCAATGTGGACGTGCTCCCGGTCCCTGGGGTTGAAAAACCTCAGCTCTTTCACCTTACAGACCTCCCTCTTCTTCCCCCCCACAATGTAAAGCGTTTCAGACTGGTAGCGAGGCTTGGTCTGAAGGGTCTGCCAGATGGGCTGTGCGTAGGGGCTGCGGTGGTATTCTAAGGCCTCCTTGACCAAGGCTGTGGCAGTTTCACTGGCCTGTACCAGAGGGTGCACCTGGGCTACAGTGTGGAGGGCATTCACGTCCATGAGGCCATAACGCACATACTGCAGGAGCTCCTCCATATACTGGTAGCGGCAGTCATGCTCTAGCCATCTCACCGCCAGCTGCAGAGGAGAACACAAGCACAAGAGTTTAGAGATTTTCATTATCAGTTATAGTGTAGAAGGGTGAGGTAGCATAATGGGGGCCATATTTATAAAGCATTTAACACTGTGGAAATCAAACAGCTGATACATACAGAACTAGTAAGAAACAACTAAGGTTGTAAGAACGCATTAACCCTTTGCGGTCCATTTATTAATCGCGCGTCAGGCACACCAGGTCTAATTAATTTTCACACGCGCAGTTAATTTTATACGTGCTGTTTAAAAGTATTTTTTTCACAGTCAAACGGGTTTAAATGGCCCTGCATATCAACAAAGCACACACTAGGCATCTCCAGCCCCGCCCCAGCCTTTTGTTTGCTATAGCGTTCAGCTATGTAAGAAATAAATAATAATAATAATAATAGTCGTACATACCGATCGATCATCTCCGGATCACTCGTTTTATCACCATATTCCTCAATAATGCGATCAGTGTCATTATTTTATTATTATAACATCTGAAAAAAGCTCTGCAAATGTCCATGATAGTCTCAGTGCGCTGACGCACTTAGCCAGCTTGTTTACTATGGACGCCCATTATCTGATACCTGATACCATGGATGACTATTCATGAAATACGCCTTTTTTTTTTTTTTTTTTTTCCCCGACTTGTCTCGGCTCCTGTCGCTCCCACTCGGCAATTGAATGGTTTTCTCGGCTTTTTCCGGAGAAAAAACGACTAAACACCCGTTTATTGCGTTGCTATAATGATGTCGGACCCAGTCCGACAAAGGACCTGTGAGGAATAATTGCAATGTCGGACCCAGTCCGACAATGGACCGCAAAGGGTTAAATAACATTTGTGACAAAGTGCTTGTTTGTCAACTGAAATAATGCCAGATTGTATGCAGTTTCACTGTTAGCCACCAGGCGTGTTTATTGTTTACAGGTGAGTCTTGTTAAAATTCTGTCACACACACACACAATCCCTCCAGCAGGTGTTTTTCTGTTTCAGTCTCACTGGTTATCAAAGTACTCTTTATAGCAGCCTCTAGAGGTGAGTGGTAGAACAGTTGGGTCCTCCTGAAGGTCCTGGTGAAGTTTTTCCAGAGAGCCACGAGGTGGCAGTGAAGGCCCCCCAGTCGCCCCTTGTGGTTTCCCTGGTAATTGTCCTCTTGTTTCCTTCCACAGATACCACCCCCTCGGTTCCAGCGAGAATAACACAGTCACTGACTTGTCCTTGTGTTTTGCCTCTCTTTGTCCAAAAGTTCAACACATTCACTATCTTCCTATGATAGCTAATTTTACGCTGCCCTTAAAACACTTTAAACCACTGCTGGGTTACCAACAATGACAATCTTAATATCGAGGTTCAGAGTGGTTCTCACATTGGTGTTCCTGGTAATGAACCGAGCTAGTGCTTCCTCTTCTGGGCAGCAGCGTATTGCAGTTCCTCCGAGAGGCTCCATGGTTCCAGTACAGTTCGACAAACCTGATGTTTTACTAATAATCTAAAGCTAAAGAAACATATTCAAAAGCTTTTCAAAAATAACAAACCAATTCACTATTTCCTTTTAGTTTAGTTTGGTCTCTCAGAGAAGTCTCCAGCTCTCTCAGCACATGCTCTCCACAGAGCATCCTTCCTAGTTACTTCCCTCTTCCTGGGTCATGACAGCTTCCTTTTGACTCCCCAGGAGGTGGAACTTCCTGTTCCCCACACCAATCATGAGAGACTTTCTCAGAAGCTTCTAGAACCCACTCAATGCTTGTCTTTCCAAGATTAACGGCCACTAGTGGTGGATAGACCAAATTAACAACAAAACTTAAAATCCCCATATACTGCACACAATACTATATAATTTATTCTAGACTGGAGGTTCTGAACCCTAACCTCCTATCTCCTATAATTTATATAGCGCCCATCTATGACTTTGCCACACATTGTTTTGTTTTCCTTTTAGAAAAGATGGTGTTAACATAGAACAGTGGTAAGTGCTTTGTGAATATTGCCCTGGCTGCTTACAAACTGTCACGTCAAAACAGAAATAGTAGATAGAAGTAGATAAATGATTGAACAAAGAGAAAAAAAAAAAACTTGGATATGGACTCCTTTATGCATTGTGTGTATCCATCTGTCTTTCTGCATGATGATAACTGCATCTTCTCCAAACTGTTATCATACTCCTAGACTCCAAAAGACCTTTCAGATAACGTGGGTACAATCTGATAAGCTATTGATTTTATAAAGATTTTACAGATATTTACTGTACACGATTTTAAGCACCCTCCTTTTGTGACTGCATTTGTTTTAACTTCAAGCCACCTACTCAGTCATATAGAATTACTTACAGAAGGAAGAGATGAATGACGCTCTCTCTTTTCTTAATCAGTTTTGTGAAGTCATCTTGGGTAAGCTACCTACTTGAGTAATTGAGCACCAGTTAAATCAGTTTATAATACCTGAAGTGGTGAGGTGGCTCTTATTTACCCCACGGTAAAATTCTGATCTGAACACAGTAACATTAGCCAAATGAAAAATGTGTATAACAGTGTTAGGCATTGCTGGTAAAGTAGTTATTATGTTGACCACAGAATACAAAAAAACATCTAAAAAATACAATTAAAAAATAAATATATATTGTTAATATGGTTATGAAGAAGGTTTTGGTAGCTTAAAATTATATCTGGGACTTCAGTCCAGGTATACCAGGCAGTGAATTGGAAATCAGTATTTTGAGGTTCTGTTTTTATTATTAATATAAATATGTTTAAAAACAGAAATGGAAAAGTTTTTGTATAACAGGAGGCATCAGGAGGTACTGGTGTCTGATCCAATTAGGATCAACGCTTCTTTTCCAGGTTGTGATAGAAATCTCTGCCTTCGAGTGTTTCTCCTTGAGCCAGATCCAAGAGGAACTTTCAATGGATCAGTTAAACTGACAAAGGAGAGTGGAATAAAGGGGAATTAATTGGACTTGAGAGCAATTTCAGGTTGTTTCGTTGGAAGAAAGACCTGTACCTAAGAATGAGGAATCTGTGCGAACATGGCTGGAAATAAATTATTCTATTATTCTGAGAAACAAAGTGCATTTCAAAACAAACAGATCCTCAAGTACAGGCAGATGGGCTGTGATGAACTTACAAAACTAGGGGAAGATAAATTCCCTTCAGTGGCATTTCGTGCGGTTTGAACATCCAGTGATATCATATGTATCTTTAAATAATTGCATCAGTAAACATTTTAGGATGAAAAAGGATGAACACATAGCCAAGCAGTATGAAATGGAGATCTCAAATAGCTATCCAAGTGCTAGAATTTGACATAAATGCACGGGCTTAGTGGAAGCTCTGTGTGTGAGTTCATTTCTGTATTCCCCTCTGCAGTGACCATGCATCTATACTTATGAGCAACTAGCTCTGGTATTAGTGAGTATTCCACTGGACATCTATGACTCTGAACAAAAACAAAGCATCCCCATGTCACAACAATGTGTATTCACTCAACCTTGTAGCATATATAGACACATAAGCTTGCGATGCAATCATCGTTAATTTAAGAGCACCGAAAGGCAAACTAAAGGTTGTTTGGCACCGACAGTTCACAGATTAGAAATGTAAAATATTAGACTAAAAGTCACATTTTGGGTCCCAAGTGTAGTAAGAACAGCTATTCAAAACAGTATATAAGCTTGAAGATTTGTATGTGGATTTTTATCCAATGTAATCAGTAGACCTTTATAAGTACAGCAGTTTTGAAGTTATCGTAATCAAGCAGCCGTTATGAAGAGAAGATCAAAGGCAATGGCACCCAACAAATCGCCCAAGCAGCACCACACCAGGAAAAAAATAATAAGAATTAATAAAACAGCTGTGTCATCATTCTGCTATTTGAATTGAGCAATGTTCTGCTGCGTATTAATACTCCAGCACTTATGGAATAATGAAAGCTGGTGAACATCACTAACAGCACTAACACATTAAAGTAGAAGTTCTATAGATGTGCATGCAGTTCAGTTCAGCTGTCCACTTTGTGTTTTTGAAGATTTCCTATTTGGTCTGATGTTATTGTTTCTTACTGTATCTATTTATGCATAACTACAGATATACATTTAGAAATACTAAATTAAACTTCAGTGTTGAAATGAGTTGTATCACTGTGTGATGTGGACTCCACCTCCATGTGGTAAAGTGTGAAGGATCTCTTAATGGTCCCTTTAGGATGAATGTGCATATTCTGATTTTGCATGCATTAGACATTAACCTTGCACAGGTCTAAATTGCACTAAATACAGTAGGTCATGTAGGCAAGGAATAAAGTAAAAAAAATCTCTGTAAGAAAAGGTAGACAGTAGAGAAAAGAGAAGAACGTTAAACGAGAAATAATGAAAGAGAAATAAGAAAAAAGTCAAGAGTTTATTTCAGTATTTCTAGATGTATCAATTTATGGTTTGATGTCTTGTGCACAAAAGCAGAATTGGGGTACCCACTGCCCCCCCCCCCCCCCCCAAAAAAAAAACCAACTCTCCCAGGATACAGTATGACTAAGGAGCCAACGCCTGTGAATGCTACTTTGTTAGCTGGCTGTAAAGGTCACATAACATAAAGGAACTCACTAAGGGCCAAGAATAAATTAAATCTCAAAGAAAAAAGAGAAGAAAAAAGAAAAAGAAAACGATTTTCAGAGAGTCTCTAAATGACAATGATTGACAGCTAAACTATATCCGTGCAATATCACAGACTGCACGTTCTCATTTACCTCAGCATTGCCAGTGAGCGCCCATTAAACATCCGTCTGATGCCCAAATTAACCTTCTCTGCAAACTGAAGGAGGCACAAACTATCATAATCAACCTTTCATTATCACAGCAGCATCTAGTTAAAGGGTCAGAATAATTGTGTCATCAGAGCTCTGATTGTTTTCAATCAACAGACAGCCAGAGTGACAGCTTGGTGATTGAACAGTTTGATGAAACCACACTAGGCTTAATCAGGGGAGATGAAAGGGAGGCATGATTGGTGCAAATGAACAGTCGTGCCTCTCCTCTTCTCCAACAATCTGAAATTACCCTTAAATTTGGCTTTCTTCCTCTGTGAGTGCCAATGGAGAGAAGGTTTGATTTGTTATGAGTTATGACAGCACTGTGTTTAGCAAACACGGGGAGGAAGGATTTAGTGTGGCCATCAAAATAAAAAAAATAAAAATACATACACACGCATACAACAACAAATTACAGAAAAGCACAATATTACAAAAGGTTATATTCACTTAACCTTCCACAAAACAGAACAAAATAAGGGTACGCCATTGCTTGATTGCCAAAACATCCCCAGTGAAATGCAAATTAATCAAGAACTCATGTAAAAGAAGAGAAATAAAGAATGCTTAACACACAGGAGGCATAGGCTTGGATTAACTTTAAGACAATAAAGATGGAGACAGTACACAGCATACAGGGCTTTTTACATCTTAAGCACAGGCATGGGAGATAGTGTGTTCTTAGAACGACTTTCCAGAATTATGGAAGAGAGCATTCATTGTGTGAACATTCAAAAGTAATGTTTTCACAAAAGTAAAAGAGAATGTGATGAAGTATTCATTGTCTTTACACTCAGGAGCTCAAAAGCGGGTGTTGACGATCTACCAACCATTAGGAACTCGATTAGGAGAAGCAGTCCCTGATGATTCTGCACCAACACACCACAAAACAATTTCAGCTTCCCTCGGGTGTTTATTGTGATGCTGGTTTGCGTGTGGTCAGCAGCACAATGCTCCATCTACTGCCTGAACAAATACTGCAGATAGCTCAAAACCTGCCTGTTATACAGGGTACAGGAGGTTTGGGGTGTTCCATGAGTATCCAGAACTGAAAGATAGTATGGAGTTTCAGTATGCAATTCCCTAGTCTAATTTTTACATTGTAATGATGTGAAGGGTAGGTAATGCTTTAGGTTCACAAAAATTTGAGAAAAGACAAACAAATACGTCTCGAATCATCCATGACATACAGGCAGACGTTTTCAAAGAATAGTCATTAGCTTCCTGAGGATGCTTTTACAATTTCAATGTTTCGTTATTAAGCTCTGTTCTAACAAACAGTACCAACTTGGACAGATCGGAAATGTTGATCAGACCCCCGTATTTTTTGACATGCCAAGCAATACCACAGTTCACAAAAAGGGAAAAAAAACAGGTGTGAGTAATCACGACTGGAAATGAGAAGCAGCTCATAACTGTAATGCTCTGTGTGACAGCAGACGGCCGCAAACTGCCTCCAAACGTCGTTTTCTTATATGCGTAATTGAGGTTGTCTTTGTCAATGCAGCTTTATTTGATGTTTTATTTATTTCCTCAAATTGAGGGTTGGAAATTCTGGGCTGTGTCTTAACGTCGAAGGAATACGGTATTCGTTCATGCTACTTAACAAAATAATCACAGCTCTTTACTATTGAAAGCACTAATAATTTGCTGTTAAAGTCTAATTTTAAAGCTATCCAGTGTCACATATTATACCACCAGGCGCAAGTCTACTTTACTTTCTAATTAATGCAGGGTATTTGAATAAAAGTTGGGTAATCCACAATGAGTCTTGTTTAATGTGTGAATGCATTAGCTTGTATCTACATGCTGGGTCACCAAACCAATTAATATTGCAGGGCCTCCATTCGCTATGCTGCAGCTGAGTGTGCAATTACCATAACTCTTCTGATATTTATTTCCCCCTGTTTATGTCTCAAACCAGGTGAGGGAAAGTAAGTAGACTGAATGGGTACTGAATGGATACCACTGAGCCAAAAGGTGGACTCCTCACTCTTTAAATAAGTTTCAGTGTTTGTAATAAACCAAGGCTTTTCTAACAACATACTCAGGCTGGCACCACCTGATCCCATATAGTTTCATATGTGCAAAATACAATGCATAGAGGGTAAGGTTCCTGTGGGGTCCTATTTTCCTATTATCATCAGGTGTATTCCACCCAGTGAGAGAACCTTCATTACATCCTGAATCCAAGCATGAAGGAGGGTGTTTTTATGTACTTACAATGACTTAAATATATTCTCTAGTACAGCTGACTGCTTGTTCAAACAGGTACATAGTTCAAACAAATACACAGGGATTGATTTCAGCTGATTTCTAAACATTATCCTTTTGAACACATGCTTTACCATCAATATAGTTAAACAAACAGTTCATTACCTGAAGGGCGCTTTCATTATGCAAATTACTGTATACAGAAGGAAGTTTAACCACGCTCAAACTTGCACTCTGTCACTTCCCAACATGTAAAAATGGAATTACAGTATATTGATAAACTTAATTTTTTTCTGGGTGTAAAAGGGTAAAAAACTACAAGCATATAAATGTTTTTGACTAATGCCTCTGTCAATGTTAACGCTTGTTACTTGACTTTCTTACAGTTTTAACTACGCTTACTAATGTGCACACCATGTAGTAAGCTGATAAACAATGTGTATCACCAATAATAATATGCAAGCTTAAAAGGCTTCCGTCAGACGCACAGCGCCATCTTACACGCCAGTAAGATCTCACGCACCCCAGGATACATTCTGTGACCCCCACCCCCTCCCAGTGAGGGTCACGTCCCCCAGTTTGAAAACTCCTGACCTAAAGTATATAAGGCATTGGTATACTTGAGGACATTTAAGCTCAATGGCCTTTAGGAGATCATAGTCCTCTCTTGAAAATCTTTGTCAATCACATTGTTTTCTTATAACTGTAGAACTGTGCTCATCCACTAAGCAATTCTCTAGTCTATATATTTTGAGTTTGCATCTGAGCTGTACTGCCCTGATGCTGCTCCCAAGATGTAGAGAGACTGCACTGAAGCAGAAGTCTTTAGATTAATACACTGGTATTACAATTATATGCCAATGGTATTTTTTAAGCTGTCCTTCAAGGGACAAACAGCCTGATCCAGAATATTACATTGTAAGACTTAAAGAGAAAGTAGCTTCAAAAGTCATGCACTTGTACCATGTTTCCCGTTTGCAATCACTGAGGCTAGATCTGGGTTCTCATCCTCCAGTATTGAATTATTATAATTGTTCTCTATATCTGTCTTTAAACCTGCTTTGAGCTTACATGTTTTTGAAATCGCTCTGGGGAACTCTAACAGCCTAGCACTGAAAGCCTTCTTCATTCCATTCAAACCACGTGACAATGTGACCTTTTGCCCAACCAACTCTACATATACAGTATAGAGGGTGGGACCAACCTATTTGAAAAGTGATTTTGTCACATGATTTGAATGTAATGAGGAAGTTTGTTCAGTCCTGTGCATTTAGATGAGGGACAGGTGAAGACGGATATAGAGAAATAAAAACTCAAAACAACTGCAAATGTCATGAAAAGCCAAGGGAAAGGTGAACAATGAATATAATGTACTTTGAAGCTACTTGCACTTGAAGAATATCTAGTCCCATGACCTCAAGAAGCTGAATCCCTTCCTCTACAAGAAACACACATTAAAAAATGATCATAAGGTTTGCTACTGTACCTAGCTACAAGTTTCATAGGTACTGGCATATGATTCTAGAACCCTCCCCTGGTCCCCCATCCCCTGCCCCAGTCCCACCACTTCTCTTTTTTTTCTGAAATTCTTATTGTGGCTTTTTTTTTTTTTTTTTTTTTTTTTTTAACTGGGATGACTGAGTCAATGAACACTTTATTAAAGCGAGGCAGGCTTGGTGAATGAGCAATTCAGCACTTTAATGAGATTGTGTAGATCTGTCTCCAACCTGTCCATCAAGTTTCTGTTGTGTAAAGCGCCCTGACACTAATCCTCTATCCCGCCCAATCTTCATCTGGAGCGGGATATTAGATTCTTTCATGGTATATATTGCATTAACAGTATAACCTCAGCAGAAATCCAAGCAACTTAACTGCACTTGAGACATTAAGGACAGCATGATTAGATTTTTTTTACACTGCACTACGAGTATAAAGGAATTACCCATGTACTCAAACAACTCCTTACGGCCCACTGAACACCTAATTGGGCATCATTTATATGTGCCTTTTAAATCTGTTTATTTCCAAGAGAAAACCGCTACCACAAAAAAGGATCATAAGCTTTTACAATGAAAAAAATGTGGCTAATACTCTGTGGGAGGGCTAGGTTAAAGGTCACACCCTTTTTTCAATGCATGCTTGTCCCTTTTTCTGGTTTGGCGATTTTACTAGAGAATATTATTATTATTATTTATTTCTTAGCAGACGCCCTTATCCAGGGTGACTTACAATTGTTACAAGATCACATTATTTTTACATACAATTACATTATTTTTTACACATTATTTTTACATACAATTACCCATTTATACAGTTGGGTTTTTACTGGAGCAATCTAGAGTAAACTTACTTTCATGCATTGATGTGGTAAACTTACTTTCTAATCACCCTTATATTAAATTAGTTGTGCATATTCCATGGAAAATTATCTTTGAAAAAGATGGTGTTCACATTACTATTGTAGCTAGTGTAACTGTATAAACACATGTATGCTAAGATACACATATACACACACATATATATGTTTCATAGTCTTAGGTTTTCCTCAGAGGGGTACATCTCCCTGAATTAATTAATGTGCTCCACTGAGGATTCAACCCAGGCCTGTTCCTGCTGGAGCACAAAATGCATTTAATGATGATCTCTCCAGGGGTCGGGGATGAACTGCAGCAGGTGGTTGTGATGGAAGATAAAAGACCCAGCTATTCATGTAAGTGAGAAGAGTGGCAGGCAATGTAAAAAATAAATAAATAAGTAAATAAATACATCTTTTAAAAGTACACATTGGAGTATTTTCTGCTGACACGTATGCTAGACGAATCTTTATTTTTCTATTATTGCTATAACATACTATTAATGATGTAAGAATTGTGACAAACGTGGGAGGACCTCACTAAAACTCCAGACTATAAATCTCCTGAACTGATGAACTTTAATTAAAGAAATATTAGTGGAATGGGAGCCATCCTGAATTTAAAAAACGCATCGCCCCCCTGTTGCCCCAACATATTATTGATTTGATGCATTTAAGAAGTTTCTGAAAGATGTGCTGCAATCACATGTGCCTTCCTGACTGTCATTAAAACAACAGAATCCTGCCATTCCATTCAGTTTGTGTTCCGGTGCTTTTATCTGAGTTCAAGAGCTGCACTTCAGTTCCAGTTTCCTGCCATAGTCCCTGATATGTGGGCTAGATCAGCCAGTGTCTTTATATCTTTAGCTTCATCGCCATCTAGTGCTCAGCTGTGTACACCAGCAAAACAATAGTAAACATCATCCAAAACAGAAGATCACTAGATGGCGCAGGCTCTTACTTCCATAAAGATATTTGGTTTGATCTAGCCTTGGTTACGTATGTCTATGGCAGGCAACTTGAAGTTAAGAGCAACTCCTAAACTCAGGGAAATGCATTAACGCAGACTAGAAAAAGACCCACTCAGTGAGATTGAAACATAATAAAAAGGTATTTGAAGCTGACTAAGTTCACAAAACCTCAGAGTGCATACACAAAAACCCTCCAACTCCTTTACACCACCTTCTTTTCACCTTGTCAGGTGATCACTTGCTTAAAGCCACCATGACCCCCTAAAAGATATTGGCTTATTTCTCACCTGACTGATCACAACTGACCCTTACAAAAAAAAAAGACAGTCTTGAAATGCCATCTACTGAATAGCAGCTGAAGCATTAACACTTTGAAGAAAACGTATTGACCTGAAAGGACCAATCGATAAGTAATTAGTAATGAACAAGGCGGCTCAGATGCTATCTTGAACGCGTGTGAGAATTTAACAGCCTGGTAATCCTGTATGGGGGCAATCAAAAAAAAAAAAGAAAACGCCTGTCAATTAGGAACTCTAACAGCCTACTGTTTATAAAGAGAGTTTTGAGGTTCTCCACTCCATCATCTGTAGTAAGGTTCACTCTCTTTCTTGTACTTTATTCACACCACAACAGCTATAAAACCTTATGACAGTAGCCCCCCACCTCAACAAAAATAAGCAGCAGCCTTTTAGTAAGGTTAACCTGGGCACCCTGTTTCAAAATGCCGCACTCTATTAGCACATCAATAGTGTCAAAGTTTCTCATCTGTTCGGAAGTCTTCTGTGCTGCTCCACATGTATTTACAAACTTTTATCTTGTGCTCACTGCAAGTTCAAAGAATCTCTTCAGTAGATGTTGCCTACACTGTTGCCTACAATGCCTTCTCTGTTGGGGCGCTTGCATACCTCCCTCGTGGGTCAGTGATCTGGGACCCCCCCCCATTATTGGTATATGTGAAAGCTCACCATGACCGATTCTGGTTCCCTACTGCTATTGGAAGGCCTTAAAATCTGAAGCACAAGGTCAGCACATTCAATCATCGAGTGTGTTGAATCGCTGCTCCAGCCTTTGTTCCATGTTTTGTTTCATATGTTAATGAGCGCACCATCAACGGGGAACAGAGATGTTTGGAAAATAACAAATTCAACTGCAAAAACAGGAGGTGAGGGCTAAAGACCAGCTTAACACACAGGGGTACAGTTCCAAAAACTTTAATTTTTTTTAAATGCCATCAGTCGATGGCCCATCAGTTTAAATATACCATTTTCAAATAGCAAGACTGCTCATTAAATATTAAGGCAATTCATCTTTACAAAAATGTATTAGAAATCTACCTTAGGTTTCTGTTTTTTATTCACCAAAATGGGTGCACAACTCTGGTCCTCAAGACCCATATACCCCGTTTGTCCCTCTAGGTTCTACCTGTACCATAAATGACTTAACACAACTAATTTAACCTCCTTCCAGGCCTTAGTCAAGTTATTGTTTAATGATATTGATAAAACCTGAAGGACCAGATCTGTGCACCCCTGCTGTACAGTATACCTTGTTTATGACAGAACACCACAAATTCCTTTCCCACCAATACTAACCTTACCATTGCTAAGTGCAGCCCATTCTCCTCCCAGTCCAGACTCCGCTTGTCAATTCATGGTCGGTTTAAGTGAACTATGACCTAATGATGTATTACTATGGCTTCTGAATACAAACTATGGACCAGTTAATATACCAAACATTCGTTTTGTTAATTTAATATTATTATTATTATTATTTTTTATTATTTTTTATTTCTTAGCAGACGCCCTTATCCAGGGCGACTTACAATTGTTACAAGATATCACATTATACAGATATCACATTATTTTACATACAATTACCCATTTATACAGTTGATTTTTTTTTTTACTGGAGCAATCTAGGTAAAGTACCTTGCTCAAGGGTACAACAGCAGTGTCCCCCACTGGGGATTGAACCCACAACCCTCCAGTCCAGAGTCCAGAGTCCAGAGCCCTAACCACTACTCCACACTGCAACCCTCTGACTTATTAAAAGAAGCACATACTATAGGTCACACAACCTATTTTTTTGTCAGATTAATTTTTTACAATGAATTTAACCCTCATTTTTGCACCAATTTCAAATGCCTGTTTCTATTGCCGATGCAACCCTCTGACTGATCAGGAGCACTGTGGATCAACGGACAATTCTTTTCACCCGTCCAACCCAAACATCAGATTTAACCAAGCTGCTGATTGTTTGCTGTCTTTGCTCCTAAACAAAGTGCTGTAAAACTGTGACTCTTTTTATAGAGCGGCTGGGTGTCTGGTGTGAAACCTCTCCTAGTTCCCAGCTCTTGCTGTAATGCTGAGCAGGTTGCTGCCTACCTGCCAGATCTGCTCCTCGCTGAGCGATGTGAGCCGGTCGCTCTTGAGCACCTCCCGGAGGAGACGGTAGGGAAGCACCAGCACCTCCTCCTGGCGACTGCTGAGCAGCTCGGACAGGTGCTTCACCAGGAAGCTCACCACAGCCTCCTCCAGCAGCGGCAGGTTAAACAGGTCCGCCAGCTTGTACAGGTCGAGGTAATTGAAGCTGTTCAGCTCCTGCAGCGAAACACAAAACTCACACTGAGCAATGCTAAAATGAAAATGATCTCCATTCATTTCACTGAAGAAGCATGTGAGAATAAATGTAATGTAAGAGTAAAACTTAAATACGAAAAGCAGGCTTATTACAGACAGTTTTGATTATAGCACATTTTTTATCGATTTTTTTAATTCACTAAATGAAATAAGTCATGCATTTTCATTACAGCACAGTAGAACTGTCACCATAATAATAATAATAATAATAATAATAATAATAATAATAATAATCTACTTAGTTTCCCCAGCCCACTGAACTATCTGAAAGAATAACTAACCAGAAAACAGAGCATGAAGGCCATCTATCCCAGCTGATGCAACTACCCATCTATCTGTTTCTCTTTAACTTGATGTTAATTGACAGGAAAACAAAGATGAGTGTAGCTGGATGGCAGTAATGAAGGAAGGTAGAAAAAGATAGACAGAATAAGGTAACTAGACAGAGACAGTATAGCTTTTCATTCAGATTGATCCTGTGCACTGATTAAAGATCCCCCTGCATGCTAATTAAAATCACATCAGAATAAACGATAAGGAGGTCTAGGTGGTGTAGGGGACTAGATTGCAGGTTTTTCCCATGTTTCACCTCTAGAGGCCTGTGTTAAAATCCAGCTCACCACTGAAATAAATAGGTGTGGCGGTCTCAAAACTCATTCGCATTATATATTATATATATATATATATATATATATATATATATATATATATAGTAAATATGGGGGTCAGTATTAAAAAAATGAACATGGATTTTGTACAGCAAGAACAATTTTAAAAACTAAAATTATTTTGCAGGACAAACCAATAACTATAATGTATGCGTGAAAAGCACAACAGTGCCAAACTGCATTGTACAGCATTATTGAAAGTCAATCATAATCTATGCCAAAAAAATCAATCAATCAATCTTCATTTTATATAGCATCATTCATAATGGACCACCATCACAAAGCGCTTTACAAAATAGTGAGAAACAATGCATAATACATTAAGTACAATGAAATACAGGGCATTGTACATTAAATACAAACAGTAAAAATCAATGCAAATACATTAAATACAGGCATATTACAATGCAAATACATGAACTACAGGCATTGTACATTAAATACAGTGCTAGGATGTGAATTCTAAACATTATGGATGCGTGTGTCATTCAGAATCATACGAATAAGATGAAATATCAATTTAGACAACAGCTAATAACAGATATCAAGCTTAAAGAGCATTGAAAGCAAGAGAGATCAAGTGGGTCTTGAGAGTTGATTTGAAGCGAGCGATTGTGGGAGCTGCACGAAGGGCTTTGTAGGCAAGCAGGAAAATTTTGAAAGTAATCCTGAACTACCAAAGAACCCTTTCTAAACATTGTTTAATATTACTGCACAGTATGTGGCACCATCTCTATAATGCACCAGCGTAGATTTAGCTAGGGACGGTAGGGACATGTCACTACCAATGTCAAGGGACCGTTGAATTGTCCCTACCAATAATGTTGATAAATCTGAACGTTTGAATAATAACGTACTAGTAATAATAACAGTGACGTGCCAAACGATACTCCCGATTTCGCCCTTTGAGTGCAGCGAGTTATTAAAGAGAGAAAAAGAGATAGCTTTAAAAATAATGGCACCTTTGGATTTGTAGGTGTTTGGTGGGGTTTTGGGGTGTAATCAGCAGACAAGAAAACTACAAGTTCCATAATGCATCACTGTAACACGGACTCAGTGCGCGGCTGACGTCAGGGACCAAGCAGAGTGTGCTGTTTTCATTGCGGCGCGAAAGTGCACAAGGACTCGGGAGTGAAAGGTGATTCTCCGGGTTTAAAATAAGGAAAATTCTAGTCAATCTTAAACAGTGTATATTGTGCCACATTTTTCACATTTATTTTAAAAAATAAGAACAAATATAATCAGTTAAATTCGATATTTATTTTGTGTTTGTTGGTTAATGCGTTGTCTCATTATTTCAATCCTCCTCCTTCCTCCCTTTGTAACTAACTTACTCCTTGCTTGATATTTTTGTATCGTGCGTGTAAAAAGCGAACACGAACATATGTATTTGATTGAATGGACAGTGTGACTATCCAGGCGGCTAAATAAACGCTCTATATTATATAGGCAGTAATAAAAAAAAATACATATTAAAAAGTCAAATTAAACGGGGGTGGGGGACAGATATACAAATAAATCTCAGTGGGGCGTGAGTAAAAAAAGGTTGAGGCCCGCTGGCTTAGGCTGGACTCTGGAAAGACGCTCATCTGATGTTGCCGCTTGCCGGTCAGTATGAGTGTGAGCCACTGACTGAATGAAAGCCAGGTGCCGGGGCTGAAGGTATTGTCAGCTCGTCAGTGAATAAACCTACCGACCTACCTAATGGGTAGGTAAGTAGGTTTATTACGTTAGCGACCCATTGCTAGCTGCTAACCCCACGTCCTTGGTGGCTAGCTAGCTTGTTTCACAGCTAATCATTATGTGTGTGTGTGCGTGAGCATGTTTTGATATCGTCAACCAGCTAACGTTAGCTAATCACTCAAATTTGGCTTTAGGTGACTAAAGCAGAATGGCAGCCAAAAAAAGAAAGATGGACATAAGGACTTTTTTTTTTACAAAAAGTCAAAGTGTAAGTAGGAAGATGTCGTTAAAGTAATAAACACAATTGATAATGATTCGCATAGCAAATGAAAAATTAATTTACAAATGAAGTTAGCAGAGTTGTACTTTCTCTCTAAACAGCATGCATCAATTTATCATTTTATCAGGCTAGTGAAGCAGTGCAACCTGGTAAAAGCAGTACAGAGGCAGGTGGAGTCTGTAATGGCTTAATGATTATAACAGTGAAAGTGTTAGACTCAGTTTTGAGATATATTATTGTTTGAGGCACATTGTGATTGATAGTAGGCCAATGCTGTATAGTAATACTCAGCAAATAAAGTTAGCATAGCCATATATTTTCTCTCTATATGACATGCATCAGTTTATTATTTTATCAGGTGAATGAAGCAATGCACCCAGGTTCGAGCAGCAGCACAGACACAGGAGAGGCAGGCAGAGCATGTGAGCGTGCATGTGCTCATGCTTGTAGCGGCAGGGGTATTGGTAGCTTACAGTAAGGCTGGGATAGGTTATAATTCAGGTTATTAGTAATTCTATAGCAGGGATGTCAAACCAGCTTCCAGGAGGGCCACTTTATCATAGTGTTTTAAGTGTATACCAGCCAACTTCATGTCAATCAGATTGTCCTCGATTCATGTCCAGCATTCATTTCAAGCCACCAGAAGTGACCATTTAACAGCTGCCTCCTAAAAAATTTCTTCCCGAGGGGGGGGGGCATTCTTCCGAACCCCCCAAGTGACCGCGACTCCGCCCCCCTAAAAAATCCTACGCCCTTGCTATAATGACAACATTTTAAATATAATACAACTGCTACACAATGCTCCACAATACACCTCAATATAAATCCCCTACTGGCCATTCTCATTAATCTATATATCAATATTTATATGAAACAGCCAGCACAGTATAGCCAAAGATTGCATTAAGTGGGATCCATTTTAGCATGAACTCTTATGAATGAGGCATGTGGGTCTATTTTAATGATCTAAGGATTATTAAAGGAGGCTGTGTGGTCCAGTGGTTAAAGAAAAGGGCTTGTAACCAGGAGGTCCCCGGTTCAAATCTCCCCTCAACCACTGACTCATTGTGTGACCCTGAGCAAGTCACTTAACCTCCTTGTGCTCCGTCTTTCGGGTGAGATGTAGTTGTAAGTGACTCTGCAGCTGATGCATAGTTCACACATGCTAGTCTCTGTAAGTCGCCTTGGATAAAGGCGTCTGCTAAATAAACATAATAAAGGGATGAATATGAAATCCACTGCTAAGACTGCAAATGAACCCCTCCCAAAGCTGATTTTAGGTGTATTATAATATAGGCTCTTAACTATGCATATGTAGGTGCTCTCCAATAAATAGCATTTGACTGAATTACCTTGATCTCAATCCCAGGGGAGACAGTATTAAAAAAACACACACACAAACTGAAACACAGATTCATTAAAGAGTTTATAAAATCCATTAAGAGAACCTGGTTGACAGTGTCGATACGCTGTCAATAAAGAAATTAACATTGTTAGCTTGGTCCTATTCATGGGATGTGAGTTTAAATGTCATCTTTCAGGTCACATCCCTCTCACACAAGTGCCAAACTAATGCGGTTTAAAGATAAATTAATGGACATGAATAAAATATAGCCACGGTTAGTGAGAAAATAATTTGCCATGACAATATCATTATTGGACATGCACCGTGTTTAATAAGCTGTGTTGAATTCATAACCTAATGACTGATACATAAAGGAATGGAGATCAGCCCTGTAATTATTTTCATTGAAGCCTGTCAACTTATTTGTAAAAATCTTAGTGTAATTTACATCCAAATAAGAACAAATGAGCGATTTCACAATGCAGAGTGATAAATGGCCATTCCCTCAATAAGCAATGCTGGATTTAGCAACTAAGGAAATGCTTTTTTATCTGCTTTAAAATTACAACATTTATTAAATAGTGTTGGGCAAATAAAGTTAATTTGCAGCTGATTATTCTTGTTGTCTCTATTATTAAACAAAAGGAATAATCCTGTACTGTGAGAATTTGGAATCTCAGCAATCTTTACAAAGCTAGCAGGATGGTGCCATCTGCTGTTCAGATCAATCCATTGCACCATGTATATTTAAGAATGTTGTACACCGAGAAATCAAATACACGCAGACATAGTAAGGAGTTTTGAGTGGACAGCCGAAGATTAGGCAAGTAGGAGTCAGCCTTTTTTTTATAAGTCCAGTCCAGGGCTTTGTGCCGATCTACTCCTAAATTAGGCCTGGGCCTACACTAAATCAAAGTTTATGAAGGTGCAATAGCTATACTTTATAATGAGCATGGTGGTGCCATAATTTATATTTAATCCAGGCCCTATCTGGAAAAAAAATCTGGACTATAAATTGATGGCGTTGGTAAACCCATTTACACACATTAGCCTCCTAGCTTCAACAAGCCTTGTCCATCTGAACCTTAACCCCAAAGTAAATTCTGCTCTGACACCCATAGTACAGGAATAAAGACATGCCTGGTGCTTCATCATGAGATGAATAAAGGACCAAGACTATTGACAAAGGTTTGAAGCCAGGTCTTGCTATGTGCTGTGCTAAACAAGCCACACTGTATTCATGTAATTCTTAGAAAACGATTCAGTATCATCAGCCAATCAGCTTCTAGCTTTAGCAGGCATTAATACACAGTAGATGCCCGATGGAACATCATCGCTTCACCTGTGAATCAAATTAAAAATCAATCTGCGTAAGTAGTGGCTTTTTTATTTTGACTTGCTGCATTGAAAGCTTAGTTCACATCTATTGGACAGTAAATACTAAACAAAGACACAATTGGTCCAAATGTATTTTATTATCCACCAAAACCAGCCAATCACTACTTTGCACTGACGAAAGCAACCAATCCTGTACCTGCAACAGAGACACAGAGGGTCAATTGCAGCGTACCGAATTTAGTTAAAATCACTGCTGAAATAAATAATTGGACATCTATGTCTACAATTATTTATTTCAGCAATGTTTTTTGCAAAACTCCAAAAATGCTAATTCAAAAGTATTCATATCCTTCGATGTTATGAGAGTATTGTCTACAAGGTGCTGGAAATTTCAATATGATAATGCAGAACCCAATTCTAGAAAAGTCTAGAAAATGCTGGATTGTAGGTGAACATTCTTAGAGAGTATAAAAGGGTTAGGCATTGGATGATTGCTGTCACTACCAATAAGTCAATATGGGAAAAAGTAAAGAGCTATCTGAAGACCTTAGGCAGAAAATTATTTATTGTCATAAAGCTGGAGAAGGATACAAGAAGATTTCCAAGCATATGAGTATCCCAATTTCAACTATTGTTTCTATTATGAAGAACTACAAGACTCATGGTATTGTCACAACGCTACCTCGGTCTGGAAGAAAGAAGGTTCTTTCACCAAGAATAAGTAGAAGAATTGTGAGGAAGGTTAATAACAATCCGAGATTGACTGTCAAAGTGGGACTGGGGTTTCCATTTCAACTATAGGTCAAGTATTGCATGGTGAAGGTCTCAATGGTCGCAGGCCAAGGAAAATGCCACTCTTAGGAAAACGTCACAAGGACAATTGGTTAAAGTTTGCAAAACGGCATGTGAATGATGGATATGAGTTTTGGTCAAAAGTTTTGTGGAGTGATGAAACAAAAATCGAGCTATTTGGTCATGCTGATAGTCGTTACGTTTGGAGAAAGTCTGGTGAGGCATGGAGGTGGTAATATCTTTCTATGGGGCTGTTTTTCCTCTAATGGCACAGGAAATTTAGTTCCAATACATGGTAAAACTGATTCCATAGCATACTAAAAGATATTGGCCAATAATCTGAAACCCTCTGCTACAAAACCTGGTTTAAAGCGCAACTGGACTTTCCAACATGACAACAATCCAAAGCACACATCAAATTATACTTCAGAATGGTTAAAGAACAATAAAATCAAGGTTCTGAAATGGCCTAGTCAAAGTCCCGATCTAAATCCAATTGAGAATCTTTGGTAAGAGTTTAAGAAGGCTGTGCACAAGAGAAGTCCTTAGAATCTGAATGAACTAGGACAATTTTGCGTTGAAGAATGGTCAAAAATCACTAAACAATTATACCAAAAGCTCGCTGACAAATATCCTAATCGTTTAAAAGAGGTTATTATTGCTAAAGGTGCCTCAACTATATATTAATTTCATTTTTTATTTTCCAGGGTGTGAATACTTTTGAATTAGCATTTTTAGAGTTTGCAAAAAAATTGCTGAAATAAATAATTGTAGACATCTATTTCTTGTAACTTTTTTTCCTCATCCACAAAAGCAAAACTTTTTGTAGGCCCTACATGTAAAATAAACTTTTTAATCATGTACCTTTGATACCGTTTTCAGTTTAATGGAATACAATTTCAGTTAATATGCTTTAACTATAAACAACTAATGGTCAATTATCACACAATTAAACATTTCTGTGCCTATGCAGCAGTCTGCAGTTTGATTGAAATGTGCACGAAAAAGACATGTAATTTATTTTTACTTAAATATGTTTGATGTAATAAAAATATGTCTTTCTTTTTGTACAGGGATCCCTTTAAATATTTATCTGACAATGAATTTTATCAGATTAGTAAAGAAGGGTTTATACAGCTGTGGCCAAATGTTTTGCATCACCTAGAATTACATTTTTTTTATTAAAAATAATGTAATCAAGAAACTACAAAATGATATTGAAAAAGTCTACCAGAAGCCATAACAGCAGTATTTCATGTTAGATTTCAAAATGTCACATTTTTCAATGTGTCAGTTTTTTGTTAAGTATATGGAAAGTTAAAAATGGTATGTAATTCAATATGTTAACGTAACATTATTCAGCAGGTTTCATTCGACTTTGTGAAGCAAAATGTGATAATTCTATAGGGTGATGCAAAACTCTTGGCCATAGCTGTAGGTTAGTCTCCATTATCAGTCCAACGTGTTCCACTTGTTCCAATCAGTTAAACCATTTACTAGGATCATCTGTTTGGTACGATGCAATCAGGATTAAGTTAGTACAGATTTGCAGGATTTTCTAGTCTGTATTTTAGTCCACTTGATGTGGAGTAAAGCACTGGTATGCTGCAATTGACCCAACCAGTTCAGTAATATTGCTCCATTCAGAGATCTGGCACTGTTCAGATCAGAAGGTCTGACAAATAAAAAAAGTTATTTGTTTAATAATGTATTTTTTTTCCTCTAATTATGTGTTTGATCCTTTATGAACATTTGTGGGACTATTTATTATAACTTTTCTCAGAGGAAGGGTACCCAACGAATCATTACAAGTTAAATGTAGGTTTTTTTAAAGAAAATAATGAGAAAAATAATTTTCTAATAGTGATAGTGCCCTCTCGATGAAGGCTCTACTGTGTGGTAGTTGATCTTGACTTCCATTAGTGCTCAGCTACCCCAGGGTAGAGCCTTCATTGACGGGCACTACTGCTTAAACAATGGACAGCGTCCATCACTATAGCACCTGAGGGGAGTTTTCCATGTTGGACATTGTGAAGTGCTTACTGTAACTCTGAAACATTTCTGGAGGTACGATCAGCATTACAGTAAATATTTACCAGTCCTAATAGTTTTAGTACAGCAGGATGGCACAGCTGCACTGGTTTATCAGGGTTCTCTACATGCTTAATACATTCCTTTATTAACTACAGGTGGCAAGGGCAGTCTTATTATCCAGCATGTGCTGCGCACCAGCTGTAAATGATAAGGCTGTGAACCCCTGCGGTTTATAAAATACTGCTACTGTATGATGACAGCACTACCACGAAAACAACACCAATTAGTTTGAGGGCTGCGCTGGCAGAGTCACTCACCTGGATGAGATAGTGGGAGCACAAGCTCAGGAGCTCCAGCAATTGAAGATGACTCCCTGCAGCCAACACGTCCTGTATCACACTGGGATCCAACAAGATCTAATGAGGCAAAAACAAATAAAGGGTACGGGATACACTTCAAAATTCAGGCTCATTAACTGCAGTGCAGCTACACTGTCCTTGCACTTTTGTCACACTAATACATGTATGTTAAGACTAGTTATATGATTGGGAAAATCGCTTAGCTATATTTAGAGTTCCATTCTTGCAATCATAGAATTGGGAGCTACAGTACATGTTGTGAGTATTAGTAAACGGTTTCTACATGTACGGTAGTTAATGTGCCCATATTAGGAAGAGTAATTTAAATTAGGGCTTGAGTGTTACAGTTGTAACTTCAAAATACATTTAAGTTTGATACAAAATACAGAGGGAGTGGCAGCCTATGTCATGTTTCAAATAATTCATACCACTAGTGCCCAATTGTATCGAATCTAAGTTTAAATGCAATATCTAACTTAGTATTATTCAGAAATTAAATAACACTGCATTAAGGTGCACATTTTGGGGGTGATGTAAGTATAGGTGCAGTGCAAATAATTGCGGATGCAAAACTCAAATTGCGTTGCAGCCAGGCAATTATTTTGCACCGCGCCCTATGTAAGCTTAACAGCAATGCAAATTACTCAACATGCACAAATAATGATCCGCAATTATGATAATGAGGGTCTCAATGAGCGCATCAGTCTATTTAGCGGCCGCACTTGCAGAGTTAGGAGTACAGATAGGAGTAGTCACTGTATGACATTTGTGGAGCACGAAATTATAAACCAAATAAAGTGTCAGAGAAAGGGCAGCAAAGTCCTCTTGGTGCAGGAAAAGAAAGGAAAAGTTTTCTGAGAAGGAGCTGAGAGTCCTTACAGCTGAGGTCACGCCACATGAAACTTAGTTGTTTGGAAAAGCCTCAGCCAACATCAGTTATGTGAGTATCCTTAGAAAATGATATGTATTGGCCTGCCCTTTTCAGCATGACATCCATAAATTTGCCTAGCACTCTGGAAAAGGTGGATTGGGTTATCCCTCCAGACATTCCAACTGTGGTCTGAAAGCAACTAGAGGCTAAGTAGTGCAGAGAACACAGCACTTTCACATGTGCAGGGATAGCGGTCCCTAGATTGACGCTGGGGTCTAGCTCATCCCTCAATTCAGCTATTAGGTCTAGGGTGACCTGCGGAGTGAGACGATAACACTTTAGAAGCACATCCTCCGGCATCCCAAAAAAAAAAAAAGTAACCCTGGGATTGAATATGCAGGGTCTTCTTCATCTTGCCCTTCTCCTACGAGTGTGTTCCTGTCTCTCCTCAACAAAAGCCAAGTGTCGCTGCATCAGGAAGTGTACCACAGCAGCCACTGACAGGTCTCTGCAGGTGTGTGCTTTTATACAGCTCTTAATTACTCGCTTCTACAATGGTTTGCACCTTGTAAGAAGAGGTGTAAAGTTTTTGGAGGGTCAGCAATTGCTTAAGTGCAAGGCAAAATCCTTACATCACATTATAATGTTTGTGCCCGGTTAGTATCCAGATCCTGCCCAATTCCATGATCTTTTCTTCATTTGAATGCATTTCAATATAATTGTAATGGATTAATGATGGCAAAGTGCAAATTTGATAGAGGATCACTATTCTTTACATACGCCGCACTTTTAGTGGCCGGTAAAATCTGACTATACGGCTGCTAAACACCATTTATGTCAGAATTATGGGAGTTTATGACATTCTGATTTACAATCACAATAACAGATTAATGTTGGTCCAATACAGTTCATTAGGTTTTGTATTAGCTGAATAGTATTCTGTTTTATTACTGAGAGGTCACCATTTCACACTCACTGGCTGTCTGGGTTTTTTAAAATCTTAATCTTGCAAAAGAGCAACCAAAAAAGAGTAGTATGGGGCAATTCAAATACAAATGCCATTGTAGCCATCTCTTGGACAGCTTTGCTATATTTTATAAATATTTTATGCAAAACTCATTACAATAGACAACCGAGACCAAGATTCAAGTCTGAAGATCTACATGCACCACCTCAGAAATCAGACAAAATCAGGTCAAAGAAAATACTGTACACCCAGAAGTAAAAGACATGCAGACATATTAAGGAGTTGTGAGGGGACGGTCGAAGGGCAGGCAAGTAAAGGAGTCGTACAAACACCAACTTTGAGTTTTAGCAAACAGTTAATATAATCTGGTTATATTTAAGTCTTCAGACGTTTTAAGCACTCATTAATCTGGTTTTCGCTCACACTGCTCTTCAGCCTTGTCTTAAATAAGCCCCGTGGTGTGCCTGCAGTGTCAAAGGTTAAAAGTATTTGTTATCTCACACACGGCCTGCCATGCTGAACGCCAGGGGACGTGACAGGGATGACACCGGATAGTGCCGACAGCAGCAGAAGATTTAGCCCTTAACCTCCAAGCCTTTTTGACAGAGTGGGCTGTCCAGAAGCGCACCACACATCGATCAGCAAAGTGTTTACTACACCAAGCTTTGCACAGTTTGGTTTGCATCGGTTAATACAGTACAGTGATTTTAATGGGCCCAGGGTGCGGAATGGGACATGGACAGTATCTAATTAAGGGTTTAATTGTTTTATTATCGCAGTGATATTTCAGATTTGTGGATACTAATAGACATAGAACCAAAAAATTGTGCTTATGTCATAGTTGTTTTGGTTCCAGTCTTGTTAACGGGTATGTAAAATGTGAAAAAAGGTGTCCTCTTGCTGCAGTGCAAAAAGTCTACCACTAGAGGTCAGAAGAGTCCCAGCACATAATCAAAACGACATACATTTTAGCCAGACTTCAAAGCATAAGTTTATTGTCCATCACCAGCGCTACAGTTATAGATTATGTACAATTCTGTCAGCCAAGCCAAACATCCTTTATCAAAATATATTTTTCTATTCAATATTCAGGGCAGACAAGGCCAGGAAACGTTATCTTGGGACCCCATCATTTACTTGAAAAGCTGCACATGTTGCAAAGAGAGAATACATCCCACCCACTCCCCCACCCACAAAGCTAAAAACAATGTGAGTACCTCTCCAAACCTTGGACAGACTGTAAATAAAAAAAAAGGAAAGACTAAACACAAGACCCAACATGAATGCCTTCCTAAAGATTAGAATAACAAAAACATGTCAGTGATCAGTTAAAAAGCAAGTTGAACTAATGGTGGCATATCAAACATCGATCTACAACAAATAGAGTAACATTGCAGATTTACAATAATCTAAATCAGTTTGAATGTTGTATTATAGACCAGTGACAGTCATAGATTCTAAATACACATGCCATGACTATACTGTAGGTCCCCAAAGGGGAAGAATGTTTTTTGGGGTTTTTTTTTGTTGTAATTTATTTTGGGATTAAAGAAAGTCATTAATATATAGTTTGGTCTGTACTCTAATGGAAGCCAACTGAATTCTGTAGCATGTACTGTGGCTACACTGCGGAGAAGCATTTATAGGTTTGCAACCTTCAATATAAAAATCAGCAACAGCATGTGGTCTGGGGGAAAAAAACTGCAACCCCCCACTAATATTATCCATTACACTGTGAAACGCAGTTGTTTTTGTTGATTAGCACTCACCTGCCCTGTGTATGCAAAGTCTAGAGCCTGCTTCAATCCCACGCTGGTGACACCGTGTAAACTCACTTCATCAGCTCCGCTTTCCACCATGCACAGACTAAACATGGCCTAGAAACCCAACAAAAAAACAAGAAGCAATGAAAAAAGGATTCATGTCACAATTGACCATTTTACCAATTTAAAACTATTTAAAAACAGGCATTTTTTTTGTTTTCACAATATGTACCTGGTAAAGTTGTTTGCTATAACTTGAACATGATCAATACAATGAAGCTGCCCTTTAGCTGCTGGGGTCTGGATTAAGAAGGACATGGAATATACTGCACTGAATTTTTCAAATGCTTGTTAATTGTGCGGCAATGTTCATAGCACTGGACCTTGGAACGATAGGAGTACTCTCACAAGATGAAGCTTGAATTCCAGATTATTATTATTTTTTTGTTCTATTCAAAGAACTAAATGTATCTATATGAAACATAACAGGGGTGGTGGGTTTACCTGAATAATTTAGTAAAGTTGGTTCACAGATTATTTATAGCAAAAATATATTAATGACAAGCTTAAGTTATGCTAATGCCCAATACCAAAAAAAAGGAAGCAGCTGAAAATGTATTCTGATACCTTTTGTGCAGCTTATTTCAGGGGTGTAAAATAGAGCAGATTGGGGTGCTGCTGCAGTTCTAACAGACTTGCGAGTGCCAGTCAAGTGTCCAATGAAATTCTGCTTTTGGAAGGGCATATGTTCACATGTCAAACCCTTTACACAAAAAAACAGCAGCGCCCCTTATACCACTTGGCTGGCTGACTTGGACTCAGAACCTTTATAATGCCTTTCATCCACAGGGATCTCAAAGCAGTTTCCTTGAACACTGTCCAATTGAAGCTCCAAGCAGGTTAGTGACAATTGCGTATAAACTCCCTTCACAGGTATGTTTAATTATGACATGAGTGAGATATTATAGTACATACTGACGCTGAGCTTTCACTTGTATTATGCTTTCTGTATCCTTCCCTTTTTTGCTATTAGGATTAAATATGTTTAAACTTTAACATACTGGGAATTTTTGTAATCAATCAAAAAAGCCATCATAGAAGCCCTCCATTACTTTAATGTGGATGTAATATGTGCATAACATTTATGTGTACATGGAAAAGACTTAACAATTGAATTAATAACCTTACACTATACACATCCCATGTATAAACCAGGGTTTGTGACATGCATATTTCTGACAATGTTTAAAAGATTATGAAAAAAAAGTTAAATGTTTAACATTTGCCAAGCGTTCAACATTTCAAAACAAATTCTGACAAAAATGTACTCAATATTAAATTTGACATTTTCTTTTTTGTATTTCAACTTACATTTATGCTTAACTTTTGCAGAGTCATGTGATGTTGATAAAATAAAAACGCTAAAATGTAATTAGCTCCAGTGCTCTATATGCAGATATTAACGAAACATAAGTATGACAGAGTCTGTTGTGCGTGTCCAAATTGGGTTTTAGTGCAAGCAAGGTGAACTGTGAAATTGTAAACTGACTCATTATTGTAGAGGCAGCACAGGTGTTATGAAGGTTTCAGATAACCATGCATCAATTAACCAAGGTATCAGGCCCCAGTAAACTTCTGTTAAAGGCTAACTGCCATTAAGCAGCAAGTGCTGGGAGTTTGGGGCTCCTTGTGAGGGAAGTATACTGATAAGGAGAAACTACTAACCAGGTAGTTACTTGAACACTGTATATAATAGGTAAAGGAAGGCCTAATCAGACAGGACTCTGATCGGTAGCAGTTAGTGCACAAGGGCAGTTTGGATGCTTTTTGTTCGTAGTTCTTTTTTCTAATTGTATTTTCTTTTCTTGTTTTTGTTTTCCGCTGTCTGTCTGCATCAGCTTGGTACTGTTCAGTAAGGTTGGGCTGTAATTCCCTGCTGGAGAGTGCTAGAACTGTACAGGATTTAAACCTGTGTTGATTAGAAGTGGTGCCCCTCCCCCTTAAAGGGACAGCGTGCAGGGAAATAAGCGTGCTAAAATATAAAATATCTTTATTATTATACAGCACCTTTCATAGTGGACCAGAGGTAGGCTGTGAACTGTGCATTATATGCAGATTAACTTACAAGAGGACATTGACTTAACAGCTCATCCGCAGGATGGAGCACAAGGAGGTTAAGTGACTTGCTCAGGGTCACACAGTGAGTCAGTCAGTGGCAGAGGTGGGAACCGGTGACCTTCTGGTTACAAGCCCTGGACTTTAACCACTGGACCACACTGCCTACCTGTGTTCATTGTGTTGCTTTCCACACTGCACAAAGGCTATCCCTATTACATTATGTTACCAAGCTTTGCAAAAAATAACCCCGTAAATGGTCATTTTTGCGAAACAAACAGTAAATGTCAAACGCAGCCTGAAAGCTGCCCCCAAAAAACACCAGCTAACAGCATATGCAAAACTCCTTGGGAAAATTCAGCACTCCGTTTAATCCATGACAACCATTCAAATAACACGTCAAGATGGCGAACTTTGGAGTTACAAAATCATTTCCAGTCTGTCATTCACTTCAGTTTTATTAACAGATGGTTGAATAACCTGGCACAACCCAACACTGTAGTGAAGTTACTGTGGTCAGGAGAATAGGGGTCAGTGGAACAAAAGCAAAAGTTCAGTCACATGGCAAGTGGTTTTAAAATAATTACATTTGACAATGTTCAATCCCCTGTGGTTCGATTCATGGTATGACACATATCAAAAAAAAAACAAGTCAAGCATGGAATAAATGTACACCTTATATAAGGGTTTTGTATTAGTCTAATAGGTCAATTGTGTCCACTGAAACAGCTCACTTCTCAATTTCTTTTACTGTAAGAAACATAACTTGGCTGTAACATCACTGGGTAACATGAAAAACACACAATACTGTTTTTACACTTTTTATGGTTTGAATGTTTGTTCCTATGCAAGCTTGTGAGGCTAATAACCTCTGAACACATTGCTGTGATCTTTAACATTATGTAAACCCAATTCTACTTTTAATTAGATGTACTAAGTGCTAGAGATAAAGGAGTTGCAATAATGCATGTGTAGGAATCACCTCTACAATATTCCCAGTGGAAAGTGCAAACCACAACTTTATCCTTTTAACCCATTTATGAAACACTCAGTGTAGAACGCTTGAATGGAACTCTTTCTCAGTGTCTTTAATTATTTTACTATTACTGCATCCATTTGTCTCAATGTTTAGCCAATATGGGAAAAGTACCAAACACGCCTGTACTGCTTTATTTGCCAGTGATTCATGGTGATGTGGCTCCCCCCACCTATTCCAATTATTGTAAGTCTACACAGGTTCTGTACAGATGTGGACACTCACAAGTCAAAAGGTGTCTCAAATCTTTTAGATATAAGATTATTATCAGGCGCCATGGATCTTGGTTATTTTTGTAGATATCACATTTGTATAAGGATGATAACAGCTTACTTGGAAGGCTTCTTCTGTGAAACCGACCAACATACTTTTCAAGCTCGACTTATGATCAAAAATTGCACAAAGGGATTTGATTTTTTCAAAACTGGTTTGTTTTTCCTCCATGAACAGCCTTGTTGAAACATTGAACTGACCTCTAAGAACCAGGCTCTTATTAAATGAGTGCCTTCTTCCCAAAGCATACTGTACCTACATATTCAACTGTTATTTATCTTATACTGGTGGCTTCAAGCCAAGGTGCACTAATCAGGGCTTAGAACATGCAATTAACAAGGCTTTAACATAGTCTTACCTCTCATTAGCATAACAGCATCCTCGCTAATCGATTACTCTGATCTCTTTGCTTTCCAGACTCACCCTGAGATTACATTTTTAATCAAACCAATCCGCTTTTAAAAAGTTCCCAATAACAAAGCTAAGAGTGCAATTATTTAATGTCAACACTGAAATAAAAAAAATCCCCCAGCCCAACTGTTATTATTAGCAGTTGCTTGTATGTTTTTTTTTTTAACAATAGCTGTGGCATAATTACAATGTAATTACTATAGCCCAGATGAAACACATGTTGCAGGTTATAGGATTCCATCTGAGTTTTATGCTGCAAACGTTATGGTGTCAGGATGGGGTCATATTACCTGTAACACAGGAAGTGAATGGCAAGAGAATATCAAGAACCATACTTCTGTCTAACAGCATGGTGGCAAGAGGCAAAATCATCAGTGACTGTTTCTCCTCACCATGCTACAGAAGACCCTACTGGCCAAACATAGCCTGGAGCAATATGTCATGACCCCAGGAACCTTGACATAGGTACCATGCAGAAAAAGCACATATTCTAGTTATTTCCACCAGTGTCTTTGTAACTGGTTGTATTATCATTGCTAGAGATTCTTTAGAGAGAGATAAAAGAAGCCAAAACCATTTGCTTCTGAGAATACATAGATTAGAAAGTCTCCACATGAATGACAAAAGCAAGCAGCATAAAATCCAATACATTTAAAATAAAAAATCCACAACATTCATCCCTGCCACGGCTGTGAACTCAGAGCAAGAAAAATATAAAGTGTTCCAATGCAATACAGAGGCCATTAGAGAGGGGTATAAAAAAACATTAAACCTGCTAAACATTTTCTCAGTATGTATTCTCACACAGTAGTATAATGCAATCTTGCCCTGTGAAGCAACGCGTATATTACACCTCGGACAGCAGGCCGACATCAATTGGATGAAACTGAACTTGCCTTTATTAAACTCCTACCCCTACACCTTTCTTGCATTTCTAATACGTTTGCCTGATACTATATTAATATTTTATAGTTCAAAGACAGTCGTATTCAGCCAAAATGCTCCCCAGTCAAGTGAACTAATTTGAACATAACAAGCTCACAGATGCATGACTCAGCATGCTCTCTATGTGGTGATGTCATTTACCAGGTGAGCCACTCTGGGAAACTACACATTGTTAAAGCCTTGGTTATCAGTTTTTCAGCAGGCTAAATAGAAATTAATTCAGTGAATCTCCATCTCGGAGGTGAGTAAGCAGCTAAAGCCAGATACTGTACATCTTATGACAACAACATGAAGAATTCAGATTACTCCACCAAGTTAGGGGAATAGTTAGATTTGACTACAGCTTGTTACACAGAAATCCAAAAACTCATATGAATATGATATTCCACTGTACACCCTTATTAATGTAAAGCTATCAATGCATTCATACCATGCATTTTATGCTTCTCTTCCTGCAAATAAACTGTTTTTGTTTGGGGGGGGGGGGGGGGGGGGTGGCAGAGGGGGAATTGTTGTATTCAAATTGTTTCATCAATTGTCTGTCATGCATGGAAACAGTGGCACTTGGAATGCTAATAGATACTTAAGAAATAGTTGAATTTCAATTGAAATGTTTGGGAGATTCTAATTCACATAAATAAAACATTGTTTGGGGTTTTTAATGAATATGAAGATGAATCAGAAGGACTGGCTAATAGCTCTAAGAAGACCACTCAGAGAAAATAAATTTTTATCTGAAAATGACAAACGTTCCTAAAAGCTGATTCTCTGCCCTTTACCACTGCTTCGAGTAATTTACACCGCTGTTATAAACCTCCTGGATTGTCTCAGCAAAAGTACATGCTCTGTGAATTATAAAATGGACTCAAAGAGCCTTCACCTAAAGAAAACGCATAATAGTGCTCGTAAGAAACTAAACCCAGGCAAGCCAGCCAATTAGGAAGTTACATTATCAGTAATGCCACCCAAACCTGAATGATTTCCTGTCTTTCAACTGGCATATCATCTGAAGAAGCTCTGCATTATGGATTTTAGATTTCCTAAATTTTAAAACTTTAATATTAAGCACATTTAAACTTTAACATAGTTGGATTTGTAAACAGTCAGAAGAGCCATCATGAAAATCCCCACATCACTATTTTATAAATTACTGCAACATGTAGATGTATATATGTGTACAGCATTTAATTGCATATGGAATAGGCTGTGAAGAAATATTGAATATTAAATAAATTACTATGTAAACCCTAGTGCTGACACCTGCAGCATATTTGACCTGCTTATGTTCGGCAACAGTTGAACGTTTAAGCAAAATTCTAAACGTTTAACACTTAGGCTAGGCTAATGTCTGAAACATTTAAATGCTGCCCTGACTCTTCATTGATCAGGTCTGCAGCTTACATTCTGTTCCAAACTAAATTAAACCAGTAGAAAGTGTGTCACATTGCAGAGGATCCTGCGACTTCATCTTGACGTTTGATAAATGATGTGATGTGACAAACATGAAGATGAAGTTATAGACTCACCTAATAAAACCAAGGAGAGAGAGAGAGGGCACCAGCTCCAGCATCTGCCACTGGAGGTTATTTTAAAACTGTCCTTACTGGGATTACGTAAGCAAACAGTTCAGTATGAAAGGTGCCAGTCAGACGCAGAAAGCATATTTGTTTTCGTATGCTATAATCCTTTTCTTTTACAGTAAATGTGCTTTTTCAGTGCATTTTTACACAAGTGGTCTTGTCATTTACTGGCTCCACTGACGCATAAAATATACTCTTAATCATCAATATGTAACGGTGTGCAAGCTACAAAAAAAAAAAAAGAAGCAGTGGTCCAACAACTACAATTGATGTACTCTAATATGGACCCTTGTGCACTGACCACGTCTCTGCAGTGTGAGCACGATGCCTTGAATCTTCTCCTATCTTCTCCAAACTTTTATCAAAGGCTCCTTACCAATAGACCTTTTGGGCTACACTTGGACATAGTCATTGCTTTTAACAAAATCATAATCACTTCAGAGTACAGTTTAATATGATTTTTTATTGAAGAAACGATTAATCTATTTCAGTCTATTTCAATCACTCAGTCAGTCCTGTTAAAATAAAGATCGCTTTTTGACCATATAATAAACGTAATGGTATAATGATTCAGCTTCCCTGATTTTTGTTAAATGCAACAGAGATGAATGTGTTTGACAAGCTATTGAACTATGCAAATCAGCAAATTGGAATGTGCTGTTACACTTTTTACGTCACTTTTTGCTTATTGCAACAATTACATCGTTCAAGTTGTCATGCAAAATATGGATTAAACACTGATGAGATACACAAGACCCATTTTCCTGTTTTTTATTTTCACTTTGACCATTTTTTCTGTCATAAAAATATGGTTTATATTTAGTCTATTTTTTGGAGTGCCATGCAACTATAGCAACAATATAGAGTCTGTCTGTCATTTTAATTTGACTGCTACTTTGTTGCTCCTGTTATGCAGTTAACAAATTAAAATAGATTTTTTTTTATGTAAAAATGTTTTTAAAACACATGTTTTCAGTGATCTGTTTCACGCATTCAAAATTCTAAAAGGTATTGACAATGGCCACCCAGGGGACTTTTTCTACCTGAAAAAAGAAACAAGGACCAGGGGTCACAAACGGATATTAGATAAAGGGGCAGTCAGAACACAAAATAGGAGGCACTTTTTTACACAGAGAATTGTGAGGGTCTGGAACCAACTCCCCAGTAATGTTGTTGAAGATGACACCCTGGGATCCTTCAAGAAGCTGATTGATGAGATTCTGAGATCAATAAGCTACTAACAACCAAACGAGCAAGATGGGCTGAATGGCCTCTCGTTTGTAAACTTTCTTATGTTCTTATGTTCTTATATGCCTCTTCCAAAACTGCACATACGAGTTGTGCACAGCGAATGGAATGCATGACTGTTTAGAGTTATTCTTTATAGTCCATTAAATGGTCCCTTACACTCTCCAAATTTTAATCATGTATGGTACTTACATGAAAGTCGACTTTTTAAAAAATGAACCAGAGAGGAATAATCTGCACCCATGCTTTTACATTAGCTTTCCTTTTAAGCCTGACAATAAGTATGACATTTCACCCGTGCGGTCCAGCAGGTGCTGACATTGTGCGGAGGGTCACACTGCCAGCTTTTGATCCTGTGAAGCAGGGGTTATGGTCTGTGCCGTGCAGGAGTGGGACTTCATCTTGGAGAGCAGAAAGGGAAGTTGTCCAGCTTCACACCATTGTGAGAAATGACAGATAAATGGGCAATTACAGGCCCCGACTGCAGCCAGTCAGCAGAGATCCATGAGATGTAACTATGAGTTTGAGCATGAAGAAATAGGTAGACCTTTCATTCACAAATATTCAAATCAAAATTGGCATAGGGGGTATGCTCCACCACTATACATATATTGTGTAAAATGTAATACAAATAAATTATAAGCAAGATAATTATATATAGGCAATATTCAATTGATCTAAACTGTGGAAAATGTTAACACTGTCACAGTTTAAATACAAAAAGGACCAAATCTGGCACTTTCCATACAAAGACTAAAATACACTTCCATAGATACAGTACACACTGGCATAGAAGTCAGTTTCCATGAAGGCTGCTTCTCTTAATGATTTAAATGATGTTGGTTTTCAGACCAGCCACAGTTTACCAGCCAAGTCCACTGAATAGACTTCATCAACTGCTGTGACAATATTTTTTATATCAAGTCCAAATCTGCATTGTGTGTGGATTCCCGGTTCTTTCTGCAGCTATTGGGTTTGCATATTGCGCATCAGCACATGTTGTCCCCCTGTGAATATTGTAATGAATCAGACCACCCTTGCTTAGAAGAGTTAGTTACAAGATGAATGAATAATTAATCTATGTGAGTCCCTCGCTATGTTACCATTGAGACAGGCACCACAGGAAATGACATTTTTGAAAGTCAATTAGCAATTTGTTTCTTACACATCTTGATCATACGCCAGGGGTGCTGCTTTCTTGCACATTGTGTCCACAGACTGCCTATTGAGTACCAAGAATCAAAGAGTCTAAGAGTGGTAATCCCTTCATAGTTGCCTAGCCCTTGTAAAAGGCTTACCATAGTAAAAGCATTGCAAAATGAAATACAGCATAGTGAACATGGTAAAGCATAGGCAATCAGGTAACAGGTGCTTTCCCATTTCAGAATAAATGAAAATGAGAACTTTGGAGTCCAAGTTTCAAGTGCAAGCAACAAAATCAACTGAACTGAGTATATCTGAGAATACGTCCAAGTGCTACTAAAAAGACTGCAAAACCGGAAGTAAAAAGAGTTACATGAAATGCCACATCTGACCATCCATGTGTCTCTGCCTTTAACAATTAGAAGTAAACACTAAAATCACCATACAGCATCTAATAGCAATGCAGTACAAGCTATCATTAAACAACATACCAACAAAATGCTTTTGAAAATATATCACAAGAATGGAACACAAGGGAACATACACCATAAAATTACTGGAGGTTTGCACACTGCCCTAGCCCCAAACCAATTAAACATGCAATTACGCAGACATGATCGAAATGCTCTTGTAAATGAGGACAGAGCTTTCAAGCACATCGATTGAAGAGTCAGGGTTTGAACCTTGCATTAACCCTGCACCCAGTACTGAGTTTCAGAATTTGTTTGTTTGGATATATTATTGAAATGACTAGAGACAGTAGTTTGAACAACTAGGCCTCTGATAAACATGCATGATTTCTAATAGGAGGTGTTTGTAAAAGTGTAATGGTGGAACAATTTAATTAATATCAAACTCCTGGCTCCTGATCTGATACTTAATTGAAACCCACGACAGGGTGCAAGGCTACAGATAGTTTCAAGCCATGAAGAGTGAAAAAAAAAATAGCTTTCATGGCTTTTCATGAGGAGAAATTCAGAGGAACTTACCCTGAAATAGTCGCTGCATGCTGCCAGGACTGCCTTGTGGGCATGGAATTTCTGTTCCTCAGCAACCAGGGTGACATCACAGAGAATCCCATCATGTCTCTGCTGGTTCAGGGCTGTGAGGACAGCATCCTTGTGAGACTTGGACTGGCAAAGCCTTTCACCTGTGAGCATTTCTTGAATGCTGGATGGAACAGAAACACTAGTTAGCTGCAGGTAAGGGTGAGGCAAAGGCAAAGAAACCATGCGTCCATGCTTTCCGTGATGTGTGCATTCGAATGAGCATTAACAACCACCTGGTAGAAAAAAGGCGCTATGATGGATTAGGAACAAAGCCTGGATGGGAAATCTCTTCGCCACATGCAGCTGGGTTAATCCTTTTGAATGAGGTGAAAAAAAGGGAAGGAGTGCTCTAAGGACAGCAGCAGTAGTTGCATGTGCTGTGCGCTTGACAGTAAACTCAAGCAAGCTGAACGAATACATTATAGCACAGCGGCAAACTGCTGTGAAGCTCCTTAAATAGCCTGCTTTAAAGACAAACGGTAAGGGAACACTGTGCTTGAACAGGCGGTGAAAAGTGGGATGCTGTACACAGACTGATTCCTATTAGTACTGCATGTATTTTAGCAGCAGTGTTGTCTGTAAACTAGTGGTTGTTAAGAGTCTTTCATTTGTGTTCTTTTATTGCAGTATCAAGTCTAAATTGCAATACATATTTATGCTTCAGTATTGATGTATAGCCTTTAGGACAAGCTGGTGCAATTAAGAAGCTCTCATTCTAGCTCATAGCCTACCTAAAGCTGCTCCAAACATGAGCCTCCTCTCTTAAAAATACATCCTGTAAAAGCATTCGCAAATGCCATGGTATCCATATGAATGTAGCTGCATACAGTAGTGAACATCGGCAGGTTTAGACTGAAAGTTGCTGCCAAGTCATTAAATACATTAAATACATGCTTGAAAATGAAAACCAAAATGCTTAAATAACTTACTGTTCTCTGCTAAATCACATGGGAGTCCAGCTGAATAGGAAAAGCAGGGAGTGAACACTGTACAGACCTTGAAATGCAGGAGCACTACAGGCTTCAATTCCACTGAGACTAAACACTTGTCCTACTTACCGAGGTACTGCTCCGATTACAAACATGAACTTTTTATTTTTCTTTCTATTGTTTTAATATACGTTTTCTTTTTACAATCTAGAGGCTTTCTTTAATCAAATGTAACAAAGCAGGAGTTTATTTAAGATTCTTTCATGCAATTCAGTTTAATAGGGAGGAGGGGGGATTAATTATAAAGACCTTTAGTGAGGTCACTTGAAATGTCTATTTTTGGCGTATGCGTCCATATTTGTTACTATAATGCTGCACACAAACAGGATGTTGTAGGGCTGACCTTGAATGGGGTGCACATTAGCTTGTGTCCTTTATAAACTTACCACAGGATTTATGCGCTGTCATTTTCTAGCTTTCCCCTGCTTTAACATGGTTACACTATGCATTTATCATAGATTATCATGGTTGACATGTTTTTGTATATGCATTACCATACCTCTATGGGCTTTATAATGCTTATCTATGCTTTATTACACTTTACTATGCTTTCACTATAGTAGAAGGGATTTTACAGCAGATACTACACTTTTTTATATAATATTGTATGTAGTTGAACAAGAATAATTAAACAGTAAACCTAACTTTTATGTGACACAATTTCCATCTGATATAAACTAATCTAATACAAAGACATTTCAGATGGCTGTATCACATCAATGTTGTAGTCTACAATATACCGGCATTACACAATAATTATAGAACAGCATTAATTATACCTATACATTTAACAAATTGTGTTTGAAAAGAAGGAAAATGACTCCATAAAGTTACCAAAAAATAAAAATAAAAATTTAGAGGCTTGCATAGTTGTAATTCTTTCAGAAAAAAAAAGTTCTAATACAATTTAGAGGGAAAAACATTTTAAATTCTGGTCTTTAATTTTGGTCATTAATTTTTATCCACAGGAGGTGCCAATTTTATTTAAAATAAAGGTAAGAGACATTTGTAAAAACACAATTGCTGTTAGGGTTGTTAATAGTTTGGAGTTAAGCCAAGTATTAAACATTTAAAATGTTGCCTAAATATTTAAAATGTTGCCTAAATATACTGCATGCACCTCTCAGAATACTGCAACTAGAACAGATAGGATTAAGAGGGAAAAAATCAAAGCCAAGTATCTAAATCAACATACAAACAAATAACAGCACTGACAAGGCAGAGCTCTGCCACAGAAGATGAATGTGCTCACAGCACAATTATGCAGGGCACGCTATCATCCTGCTTAGGGCTCTATTTAGGATTAAAAGAAAATATATATTTTTTCTTCTCCATGGATATATAATCAGACATCTGATATCTTAAAATCTAATGATAAATTATTATTATTTATTTCTTAGCAGACGCCCTTATTCAGGGCAACTTACAATTGTTACAAGATATCACATTATTTTTACATACAATTACATTATTTTTTATACATTATTTTTACATACAATTACCCATTTATACAGTTGGGTTTTTACTGGAGCAATCTAGGTAAAGTACCTTGCTCAAGGGTACAGCAGCAATGTCCCCCACCTGGGATTGAACCCATGACCCTCTGGTCAAGAGTCCAGAGCCCTAACCACTACTCCACACTGCTGCCCTAAATGTATTGAGGTAGTTACTAGTAAGCATATAAACTCTGAAAACAAATACAAGCAAGAAATTGGGTGTACAACTACACACCTTGGAGTGCATAGAGGAAATGTGATAGGAACATTCTCTATACTGCACACCATCATTCTCTTCAGTGTTATTTTAGTGCATCAAAAGTGCAGAACAGTACAGTAAAAATCTAGGTTCCCTTTCTGGACTTTTTTTTAAGCCACAATGAACACAGATTTTTAGGCTTCACTTCACTTAATTCACAGAACAGTAGCCGAAACTAAATAAAATGGGCTATGTTAAAAAACAAATGGTTCTTGTTTGTGTGTATGGCTCATATGAGGTCATTGGTTAAAGTTGATTTTCTGCTCCATGTTTCTATCTGCACACTGGACCACTCACCCTACTGTATCTTACTGAGTTTGTGTTTTTGTTATCTAACAGGGAGTTACCTGTTCAATGTTTATTCAGTAAGGCCTCCTCTTAGCTTATGACTAGCTTGAAAAATTGTATTTCTGGAATGCTCTAATTTAAAAACATAATAAAATAAATTGTGTCAACAAAACAAAACACATGTATGCATGTCTGCAGCTCTATTCTGCTGCATTGTACTTGAAAGATGGCCTCCATAGATGATTGTTTCAGCCTGTTATGTTTTTTTCTTCATTTTTCAAGTCGTTGGCCAAAAAAGGCCTCTAACACAGTGTATTGTAACAGTCAGCCACATAGGAAAACACATACATGTTACCCTTGTTTGTAACACGTCTAGAGCTTTAGAATGCCCATTTTAAGTTGTGTCCTGGTCTGTGATGTACAGATGATAAATGGCTACTATTCTAAAATAATGTTCACTTTAGCCTCAAACAGGTTGGGTTTTAATTTCATGACTTGCAGTTTGGTGCACATCCCAGAGCAGCATTGATCTGATTACAAAATTACCTTCAAATATCCAACGGCCGTGACCTGGATGGATTAAACCAAGCCACCCACCGGTGCATTTTTCTTATTAATTAAGTGGAAAGAAATAACTTGAAATATAATAGCTTGAAATATGAGTTCAGGGATCAGCATTACAATGTCTTTTCAGGGCTACACTCCAAGGCACACAAGACCTGCTCAAATCAAAGGGGTTTTAATACTGCATTGAATTATCAGTATTAACCCATTTGCTAATCTTTTAAGACCCCTTTTCACGGTGAGATTCACACAGCAAGAAAAGAGAGGTTTTATAAAACAAGAGAACAAAAGCCCCGGTAATTGATGTTCTAAAGGCCTGTAGTTGCTGGATAATAGCTTAAGATCATTATTATTAAAGAAAATGTTTAGAACATAAGAACATAAGAAAGTTTACAAACAAGAGGAGGCCATTCAACCCATCTTGCTCGTTTGGTTGTTAGTAGCTTATTGATCCCAGAATGTTTGAAATCACGTGGTTCTGTGTTCTTTTGTTTTGAAACTGAGTTACCATGGATCATTCTTTTTCTCCCTTTACTGGCTTGGAGTTTGCTTTGAGCTGAGATGGAGAGCCATGGCTGGCAGGGTTAAAAGTTAATATTCTCATATAATTTAAATGGGGTGAGAAAGGCAGATTCTGTGCCAATTTAGTCAATGATCTTCTAAGAATGATCTCCGTGAAGACGCCCATTGGCTAAATTGGTCAGATTCTGCCAGCTGCCTATACCTGTTTCTCTGGGGCATATAAACCCCAGAGTTAGTTCTTTCTAATGGAGCAAAGCACTAAAAATCAATGGGATTTTTTTTTTTTTTTTTGACGGCTCACTGTCAAAGTGAGTTCCAGTATCACACACGAGTACATCTAGTCTCCTGCGTGCTGAACATGCCTTCATGTCTCAAAATACACTAGCAGCTCTTCTGCTACAAACAATAACAACAACAAATTAAACCCACCAGTTTCGACAGAAATGCAGGATCGCTGCAAGCCCATATCAAGCTAAGTATGATAATACTTTTATTTATTTTTGCGCGTAGTATGTAAAGCCTAACAGTTGTTAGTTTGCAGTTTTTGGATATGATGACAGGTTTATTTTATTTTTTTATGTTCTCTTCAGAATTAACAGTTAATTTCCTCGAAGTGCTTACTATAGCTGCATATTTATAATTTTATTTAAAAAAACTAATTTATTTCAGTTCACAATCACATTTGAAAATAGATATCCTATGTACTATGTTTTCTGATCTCTGTATGCTGCTGATCAAGCTTGAACCACACATTTTATTGTGTTGGTTGTATTTGTAATTTCTAAATTATTGCCCCATGTACATTTTGGTGGTGGTCTCAATGGGTAAATTTCCTGGTTAAATAAATACATTTTAAACAATTTTATTTACAGTTAAGGATAATAAAAACAATAGCATCAGTAAATAAACAAATTAAAATTAGATGGATGTAGTAATTGTAACAATTTAATATGCGATTAAAACCAAGATTAACTAAGATTAATTTTTTTAATCATGAGATTAATCGCGATTCATTCTTTTAATCGCTTGACAGCCCTAGTATGAAAACCTTTGAATTAGCATTTTTTGAGTTTTGCAAAAAAATAATATTGAAATAAATAATTACAGACATCTATTTCTTGTAAGGATGCAAAGGCTGCCCTTCGAATTGGTGATATCATAGGGCAAGTTCAGCATGGAAGAGGGGGTCTTGGTCTCAGTTCGTCTCCTCCTACATGGCACAAGGCGGCCCCACCTGCCACCACTAACCTTCGACCAGATATTGTCTTGTGGTCTGGATCAGCACGCCTTGTTCACCTGGTAGAGTTAACAGTGCCATGGGAGGATGCTGTAGATGAGGCATATGAGAGGAAGAAACTGCAGTATGCGCAACAGCGAGGATGGAGAGTCCGGGTTTCTCCAGTGGAGGTGGGTTGTCGAGGATTTGTGGCACACTCTACAACCTGGTTTCTCAAAGACGTCAGATTCAGTGGCCAAGAGTTGCGTCACACAGTGGAGAACTTATCTGAAGCAGCAGAGAGGAGCAGCAACAATAGAAAGAAAGAAACGCTGATGTACGGGTAAGTAAGCTGGGCTGAGTTGAGTGGGGGATGGAAGGGGGTGATGCTGGGACGCCAGAATCACCGTCGAGTCCTCTTGAGGTATTGTGGGCTAGTTTTAACATCTACTCTTGTGTAATGGAAATCAACCATATGCAGTTGCTCGCCTGTTTTGCCTTGCACTTCGAATTAATGCACGGATATCACAATCCTGGGGTATGCGCTTCCACCCACTGTTGCCCTTTGCTGATGATGTCTCTTCCTCGGAGTTCCATGCCAACATCACCTTAGACATCATTGCTCGTGAAACATCAGCAAGTTGAGCTGTCTTGGTCACTGAAGCTCCTGCCAAACGTGCCCCAACAATCACCCCTCTTTCAAAGTCACTGAAGTCTCCTTTTGCAGCCATGCTAGCCATAATTATAGGCAACCAGGCCTGTCCAGCATTTTTATACATGACCCTAAGCATGCTGGGATGTTATTTGCTTAATTAACGCATGAGCCACACCTGTGCTAATATATATATATATGTATCTTCTTACCTGTTTAATGCCCTATTATGTATTGTGGCAGACCCAGGGGTGAGGTAATCAATTGGAGGAATGTGCGGGCGGGAATTTTGTCGGGGTTGTGTCCTCGCACAAAATGGCCGACAGGGAAGCTGCCCGGACACAGGTGCCTTGGGAGGATGTGATGGGGTGCTAATGGGTTGTTAATAGGTTGTTGATGGGGCAATCAAACCCCCAGCCACCTGTATTTAAGGGACAGCTAAAACCTCATTAAGGTGTGTGTGTGTTTGGAGGTGAGACAGCTTTGCTGGATCAGTGTGGGGAGAGAAGGAGAAGGAGAAGGAGAAGGAGAAGGAGAAGAATGACTGAACTGAGAATTAATGAATACCTGTGCATGACTTGGATTGTTTGGACTACTCTGCCGGCTGTAAGACCGTTTGTATGAAAACCTTATTTGTGTACCGAACTTTACTACCCAACAACCCATCTGCCTGGGACCAGGGAGATAATAAACAAACAGGCACTGTCCTGATTAACTGTGATATCACTGTGTGTTGTCTCTGTTCTCTGACCGATTTGTGCTTAAGTTCACCTTTGCCGGTCAATACTTTGTCACAGTATGTTCTCTGCCTTCCATTCTGTAGTTCTTGAATAGGGGTTCTGATTTTAATAGATGTATAACTTTACTTGTTTTCATCATTGTATAAGAAATGGTTGTCTTCGGCAGCTGGTACAGGGTAGCTGAGGAAAAGGCAGATGGTATCAATTCAACTCCTTCTTTAGCAAATGCCCTTGACTGATCCGGAAGCTAACAGTGCATGAATGATTGCAGCTTTTTCGGTTTTATTTGTGAAACATGGCAATGAATGAAAAAAATTGGCTGGTCAAAAAACAGTTGCACAGGAGAGTAGGGTGAAACATTTGTGATAGCTCTGCATTATCTAGAGGGACTAAATGGCAGAACTACTCTATGTCAGCCTGCCCCGTTGTCCCAGAAACTTCACACTTGGGTCTTTTAAAATTGGAAGCTCTCATATTCTGTCATCATTTAGCAGTTATGGGCCTGTGACAGGATGCCTGGGCGGTGACGTCAGGTCAGAAGCAGGAAGGAAACACACCAGTACTGCAGATCAAAGTAAATGAAGTGGCGCGCCATTTTATTTTTAAAGAACTAAAATAAATCAAAGGTTTAAACAAAATGAAACACTTGTTCACAGAGCCAAAAATAAAACAGGTAAACAAACACATGTCACGAACACAAAGTATAAATAAACCATACAGGTCAGGCTGGGCTGTAGCCTTCACTGTTCCTGTATCTTTTTTTAGTTTCGGTTTTTCTCTCCTCGCTCTCTCCACTCTCGCTCCTCATACACCCACCTTGAGTGCAGTGAGCTGCAGGCTTTTATGGAGGTGACCATCTCCCGATTAGCAACAAATCAATCACTCAATTAACTCAGGAGATGGCCACCTTCTGCACAAGGTTTTTAAATTATTCCTGGCAGAGGACGAGCACCAATCTTGCCTCTGCTAGAACACGTTTTAAAAATAACAATAACAAACACGGCGCAAGCCGTCATTTAAATACAATAACTAAATCATAATAATAAACCGCAAATACAAAATAAACTGCACAGGGGCGGAGGGGGAAACCCCGTTCTAAAAATAAACAAAATACAGTTACACAGCAGGGCTCTCTACCGCCCTGCTACAGGGCCCTATTCATTTATAAAGGTAGGAAAGGTCACCTTCCACCCTGTTGAACACTCCTAATAAATATCTGAGATGGTGCACACAGACCATATGACAGAAATAACCTATGAGTACCAAATGGTCATTCGCTGTTTCAGTACCTACAGTATTTGTTGTTTTAACAAACAGCTACAACAATAACAAGATTTAGAGTGTGGTTAAAGTCAACCTATTTTCACAATGTACCTGTTGAACTCTGCTGTTATACAGTAACTAGAGGATGTATTGATATGGATTATGTAGATTATGTTGTTGTCTGTATGATGTGTTGATGTAATGTGTGTGTGAGTGTGTTATGGCTACTGTTCTAAGACCCCTTGTAAACAAGGTCTTGAATCTCATAGGGGCTATTTTGGACTTTAAATAAATAAACGAAAATATATATTCACAAAGCCTTAACTCATCAGTTATTCAAAGAACGTTTTATGAATCCAGATTGATATTCAGAAAATGGTTCCAGCTTTAAACAACAATGGTGTTATTTGTGGAAAGCAAACTACATAGTAAAAAACAAATAATAAAAGTCTGATACTATAATTTCCTAGGCTAGCTACTTTAGAAATATGGTAATCGGCTTAGCTAAATCACTGCTTTTATGTGGTCCTTGGGTCATTTTAAAGGTACCCTTAGGGTGAGTGGCATTGGGCAGGGTCATATAAAAAGGACTTGCAGCAGGGAGCACAGTGAGTAGGCTTTGAGCTACATGTAAACTATGAAGAAAAGGAAGGAGTGTCCTGTGCAGCAGAGAAGTACAGCCAAATGCTTGTCTGTGCTGTACCGAGGGCCAACATCAGTAATAAGGAACAGCTACCCTGACCAGGGTACACCATATCATACCACACCAGGGTGCTTTACTAAAATATAACAAACTAAAAGAGCTCTAAACTGCTCTCAAATAAAAGGGAAAATCACAAAAATACACACTATAATGTGTGCACATACAATAACTGTTTCTTACTGTGGCAGTGTGCCCCGCCCATGTGTGTGATATGTGTTCTGTGTTGCATGTGGTGTGTTAATGTTGGTGTATAGATGTTGGTGCACGGGATATAAATGAATCTGTGTGACACGATTTAAAATATATAGTTGTATTTAGGCACATGGATTGCACAATCACTTCACGTGCAGATAATATATGTAACAGTATGTGAGCACGGGATTGCACAAATTAGTTCACGTGCCGGGATTCAAGTGAATGATTAATTAGTAATTGAATCTCGGCACAGCTGTATATATAGAGGCACGAAGTACTCACTTGGGGTTTGGTGTGTTCAGGGCGAAAGAACGGGAGAGAGTGAGGAGGTAAAAACAATAATAATAAAAATAAGTAACAACTGCTATGAGTGCTGGAAGCACCAGCACCGTACTTGTTTTGTGTTTAGTGTTCGTCACTGTTTGTTAGTGTCCGTTAATTTTTGTTTGTCTATTTTATTTTGGCCTCAAGTGCCGTGTTCTGTTATGTTCAACATTTTATTTTCTGTGTGTTATTAAATGCACTGAGTGGCACAGGGTCTAAGTTTCACCTGCCAGTACTGCCTGTCTGTGTTTCTTTCTGGCCTGACGTCACCCCTACAGCCAGCCTGTTCACACTTGCCTAATTATTTTTAATAAGAAATGTTATTCATGCTTAATAAACAAATCTACTATTTACAGAACTGTTTATAATGATGTTCTTAGATATATGTACAATGCCACAGAGTGATGGGATTAAATCATTCAAACAGTAATCCATGAAGATCCTGCATCATCTGTGATGTTAATCTGACTCAACAGCAATGACAAAATCACCATGGCAAAGCTACCAACGTCACTGGGTGATGACGAAGGCTTTGATTCGGAAATCAATATTTAAGCAATTAGCTGTAAGAGTCGGTTTAAATATGCTCCAGTAATTACTGTTAAAAGAAAACAACAAAAACAACAACCACTGAATATTAATAAAATAAATAAAATCAGCCATATAAAAGCTGGTAAAGTTACCCTGAATAAACAGGCTAGCGCTCAAGTGTCTCTAGGCTGTTGGTTAATGAGGACAACAATAGGGATATCATCCGCAATGTGCAGAGACAAGCCTGTGCATCCCAGCAAGTCCCCCATTGGAGCTGGCACACTTTTCATTAAACTAACTGTGCGCTTGCCATCTTTTCTAAAACACTTTGATAGAGAAGATTACGGTAAATAAAGTGTCAGAATGGACCACATCACAAAAAGGAGTGATTCATTATTCCTATACTGTTCTTTGTTTATTCTGTATATTGCATATTAATATTGTAGAAGACTTTCATTTACTGCCAGGACATTAAGATTTATTGCTGGCTAATAGCTGGAATTGTCTCTTTTTTTACATTCAGCTCTTGTTTTGAACTTTCTAATGAAATACAATTTTGTAAATAAAATATGAAAGCATCATTTCTAGTGTTTGGTGAGTGCAGATTATAGCCAAGTGCAATCCGAAATGTCGATAGGCTAGGAGCGTATGATAAAAGTTTAATGAAGCAAAATCAACGCGTAAGGGTCCTAGAAAGTAGTAAACTATACAGTACTTGAATGCATCCAAATATTATCAGTTTGCTTTTCAAGAGCTACTGATCACCTACCAAATTGCATATGGATTGAGAGATGCTTAATTAAGAATAAGTACTACTGTTCCCCTCAAATATGTTCCTTTTTGAATCGATAGAAAAGATAAACAAAATAACAAGCAAAACTGATGCAAAATGAATGAACTGCTTAAGGGCACACTAAGGAACACAGAGAAGGAGAGGAGATGAGGGGCAACCCTGTTTTGCTCTCGTTTTATCATTTAATTTTTTTTAAATGCATGCTTAGGGGTAACAACAAGATTGTCTCTTTTTACCAGTTGAATTTGTTTGGGGTCTTTTATTTTAAAACAGGTCAAACTGATCACAGATTAAAATCCCAGGTCATCATTGTATCGGACTGCTGTGTTTTAAGTGAAGTAAGCATCAATATGACTGGATTGTAAGTGAGCACACATCAACGATGCTGCCATAGGCATCCACATGGAAAATCCTCACAATGTGATTGGATGCACTCACAAGCTGTACCCAATCAGAGAGATTATTGGAAAAAGCACAGGGTGTCAGTAGAGGTTTCAAACTGGCCACCATAATCTAAATTCTGCTAAAGTGTCCAGTGTGGGAAAAGTTATATCCACCTGGCTTTCAGGCTATCCTTCAGTATCTTTGTATAATATTGCTTGTTTTAGCCTGGCTGATACGAATCTAGGTGACTTTTCAACATAAGCCTGCTAGTTAACTGGCAAAAGAAACAATGGCGTTGTTACCCTTGAGCATGCATTTAAAGAAATCTTGATCCTTAGTGTGCCCTTAAACAGTCAGTAGCGGGTTCCGAAAAATATTGCGTTGCACATTCCCACGTGTTGCTACAACTGTTTAAATAACGTACCTGTCATTTTTCTTTTCATTGTTAACATCCTGACAACTTTTTACACTTGTAACGTTAAAGTCTGTTTCAAAGCACTTTTCAAAATGTCCACTCTAGTGCACTGATAGTGTAAGGATTATTGCCCGAATTGTCAAACAGGTAACACAGCAATAATCATCCATGATTTGGTATGGAAAAGAAAAAGCAGAGCACTTGTTGGTATGTTTTTTTCTTAAATCGCTCTTTCTGCAGTGATTTAGAGGACAGATCTCAAAACCTAGTGCACTAGAGTGGACATTTTGAAAAGAGATTTGAAACAAACTTTAAAGTTATAAGTGTAAAAAGTTGTCAAGATGTTAACAATGAAATAATGCCTTTTACACTTACAGATCAATGTAATATGTAAGGAAACTAGGAACGCCAAGAAAAATGTGAAGTTTCCTCATCTTCAATAAGGAGCTTGGCTTTTCAAAACAGTTTAAAGTAATTGCATACTGTAGCACTCAGAATTACTCAGAACTGCAAACTCCATAAAAAGGTAAGAGAAAGTAATACAAACCTGGTATAATGTCATTTGAAGTTACAAGCTCTTTGACGAATGACAAGGTCGATTATCTACATGGTGTATGCTTCAAGTTTTAACGATTAATAACATGAAGCAAAGCAAAATGATTTAAACTATTTCTATTAAAGACATCCAAAGTAGTGCAAGCATCTTTCTGTTAGCTTATTGTAGTGCAATACATAATCTTTTTCATCAAAACTCACAGACAATGGTGGCTATTGAGGCAATGAAACACGTCTTCAAGCAACACATTTTAGGCGACGTTTCCCCATGTTCACCAAAAGCAAGAAACAATTGCCTGAAAGACGTCTTGTGTTTGAATGCCTTAGGGTCTCAGTCTTGTGAGGAGCTGCATTTCTTAAGTATTTCATTTCACTTGATCTCTCTGTTCGGTTCATCCTTGAGGCCATAAAAAACGAGGCAGTTTTTATTTCTAAAAACTCCTGAAGAAATATTGTGATCTTTGTCCAAAGGTCAAACTTTTCCCTCAAATGATAACTGAATTGGGTCATAAGAAGGAATCAATATTGCCAAGATGGTGGGACTTCCCACAGCACTACATTTGATCTGCCATAACACTGTCAATAGGGTGAAGGGTTGCAGTGGTCAGCCAGGCAGCACAGTCTGCAGGGCGTTTGAATTGTCCTGGAAGGATTCGTGACCATTGCACAATTAATTGTCCGCAAAAATGAACCTGTTATTGATCTGCGTGGCTTTTGCGGAGCCTTACATGTCTTACTGGCACATGCATGTTTTTAGTTATATTGGAAGGCTTTTGTGAAAAGACTGCTTCTTTTTTTGCTTATTCCTTTTTAATAATATAATTCTCAATGCATATACTATATAAGAACCTGCATGTATTCTGCTATGTCAGAAGGCTTTTGTGATGTCATATTGTTTAACAAGTGTTCTCAACGCATTGATTATTGTTGATTATTACCTGTTGGATATTCGATTAGAAAATAGCTTTCTGATTGCACCTCTAATTACTGCCTCCTTTCTCCTCCAGCGAAACTGGGGATGGGACTCTGTCCAATGGAGTCAATGCTTTACGACATGGATATGGAAGCACCTGCCAAGAGAGTGATCTGCTGTCACTTTCATTCTGACTGAAATAGACTTGCAGCTTTTGTATATTACGGAATACATGTCAGTGAGGTCATTTTCAAATATACAGTTTTCAGATCAATCAGTCTTTTCAGGGACAGCCAATATAGACATAAATATGTGTGTTACATTCTGCACGTTTCTAATGTTTTGTCCAAACCCTGAATATGGCATGTGGTTAAAAAAAAAAAGCAATTAGCATATCTTGATTAGATTCAATAAAGCTGTGTAAGACGAACTAGATTGAACAGAGCAGAGCATGCTTTTACAAGCCCTGGAAAGGCCAATTGAATTTTTTCATCCATTTATTAAGTCTTGCACATATTTATGAAATAATGCTTGTGGTAATGCATTATTAAACTTTGTCTTCATTTTGTTGATAGTCAGTGGATTTATGTTAAAAAATAATTGTATTTCATATACATAACAGATTCAAGACTATTCTATAATTAAGTACAAAAGGATTTGTTATGATGACATTGTACTAGATTATAGAGCTGTAGATATCATTTCCTCAAGATTTGTCCTCGACAGCCTATGAAAAGGTTGTTCTAGAACATTCTCTGTAGAAAAAAATGTACTTCTACATAATTTGAGAATGCTCCTGTAGAAGAACGGTCACACAGTAGCTGTGATGTCATCCCAAATCATTAGTTGGCAACAAAGTTAAGCCAAGAATTCTATAAAGTCACACAAGAAACGAGGCCCAATCAAGTTGGAAACCTGTCAACATGTTAATTATCTCAGTTGAAATGAATGAGACCATATTATACATTACATTAAATGTTACTTTTCTTTTTAACTCAATTATAAAGAATAATGGCCTGGATATTCCACATCCCCTTATTAAGCTGTGTTGTACATATCTCTTCGCTTCAGTCACACATACCAGTTTAAGGGGCATGCAATATGAAAATGAATGTTTCTTAAGAGTAAAAGAATAACAATTGTAATTTCAGACAGTGATTATAGCACCATATTGGTATCTGACTAAATTACTGCACTGTGGAAAATAGGGTTCAATGGTCCTTATTTAAGAAGGGCTCCACACCAAAATGCAATTTGCACCTTTTTATTGTGAAATGAAAAGTGTTAAATGTTTCAAACAATCCAAATTCATATACATCTGGTTGTAATCCGATTAAAAAATACCATTAACCTTTCAGTTATGAGAACCCTCTGTATGTACATGCACTGGTTACCTGTGTTCAATAAAGCTGGGGTGAAACTGGGTCACTTTCAAGAGCCCCAATCTGTCCCTACACAGTAAAACAATCTGTCCATACATTAAAATATTTAACCAATTGGCCAATTAGAAATGATATATTTTCACATATTAGGTGACCAATTTTATATAAAGCTCAATGTGATATTTAAGGAAAGTTAAAAAAATAAATTTAAAAAAAGTTTATAACACGAATTAGAGCAGGACAGGAAATGTACGCCGTAATGCTTAATTGAATACTTATGTTTTAGTTCATTATTTTTGTAATGCCAGCTAAGGTTAAACAGGTTCTTAAGGGGGATGGGTAGGTGAATAGGAGTCTGAAAAAAATGCTGTTAAATATGGTTTAGTAAATGACAATATATATAAATAAATAAATAAATAAACCCAGATAAACACCAAACTTTTTTTTTCTAAAAATAAGCAGAAGCCCTGTGCATAAAATAATCTATATTGTACATGATTACTTAAAGTAGGAGCCTGAAGCTGCAGTGACCCACAATTGTGTTGATTTTATATTCAAAAGAAACAATTCCCTTAGTCACGTATATCTCTGTGCAACTGTGTTGACTGTCCTGTTTGTTTACATTCCTTTAAAGCAGAACTAACCAAGGCTTTAAAATAATTTATTTAAATGTCATAATAGCACGAGCAACCGTTTTTAAAATCGTTTCATTAATGTCATAATAGCACGAGCAACCGTTTTTAAAATCGTTTCTTTAAATGTCATAATACCACTAGCAACTGTTTTTAAAATATATTCTTTCATGTCATAATAGCACCAGCAACCGTTTTTAAAATGTTTTCTTTCATGTCACAATAGCGCTAGCAACCGTTTTTAAAATCGTTTCTTTAATGTCATAATAGCACTAGCAACCTTTTTGGGGGATGAAAACCTGTTGGGTTATTGGCTTGCTTTGTTTGACTTTAATTCAAGACACACATTGTAAAGCTTTACAGATCTAAACATATTATTTATAATTATACTGTTGCGACATGTTATCTGTTTATATCATGCTCTAAAGGTCTGATGACCTGAACACAATTAGATAGCAGTGATGGTGCTGATAATACTAACAGGAAGTAAGAAAACATCATTTTAAAATATATCCATCACTCCTTAACTGTATTACTGACTTTACTGCAAATAATTCACTATATACCATCTCTGTTTAGTACTGTATTTACCAATAACCTGGTGACAGAATTATGAATCGCCAACTAGCCTGTCTTAACCAGCTAAACACAGAAAGGTTGAACGTTTCATTTTTATTTTCTTTAATTCATTTTACACAATGCTACTAGCAAATCTTACATGAAGTCACACGCAGCCTCTGATTAATTACCTGCATGATGACCGTACTTTTGAACCTGAGAATAAATGTATCCTGGCAACAGGGCAGCTGTCACAATTAAAACACTCACGCTAAATACTTTTTTTTTTTTTTTTTTTAGATCAAATGAGGACAGCTACTGCTGTTGACTTACTATACATATATATATATATAGGAGCACCAGGACTACCGGTACCTCTTGTTCGTCTTCATCTTATTCGTGCAAGGTGCACCACGGAAGATGTACGTACCTCACGAATCTGTGTTCAAGTTGCCTTTATATTTCTTCTACCGCATTTGTCCAGATGCCGAACTGTTCAGTTCAAGGTAAAGGAAAATAAATAAGACAGTGACTTCTCTAACAATTGTTTCTGATTCAGTGTGCCGCTACATTTTATTGATAGTGTCATACCCAAACACCGCCTTCTCCTTCGTCTCGGTCACATACAAATCAAACGGGAAGACACAGCTCCACCTATCGTTGGTAGTTCATTGAATCCGATTCCATTGTTTTCTGGAATTACAAAATTAGAATTTCATGCAACAACTTCTAAAGAGCCAGGCAAACTCCTAATAACATTTCATAATAAACCACGAAATAGGTCACGCATTCAACTACGTGTAATATAAGAGTACATGTTAAGTACTCTTATGGACAGTGGTAAACCACAATAGTAGCCCAGAGGAGTCCTAATTACCACAAATTACCACAAAGTACCCCAGTTACCACAAAGAACCCCAGTTACCCCACAGTTACCATAAACAATCCTTAAATAACCTAAACAATGCATTTTACTCTTAGAAAATCATGCATGCTAAATAAATATAACAGACACAAAACACACACACACACACACACACACATATATATATATATATATATATATATATATATATATATATACAGACATGCTCAAATTTGTTGGTACCACTCCACAAAAAACGAAGAATGCACAATTTTCTCTGAAATAACTTGAAACTGACAAAAGTAATTGGCATCCACCATTGTTTATTCCATATTTAATAGAAATCAGACTTTGCTTTTGATTTTTTATTCAACATAATATTGTAAATAATAAATCAAATGAAAATGGCATGGACAAAAATGATGGGACCGCTAACCTAATATTTTGTTGCACAACCTTTAGAGGCAATCACTGCAATCAAACATTTTCTGTAGCTCTCAATGAGACTTCTGCACCTGTTAACAGGTAGTTTGGCCCACTCTTCCTGAGCAAACTGCTCCAGCTGTCTCAGGTTTGATGGGTGCCTTCTCCAGACTGCAAGTTTCAGCTCTTTCCATAGATGTTCGATAGGATTCAGATCAGGACATAGAAGGCCACTTCAGAATAGTCCAATGTTTTGTTCTTATCCATTCTTGGGTGCTTTTAGCTATGTGTTTTGGGTCATTATCCTGTTGGAGGACCCATGACCTGCGACTGAGACAGAGCTTTCTGACACTGGGCAGTACGTTTCGCTCCAGAATGCCTTGATAGTCTTGAGATTTCATTGTGCCCTGCACAGATTCAAGGCACCCTGTGCCAGGCGCAGCAAAGCAGCCCCAAAACATAACCGAGCCTCCTCCATGTTTCACTGTAGGTATGGTGTTCTTTTCTTTGAAAGCTTCATTTTTTCGTCTGTGAACATAGAGCTGATGTGACTTGCCAAAAAGCTCCAGTTTTGCATCATCTGTCCAAAGGACATTCTCCCAGAAGGATTGTGGCTTGTCAATATGCATTTTAGCAAATTCCAGTCTGGCTTTTTTATGTTTTTCTGTCAAAAGTGGAGTCCTCCTGGGTCTTCTTCCATGGAGCCCACTTTCGCTCAAAAAGCGACGGATGATGCGATCAGAAACTGACGTACATGTGTGATACTAATTAAAGAAACTAATTCGTTTGAAATATCACTATTATCCAATTATTCATTATCTTTTCTAAGGGGTACCAACAAATGTGTCCAGGCCATTTTAGAATATCTTTGTAGAATAAGCAATAATTCATCTCTTTTCACAGCTTCTTTGCTTTATTCTATGACATACCAAAGGCATGCAAGTATACATGATAAAATAGCTTTTAATTTCATCACTTTTCAGGAGGAATGAAGCATTATTTCATATTTATATATATATATATATATATATATATATATATATATAGAGAGAGAGAGAGAGAGAGAGAGAGAGAGAGAGAGAGAGAGAGAGAGAGAGAGAGAGAGAGAGAGAGAATTTGAGGCGATATACTTTGTCATGCGGTGAAGTACAACAACAAAACTTGTTTTTTAAACATGTTTACATCAATGAGGAAAACTAAAGGTAACTTTATAAACACAGAGAACTTCACAACATCAGGTAATGTACTACAAGACTCAAACACTGTTTACTATAAATGAGACAGATATTTCTGTATCATCAGCAGTAGGGTTTTCACTGTTATCAATGCTTATTTCCATTACCTGTGTTGTATTAAAAAAATCCATGAATGAAGTTACGTTTAGTTATCCTCGTTTATATAAACGTGTTAAAACAAACACTTTTCTTCTTGTGAAGTACTGCACTGAAACTTTGTGGTACTTTGTGGTACTTAGTAAGCTAGCACTGCACCCTCTCACTGAGTCACAGACACGGCTTTTTAATGGTGTCATTCACATCTATAACATATTGCCCAACAATAATTTCACATTTCCTAGATAGAGTGGATCAATTTGTATTAGAAAAAATAGTTGACGTTTTGGGGCACTGCGTTTAACACTGATAGCTCTATGTAGTGCTCCATTAAGGGTATTTTTTCTATAGGAAAAACGCTTTGGCCCAACTGCCAAGTGCATCGTATAGTATGAACTAATATATCAGGGGAACTAGTTCCAAGTTTGGGCCAATACATTTTACATACTTTTATTAATCATTGAAATGACGTCACTCACAGCTATAACCATTAGAGCTGTCGTTTCTATGTGAACAACGCATTGCCCCAAGATAATTTCATATTTTCCAAATAGTGATAACTACAATCTATTAGAAAGAATAGTCAAAAGTTTGGGGCACATACTTGTATTGACCAGTGAAATGACTTTACCTGCAGCTGTATATAGTGGTTCAGTAAGGCTGTCATTTACATATGAAGAGCACCTTGCCCGAGCATAATGCCAACTGTATAATAGAATACTGACTAATATCTCTAAGGAAAAAAACGTTAAAGGTTTGGGGCAATGCGATTTACACACCTGTATCCAATAATTAAAATAAGCCAGCTCACCCCTATACTGCACTCGTGCAGAATGTATCGTTCCGGATATTTCTTAGTGCTAAACCCGGAACGGTGGGGAACGACGGAGAATAAAAATAATAACAATTATGTCTTCATATTGTCTTTCATATTATGGATTCTTTAAAATGTGCCTGAAGACTATCTAAATTATTATTTAGCTATTACCATATTAAAGCAAGTCCCCCTAAAATATTTCACCTTACTTTAATAGGACGAAGTGTCCCGTTATGTTTTGTCTTGGGGAATAATTCCTATTATACAACGTCTGGTATCTCTATTATACAATAGATAACTAAAGTATATGGCAAAGTACTTTGAGTGACAATTCACATTTTCATGAATTATTCCCCTTAAAGTCTTTTTATTTACACCTAGAACAATGCAAACATGATAAAGCAAGCAGATTTCCATTCAAATTCCAATGCTGACCGTTGAAAGTGGTTCTGGTAGACAGACATGCACCACCTAGGATATTGGTGATATACAATTTCAAATATGTAGTCACAGTGCCCTCTTGTGGACAATAGAGGTAGTGCTAAATTTGCCTTGGATATGAAGTATAAATGAACAAGACTGTAAAGCATGATTCGCACGGGTCTAAAATCCAGGTGTCCTCAGTTTGTCAGAAGCAGAAGACGTCTAGTAACCACCCATACGTGGATTACTTTTCATCAACAAAAGTCGATAAATTCAAAATGAAATCTGACTGAGAATGTGTTTTTGTGCGTGATTTGTAAACATTGAACCGGGTATACAAGTACAACTAAAAAAAATTACGAGTACAAATAAAAATACGCGTACGACTCAAGAAAAGCTGCGGGTACAAATCACAACGTTACGACTAAGTTACCAGTACAGCTCACAAAATTACGAGTTGGATAGCGCGTGAAATCACTGTCAAAAATACGTCACAGAGGTCACGGGACAGGGGAACAATCGTTGCGTGTGTAACAGCGCGTGCACCCAGCACGTTGCATTGCTGATGGAAGGCAAGGAGTGGCTGCATGTTGGTGAAATTTGTAGGAGTAATTTTCAAATACGGAACAAAGTCGCCCAACAGATGGACAGTCTCAGGAAATATATTTTTTATACACAAGATAGATAGTCAACTCCCTTTTTTCCGTCCCCGCCGATGCGATGCATCATGGGAATCCAAAGAATCCGGTGGCGACTTTTCTCCTATCTCTATAATGTAAAGTCTGCTTCATTTCCTATTCAACGCTTTCTCTTTTGAAAACGATTGCATTTTTAGCAGGATTCACCTGGATCTGTACGTGTTATTATTTCTACGATCGATGTATTGCTGAAGTGCTGTCCGAAATTGCCGGTTCTCATGAATATTCATGAGCAGACAGGACGGGGCGTGGTTTGATCTTTGGCTTGGTTGCTAGGGATAGGATACTATCCCGGATAGAGAGCGATCGAGTGAACGAGACTGGCGGAAACTCAATTCTTCAACTTTTTTGATAGCGGGTTAATTAGGTATGTTTACTAGGTTAGTTACGTATATTTCTTATTGATTATTATCATCATTAATATTATTTCAATCACTACAATTATTAGGCTTAGGTCTACTATTAATTAGGTTTCTATGTATGATCCATTGTTTATGCCTTAATTATTTAAAATAGTGTCTTATTTAAAAAAAAAATGGTATGTATGTAAATTAATAACAACTGTTTCATTTTAAAAAGTTACAAATTTACGTCTTAAAAAAAAACTTAAGCTTGTATTTAGCTCAGTTTTCAGTTGCACGGTAGCTAATTATGACTGAACATTTTTAAATACTCTAAAAGTACACAGAAAAAAAATATATATTTCACTTAATTATAGAGCAATAGTAGTTATTAAGGTATTGTACGGATTGTGATGAACCGGGGCGGGACAGTCGGAGCCTGGTGGACCGCCAGCTCCTTACTGCATATCCAAAAAGGTACACAAGCATTATCTCACTGCATCCATGGATGGTGATCCAAGGCCATGTACGTTACGGTCGGTTTAGATTCAATTCAATAAGTATTTCAACAAAACTACAGTCGCTATTATAAAGCATGGGTTTTAAGTTGCTGATTCTCTTATACAATATATAAAATATACGAATAAAACTAAATAAACACAGTTAACATATTATCATAATCACACTGCTGCTATACGTTATTCATAATTACATTTCTGCTATTACATATCATGTAAAAATAAAAATATGACTATCATGTTGACCTCTCCTTGATCTTGCTGAAAATCCCCTTTGTTAAAGTCACACACAACGTCACTTTTACTTATTATTCTCTTAAACTTTTTATTTGATCTGTGGATGTCAATGTAGAATTAAATCATTTTTTTAAAAAAATAATATTTCTTCCCATTCAAATCATCAAACATTACTGCAATGATATCAAGGATATATAGCATCTCGATATAGCTCCCAACCCCTTGACAGCCAAACCACGCCCTGTCTTGTCTACTCATGAATATTCACGAGAGCCGGCAATTTCGTACAGCACTTCAACGATAGAGCGCTCTTGTCAGGCCAAGTGAATACATCGATCGTAGAAATAATAACACGTATGTGTTAAGGAGGGGTGTCTCTAAACAAACCCAGGTGGATCTTGCTAAAAAATACAATCGTTTTCAAAAGAGAAAGCGTTGAATAGGAAATGAAGCAGACTACATTATAGAGATAGGAGAAAAGTTGCCACCTGAACTCTTTGGATTCCCATGATACTATCTTGTGTATAAAGAAGGTCTTTGCTGAGACTGAGACTGTCCATCTGTTGGGCGACTGTGCCATATTCCCACTTTGAAAATTCCTCCTACAAATTTCACCAACATATCAGCCACTCCTTCCCTTCTATCAGCAATGCAAGGTGCTTCTTTTTGGTTAATGGCCACCAAGCTTCTGCCGAGGCTTATTGTCGCCACCTACTGTTTGTTTGGATTATAGTTATTGTGAGCCCAACACTGATTACTTTTTTTTTAGACTGGTTAAATCTCCCTGTTTTCCTAATGAATTTCCCTATATACATGACCATGCCCCTATCTATTCTATTACCAGACCCTATGCCGTCCCTAAAAGAATTACTCTGAATATTTAAAGCCCCCACTCTTCCCCTACCTCTAATCTCACTTCCCTATATCTAGCACATTCAACCATCAGGTGTTCCACAGTTTCCATAACCCCACATCTCATACATAACCCATTCTCATGCGCTCCAATTCTATACAAATGTTCATTTAAAGTTGAATGTCCTAAAGCCTTATTAGGTTAACTTCCTCCTGTCTATTCCCTCAGATACACGTTATCTGTAATACGTACACATTTTTCTACCTCAAATTCTGGAATGTAATAAACTGCTCCATCCCTACCATTATCTGTATTTTTAGACCCATCTGTAAAAATCATACAGTAATTTCCCATACACGGTTTACCAATTTCCCCGCCAGTTCACAGAAAACCCCTCTTTCCTCCATTTCTTTAAGTTTTAATAAATACAAATCAATCACTGGGTTTTTAAAACACCAAGGACTGATGACAGAGATTAACGCATGCGCTGTTAAATACTCATCGATTGTTCCCCTAATCCAGGGGCTCCCAAACTGGTCCGCGGCCCAAAGGTGGTCCCCGACACCGTCCCGGGTGGCCGTGGGAGCAATGACATTCTATGAATTTTTTTCTATTAATAGCAAGAAGCAGGCGTCGGCGACAGCTGTAACTAGAAAAATAAAGTGTAACAAGGGAGTATTGGCGGACTGTCAATCAAAGCAGAAAGTCACAAATCAGAGCTGACAGATTGCCTACCTGTAAACGGGATGTAAAGCGAGAACTCTGACAATAGGACAGTGTTAAGGTCATGTGATCGCTCTGCTGGGAGATGTAAAAAGTGTGTTCAGTATTATTAAAATTACAATATCGAATCCGCTACCAAAGAATAGGTTTTGCAAAGTATAAAGAACAAAAAAAAAAGGCAGCTACAGGAGTTTGAATGCATTTGAGGTGCGAGAATGTTTTTTTTTTCTTTTGTAGAAACGTTTTCATACTAACATTTTTAATAACACGTTTTTGTCACTAAAGTAGCTATTAACATTTAAAATATACCATTTAAAATAAAAGTACTTTGATGTATGTTTCATTATCAACTAAATCAAGTTATGAATCAAACTGATAAATCTTGTTACATACCGGTAATTGATTTATTAAAATGATGGCTATACTGCTATTTTATTGATTACTGGCTCGTTCACAGTCGTCTTAAAATAACGCTAGAATATGTTTTGTTGGAAAATAATAATAATAATAATAATAATAATAATAATAATAATAATAATAATAATAGTTTTTTGACTGATTCAAATTTCGCCGCAGATGAATTTGTGTGCATGACAGTTATCGTATTGAGGTGACGGCTGGTTGTTTTAGTGCAGTGTTCAGAAATTAGGATTTAAGAGTTATGTTCTTGTGCACCTTGTACTGGTTTTACTCAAAAGTGATTCCTGTTCAGGTATGAATGGGAATAAGAAGAGACATGCACTTTCTTGTTTGATGACCAAGAAAAATAACAGCATTTCTAGAATTTTCAATCATACAAAAGGTACCTAATTTAAAAGTTTGATAAAAACGCCTGTTTAGTTTTTGCAATTTATTTTATTCACTAAAAGTAAAGTGTTTTAAAAAAAAAATTCACTCAGTGCATATTCTATGTGATTTCCATCTTTCACAATATTTATTCAAATGAATAAATGACAGTTTAGATTAGGTTTGTTTATAATGTTACAGGTTTAAACATATAAAATGTTTTTAATTTCACATTTTCCCCAAGGAGTGCTAATAGTGGGCAGCAGTGCCTAATGCAGCTGAACAGGTGGGCCTCAGGTAAAAAAGTTTGGGAACCCCTGCCCTAATCAACAGCCTGTCCCGTGACCTCTGTGACATATTTTTGACAGTGATTTCATGCTCTATCCAACTCGTAATTTTGCGAGTCCTAGTTGTAACTTTGTGATTTGTACCCATAGTTTTTCTTGAGTTGTTCTCGTAATTTTGATTTGTACATGTATTTTTGATTTGTACCTGTAATTACAAGTACCAATTCTTTTTACGCATATGAATATTTTTGACAGTGATCTCCCTCCATAGGTATAGGAAAGAATGCTCCCCTCCAAATTGCAAACCAGTAAACTGATATACAAATATGCTGTCACGGATGGCTGGGTGGTGACGTCACAGACCAGGAAGTACAGGCAAACACAAGGACTGCGGGGAGACACAAATGCGCTTGTTTCTTTATTAAACAATATAAACTTTAAATAATAAACAAAACGACATGAGGGCCAAACAAACAAATGTCAAAACAATACATATATCAGCTGGAGTGCACGGCAACAGGCTCCCAGTGGTGAGTGGTGCGCAGGGCTAGTGGTGCTCCAGGTGTGTGTGCTGGCTCAGTGGCGACAGCTCCCAAGTCTCCACGATTCTGCAGCAAGACGGATAGCTGTTGTTTTTGCTTTGTTTCTTTTGGTTTGTACTCTCTCTCTCTCTTTCACTCTCCCACAGCACTTAGCTGCCATACTTTTTATACATATGGCCATCCTCAAACTGGCAAACAATTAACAATTAAGTGTTATTGTTGGCAGGGAAGATAATTGTCTGCTTCCCTGCCAACCCAAAACCCACATTAACAATAATAATAATAAAGCAGCGTTTTAACATAAAATACATTTAAATAATAGCAATAATAATACAAAAATAACGGAAAGGCTGACAGCGGTGCAAGGCCCTCCTCCAGTGGCCACGCTAGCAGCAGCAATAACAAATTCCCTGGCGGTCAGCAGCAAAGGACCCCCAGGAGATGACGAACAGATCCCCAGGCTAATGAACAGGCATCCCCGAGCGGTGCGGGACAAGCAACCCCGGGCGATGATGAACAGGCATCCCCGAGCGGTGCGGGACAAGCAACCCCGGGCGATGATGAACAGGCATCCCCGAGCGGTGCGGGACAAGCAACCCCAGGCGATGATGAACAGGCATCCCCAAGCGGTGCGGGACAAGCAACCCCAGGCGATGATGAACAGGCATCCCCAAGCGGTGCGGGACAAGCAACCCCGGGCGATGATGAACAGGCATCCCCGAGCGGTGCGGGACAAGCAACCCCGGGCAGTGTGGGACAGGCAACACTGGGCAGTGCTGGACAGGCAACCCTGGGCAGTGCGGGACAGGCAACCCCAGGCTGTGCGAGCCTGATATCCCCGGCGGTGTGGGATAGGGCAGGAGCGGTCCCTCAGGAGGCGACGGCAGGAGCTCCTCATCTCCCTCTAGTGGTGGAGTTCAAGCTGCCCTGGTGGGGGAGCCGGGAGCAGCAGGTAGTCTCCCTCTGGTGGTGGAGGCGGGAGAAGCTTGTAGTCTCCCTCTGGCACTTGAGGCGGGAGCAGCGGGTAGTCTCCCTCTAACACTGGAGATTGGTGCGGCTCTCCCTCTGATGCTGGAGACTGGTGCGGCTCTCCCTCTGATGCTAGAGACTGGTGCCGCTCTCCCTCTAACACTGGAGACTGGTGCGGCTCTCCCTCTAACACTGGAGACTGGTGCGGCTCTCCCTCTAACACTGGAGACTGGTGCGGCTCTCCCTCTAACACTGGAGACTGGTGCGGCACTCCCTCTAACACTGGAGACTGGTGCAGCTCTCCCTCTGATGCTGGAGACTGGTGCGGCTCTCCCTCTGATGCTGGAGACTGGTGCAGCTCTCCCTCTGATGCTGGAGACTGGTGCGGCTCTCCCTCTGATGCTGGAGACTGGTGCGGCTCTCCCTCTGATGCTGGAGACTGGTGCGGCTCTCCCTCTGATGCTGGAGACTGGTGCAGCTCTCCCTTTAACACTGGAGACTGGTGCGGCTCTCCCTCTGATGCTAGAGACTGGTGCCGCTCTCCCTCTAACACTGGAGACTGGTGCGGCTCTCCCTCTAACACTGGAGACTGGTGCGGCTCTCCCTCTAACACTGGAGACTGGTGCGGCTCTCCCTCTAACACTGGAGACTGGTGCGGCTCTCCCTCTAACACTGGAGACTGGTGCGGCTCTCCCTCTGATGCTGGAGACTGGTGCGGCTCTCCCTCTAACACTGGAGACTGGTGCGGCTCTCCCTCTGACGCTGGAGACTGGTGCGGCTCTCCCTCTGATGCTGGAGACTGGTGCGGCTCTCCCTCTGATGCTGGAGACTGGTGCGGCTCTCCCTCTGATGCTGGAGACTGGTGCGGCTCTCCCTCTGACGCTGGAGACTGGTGCGGCTCTCCCTCTAACACTGGAGACTGGTGCGGCTCTCCCTCTAACACTGGAGACTGGTGCGGCTCTCCCTCTGATGCTGGAGACTGGTGCGGCTCTCCCTCTGATGCTGGAGACTGGTGCAGCTCTCCCTTTAACACTGGAGACTGGTGCGGCTCTCCCTTTGACACTGGAGACTGATGCAGCTCTCCCTTTGACACTGGAGACAGCAAGGCTTCTCCCAGTGGTGCTGGACGCTCAGGCTCCCCCCTCTTGTGTGCTGGAGACAGCGGGCCTGAGCACTCCGGACGTGGCGGTGGCAGTGGCGCTGGCAGCGGAAATGCTGATAGCAGCGCAGGGCAGTCTGACAATGACTTCAAGAACTTCATCCGCTGTTCCGCATCCGGGAGGGGGCAGTTGAAAAAGAAGTGCCCACTGGCTTTTTGACTCAGCTCCAGGGACGACTGCTCCTCTCCTTCTTTTGGGCAGGTGGCTGGGGTTGCATTTCTTCCCAGAGGAACTAGTCCTCTGCCATGCGAGCCTCACCCCAACCGTGAGCCTCCAAGAAGAGAGGGTCTTCGTATAGGCACCTGTCCCTGACGTGCCCATACACTCTACAAACTTTGCACTACAAAGCCCCCTCTCTCTTCACACGCCACCACCTCTGCAGGTTGCTTTCTTCTCAAAAATAAAAAATAAAAAAATTGTACCCACAGTACCTCTCCTGGCCTGCATACGTGCATATACACCAGACAAACAAAGCCACTTAACTGTTGGCTGAAGCCCATAGTCATAGTTACTCCACTTCCTTTTGCCCGTCAGCTGTGGTTTTCTCAGCTTGTCGTGGGGTTTAGGATTTGATTTGCACACTGTCTCTGATAACATAAATCAAACAATCATGCAATCAATCATAAAGTGCATGAAAAAAGTAAAATAAGTGAACAGTCAAACAGAATAAGTGAAATAAACAAACTCATATTAGAAAAATGTACCGTCAGCCAATCAGCTTCCAGCTCTAGCAGGCTCTAATTGGTAGATGCCCGCTGGAACGTCTCAGCATCAGCTGTGAATCAAATTTAAAAATCAATCCGCGTGTATACTGACTGTTTTAAAAAATACATTCCTGCTTACAGCTAAACATGGCAAATTACCTAAACTCTATTTATGTACATTTTTATTTATCTGGGCACGTATCAATACCGGAGTAGGAACATTTGCCATCCTCACCTAACACCCGATCCAGCTACTGCTGTTGAAAAAAGGCTTAAAAAAAAAACAAAAAAAACCCTAGTACTACAATAATAATACAGCAAGGCATATAAACGTATCGGAGAATGAGCTTGAAAACCTAGAACTGCAAAGAAATTAACTAAGAACAAGGCACAAACCAAATGGTCAGTATCTGTTGTTAAGAATTAGTAAGCTGAAAAGTATTTTGATACTGAATTTGAAACTGACGCTGGTCTGGAGACAAGAGAAATCATGTCTGTAACAGGACACCGTAATGAAAGATCAATTCGCAGCTATTGGACAGCAAATGTTCAGCTGGATCCTCCAAACAAGACTCAAAACCAACCAAATCAAGCAGTGAATCCTGTTCCTGTCACTCCCACACCAGCCAATCCACTCCCTGTCAGCTCAAATGACGCTCCAGTAAAGCAGTTTTGAGACTCCATCGTACACAGTCTGTTCAGTAATTGATCCGTTCATTTCTAAGGCAATGTTCAGATTATAAATAGGGGGTTAAAACCATAACAAGGTAAAAACAAATAAAAAATCTATTTACTAATTAAAAACTAATTGTTTTTCTCTTTATATGTATGTCATCCTTGTTTTTTATTTAAAAAATGTTCGGGAATATTTTCTTAGAACGTCTTTCTTTACTCAGCTGAAAGGTACCCGATGAATCACTACAAGTTCAAGGTAAATCTAGGTTTTGAGGTGTTATTTTTGTTTGTTTGTTTTTTCAACAGTAAAAATAATTTTCTAATAGCGATATTGCCCTCTGGCTCTACTGTGTGATAGTTGACCTTGACTTGCGTTAGTGCCCTCGCCTTCAGCTCGGGACGCATAACTCCCTCACAGTGGAGCCATCATCGACGGGCACTATCACTTTATTATTATTATTATTATTATTATTATTATTATTATTATTATTATTATTATTATTATTAATAATAATAATAATAATAATAATAATAATAAATCAGACACGCAGCCACTAGTCACCCCTGTGACATTTGCATGGTGTACACGGAAAGATCATTCATCCTATTAAAGGTTGCACATATCCTATGTGTGTGCTCATGCCCTGCTATGAATACAGTTTGTGGTTGGAGGACAGAGTTTTGTGGTAACTGACCTCATTATAAACAATCAATATTTGTAGCAGTTAATGTAGACTCATTTCCTATCCACTGATTCAGGTCCTGGTGCTCAATGTCCAGCTGCATAAGTAACTGGAATCTAGGGTTTCATTGATGGCCTTTCAGCTACTTACCTTTGGCAAAAAGTTTGAGCCAATTCTAGTTTTATTTATTTTATAGCAGTGTTTCATTTATATATACAAATGAATAAATACCTATATAAAAAACGCTATAAACTCGAGGAACTGAAATACAAGATGGTGCAGAAGCATTACAACCTACAGAAATTAGCATCATTTTACAGTGAAGCTTCTATTATCCAAATAATTTTAGTGTTTGTAAAATTATTTATTCAGATAATTAAATTGACAACTGCAAGAAAATATGACTTATCCTATCAAGAAATGTAAAAAGTTATCATACAACCCCTTAACTTTAAAATGCAGTAACATCTCATATCTTCACTTCATTTCCAATGGTGTCCTGGTTTCAGTACTGCACTTAAAGTATTGGTTAGGGTTAATTATGTCAACCCCTTTTAAGATTTTAAAGACTTCAATCTTGTCCCCTGTAACAGGGGAAGTGTTATGCTTGTGGGTTGTCACTGAATAATACTAATGCACAGAGCGAGCAGTGGGTGTTGACATGCCGCACAGGCACACAGATTTGTTTCAACACAAGTGCTGCCACTAGGGTACCAGCAATGGTAGCCCTAGTGTCAGATTTAATAAAGAAAACAAAACAAAGCTAAAAACTTACTAACCTACTTCTGGGTTCCCAGGGTCCTGGCATCCTCACAGCAACTCCTGCCTCTTCAAACGGCCTTGGCTGGGCAATGCCTTCACAAGCACCATCTTGCAGTTGAAGGGTTCCGCAGTGGTTAATCCTGTGGAGTGGATGTTCTCCTCAATGGTCGCAATGGTCATGCCGTAGCCTCGAGCTGTGGCGCAGATGCCTTTTGAGCTCTGCGCAGCATCCCCAGGCATGCCCCCCAGAAAATCCAGACCTCCCGATCAGCTCATCACCAAGCAAGCCTAACTGCTCAATCACACATTTGCACATGAACCAGCGATAGGGCTCTCCCTAGTCCGCATAGATTCAGTTCTTTCAGCTTTTGTAGCACATTCCTTTAAGCCCTGGGATTAGTCTGGTTGCTTTTCGTTGGTATATCTCTAGGGCCACAGTGTCTCTTTGGTACTGTGGTGATCAGAATTTGACACAGTACTCTTAAGTGCAATTTCACCAATGCATTATACAATCTCATCATAACCTCTCTGGACTTGTACTCTAGACCTTTGGCTATATACCCAAGCATTCTGTTTGCCTTTTTGACTGCTTCCACACACGTTCTGGTTTCTGTCAGCGATGAGTCTATTACAACACCAAGGTCTTTCTCTTGGTGAGCCTGTTCTAATTCTGTACCCCCTATCTGGATCCTACAGTATTACACTGTACTGTAAGTGTGAGATTAAGGGCTAGTTAAAAGCATTTACTGTGATAACAAAGCAGAGGAGCACTGCACACAGCATGTAAGGTTACCAAAGTTTTGATAATCATGGTTTAATGTAATGGTATTTGGATGGAAATGATGGTGTCTGAGGTTGTGTTGTCGAGTCGATTCTGTTCAATACTAAAGTGAGTACTGAAAGAGAACTGAAATCCCTGGTTGTCCAAGCCATTTTAAAATGTGTGCAGTAATAAACAGCTTTTCACATTATACTATGAATTTACTATGGGCCATCTATGCTTTACCATACTTCTCTGTGATTTACAATGCTTGCCTATGCTAAAACAGATACAGTCCCCCACCCCCGGGACTGTATCTGTGAATGCTGCACAAGAAAGGGATCTTTTACTAAAACTCGTCTGACAAACAAAAAGAAAATCCATTCTAAACTTTTCCCTTTTTCACATACTCTGAGACTCTTGAGTTGCTTGCACTGCAAACTCTACGTCTCCCCAGAATACCATCCTTCCACACAAGACAAACCCAGTGAAACGCAGTCCAGATACTGTTAAAACAGAGTAGGAATTCCCTGCATCATTCTGCATTATTTCTCTATTCTGTGATGAAATTCAACCAAACTTTTCACAGGCACTGCATAAATTGTATTTAGAAATTCCCTAGTCCCTGAGGTACTTAATAGCTAGTAAAGGACCCTGGGTGTTATCCTTCAAACTATATTTAATTTCTGTTGCAAATCAAATATAAATGTTTACCAAGGTAATAACCAAGTGAGACTGGTGCCTCCTTACCATTGGCAAACTTCTAAATATAAATCATGCTCCTCAAACCGTTAATTAGCGCACAATTATGGCATGGTGGATGGGTGCAATATTGTCTTTTAAAGTAGCCATTGCCATCAGGGTACAAGTGCTGCATTGTTGGATTGATCCACAACAATGCTTATGTAAACTATATAATCCAGGGTATCCGGGCACTCGGGGTACGCAAGGAGATAATGCCTCACGCCAGAGCGATGCCAAACCTAATCCGGTAAACATGTCCTAATAAAGTGGCCAGACAGTGTATGTGCTTAAAATAACCTTTGTCACAGCTTTAATTGGGCCCCCAATCACTTGAACTCTGCAATAACAAATACATTCATTGAAATCCACAGAGTAATTTAGACAGAAATGATTAGTACAGTATTAATGTCTTCACATTGCCAGGCTGTTGTCATAGTTGCATTTGTTGTAGCCATGGAAGGGGACAATTATCAACGTGGATCAAAATCTAATGGGAATTAATTTGCCTTCATAGTGTTGTCATCACCTGAATATTCAATGGTTGCTTACACACCTGAAGACACACTAGGGTGGTGTCTGTCCTTTACTCTTCCACAATAATAATTCAACTTACTTGTTACCTAATACCTGCTGAATTTGCATAATGTTTCCATTTTTTGTCTGTTTGTTACCCCATGATATGTGTTCTTCATCATAATTCATTACTGTTTCAACACCCATAGATATATGCCATGTTTAGTAAAGTCACCGGTACAAGGCAGAATGTATGTAATGAGGCGAGTATAGAAATGGCTTCTAGGGGTATGCACTGGTCGTGCCTTCTCTGCTGAAAACATGACTGCGTTTATACTGGCCTCATTACACAAATCCCATCTTGCTTAGGCTTTCTCAGAGTTAAAATATGCTGGTGACTTTATTAAACATGCCAAATATCCGTAAATACAGAAACAGTAATAAATTATGAATGATTATACTCATTCATATTAAAACTGTATTCCAATAAAAATATGCAGCAAACAAACCAACATTTGCATACAATTGATTCTTATTTATAACTTGGCCCTTTCTGTAGATGTTACATCACTATACAGCTGATATATTTTTGTAACTTGGTCCTTTTTTCTTTCCCTCATTTATGAGCCAATACCTTTATTTTAATCTTTTTGTACATGTAAATTATTTTGGTCAGATATACTAAACCTGCTTTAGTTAACCTGCATTTCAGTTATCAGTCTGCAGTCTGTTCACTAAGCTACACCCAAGTTGAAAGAACAACTACATGCATTTTATACAGTACACTATGTTAAAAACACTCAATGTACTAGTACTGTACTGTAACACTGTTTGGGACACATTAGAGACCTCCAGTGGTAGGAATAAGTATGACAAATCATGATACATTCACAACGCATTTAACAATTTTGTTTTCAAAACAGAAAAGTAAAGGTTAAAAAGTAACTCAGGAGGTTCCTTTAAGCACTCAAACTTACATTTTAGTTTTTTTTCTTCAATGTAACATTACCAGTTTGTTATTTTCCTTTATACTAAAAAGGGTGCAAACTTAGTACTGGTAAATTCTTTGTAAATATGGCCCAAGTATTATCCAACGGGAGGTTCTTGAACTCCACAATAAGACTCTTCTTAAAGGTAACGGCTGGACAATCTGTAGTTTTTGTTAGAAGAATCCAAATGCTAAATAAATAAATAAATAAAATAAAAACTGAGGTGTTAAACATGTAGCATATTTAATGCGATCTAGTGTGTTGCTTATTTAATGTATAATATATTGCTTATCTTTGTTATCTGACTATTTTGAGTACTTAATTGTTTGTTGATGGAAACGTTTTCGTTTGTTTCCACGTCAATAACATTCCAGTTCTACTTTAAGGTTTAATGGGAAAAAAATTGGGAGAATAATGCATTTATGTTTTATGTTAAGTTATTCATCTCTGGTGTGTAATATATTTATTTTGAGAATAATAATGTTATTTTGACACCATCTGATCATCATGAGTATTCGACTCTGTCAGACAGGGGCGCAGGAACTAGGGGTGCTGAGGGTGCAGTAGCACCCCTGGCTTTGCATGGCTTCCATCATATATCCTACAGGGGTTACAGTTTTGTTCAATGGCTTTCAGCACCACCACTTTAAAAATTGTTCCAGTGCTACTGCTGTCAGAGGTGATGTTTGTGGATTCGTTGTTAACTGATCTCACCTGAATGTTAGTTTTCTTTTGTTGCTATCTACTGTCATTATATAAAGCAAGACCTTTTTAGACTTCTGTGAGAATTCCTTTGACAAACACGATGCTGTCAAAATGATATTAAAAAAAAATATTATTCAACTGGAAATAGTGTGCGATTGTTTTATTCTCACACTAGTCTGGTAAAAAATCTTTTTTTTTTTTTTTTTTAATGGCTCCTTAAGAATTCCTTGGTCATCGGATGGCTCATCTACAACAGGATTTTGACATATTAATTTATTATTATTAATTTCTTAGCAGACACCCTTATCCAGGGCAACTTACAATTGCTACAAGATATCACATTATTTTTACATACAATTACCCATTTATACAGTTTGGATTTTACTGGAGCAATCTAGGTAAAGTACCTCGCTCAAGGGTACAGCAGCAGTGTCCGCCACCTGGGATTGAACTCACGACACTCTGGTCAAGAGTCCAGAGCCCTAACCACTACTCCACATTCTTACTACAACCACTTGGAGGCAGTCTACACACTGAAAACGTTTGAAACGTTTAATACAAAAAATATATATTTTAATAAAATAAATAAAGAAAAAATTCCTAAAAGCCATTAATTAACTTTACAGAACATATTTTTTTACCCACTTATCCAATTATGGCCCACATCCTAACCTTGATTTGTCTATGGCTTGTCCATCTGATTAGTAACTAAATTTAGAGCACAGATAAACAGGTTTTCAATTGGTTAAAAAAAACACACAACTTTAGCATGGGACAGAAAACAATAACACAAAAAAAAGAGTTTGTTACAAAATCCAATTGTGTGTCTAATATTTTAACATGAAAACTCACCATATTGTATTAAAAGTTTTGATACAAACTATTCTACTCATTCTTGCAAAGTTTCTTCTGAAGCCTCCTGTGTGTACTTTTTTACGGCAGTAGTGGTTAAGGAACACAGCAGCTTGTTTACCTAAGGCATTAGAATATCATTATTTTATGAAGAAATACCCTCTTCCCGGGGCAAGGGTTATGTACAGTGTGTACTTTCATATGGTAGTAGTGGTTAAGTGACACCGCGGCTCGTTTCCTAAGAAAGGAATTGGAATAGCATTATTTTACAAAAACAAATATTTCAGTGGCGCCGCTGGGGCCAGAAGCAATACATTCTTTCTGGTACTAGCCATGTTTTGCTTAAGAAAGCACTGCTCTGCCTAGTGATCTTTATTGTTAAACTATTCTTATACCGTATTTATAAGAAATAAACGCCTAGTTTCACAGTTAAACCAATTATAAAAACTGAATAATGAATAAGACGTCTAACTGTCTGGGTATCCTTTTCTGCTTGGCTAAATCAAATTAAAAAGGTGCCTGTGTTGTTATTGCACAAGGTATACAGTACCAGCAGGCCCACTGTATAATTGTGTTTGATGACAAAATGTATGTTTATTACATAGACTATGGCTTTTTAAAATAGTGTTTTCATGTGTCGCGCCCCCGAAATAAATATAGCCAGACTACGCCACCTTATGTTTAAAGAAAATAAGGAATTCTGTTCTATTATAATTACCTTCTACTTTCATTGACAGGTTCGAATTATCAACAACGGGGGACAGCAACTAGCCCACATCAAAGAACAGACAAGAAGCAATATGCAATTCTTTATTAAAAACAGATAATATTCAAAACTTGGCATTAGTATAGCACACCTCATCACTAACAAGAAAAGTCAAAGTGGTACAGCAAAATAATGTGCATGACCAGTCCTTATTCAATATTGCACTTGCCCTGGCTGGATTGTCGGTAGGGGACGTGGTTCCAATCTCCTGTCACCCCAAATTTCAAAACTGCTCAATTATCCCTTCCCCAACAGGGGGCGCCACTCCACCACTGAGTCCAAGCCAACAGACTAATAACACCAAGCCTTCCCCAGAGTCAATTGAGTGGAGAAAGAACGTTTCAATCTGCAACAGAGCAGGGCCTCCAGTCTCGATCTAAAATAAGATATTGCACAAGACACAGGTTTCCTGATAAAAATAAAGCAAAGGATCAATGCACTTCAAGACATTTCAATTCATCTGCTACTTTATACAACAAATTAAAATATAATAAAACCAGAAAGATTACTATTAAGCAAATTACTAATTAAAATTAATCACAAACACATATCTAACCATATATCAATACACATATAGCTAGATCTATATATAAACAGACAGTATAATCTAGTAACAGATATAACCTAACAGCATATCCAACCTAGCAGCTTTATGTAGTTTAGCAACAGATAGTCTAACAGCGTTATATAATTTTAGCAACAGATACAATTTAGCAGCATTGTCTAGTGTAGCAGCCAAGTATAATCTACCAGCATTTGTAGCATTAAAATACAGCCCTGCATCAGTTTAATTCTGGCTGTAATGTAAGGCAGGGAACAGGGAAAAGACTCCGCTGATAAGTTATAATAAAAAGTAACAATAGCTCAATGAGAAGGTGTGTGACTACTGCAGTTCAAGCATAATGCACCACAACAAAACACTTAGCTGATGGATGACGACCCACAGCACAACTCCCAATCCAGCGTCTCGGGCAGCTCTCTCTCTCAAAGTGCTCGTGCTTTTCACTTCTCTCCAACCAACGCCGCTCAGCTGGTCGTCTTCAACTCCTCACGTCCCGATTTCTCTTTAGTCTCGTTCCCAGTACACCAAGTGTCCCGTACTACTGCCAACAACACCCCAAATTCCTCACATCCTGGTCCCGTGCCGCTACCTGCAACACTCCGATCTCCTTGCTTTCTTTAGTCTTATATTCGTGTTGTTCTTTTCTCTATCCCCGCATTCTGCTTTCTCCCTATCTTGTTTCTTCCTCTTTCTTTTCGTTCCGCCTTGTTCTAACTTCGTTTCCTCACTTTGTTTTCTGACCTCATTTTCTGAACTGCGTCTCTCTCTATATCCTCTTTTTTCCTCCCTCTTTATAGTGCACAGCTGATTAAATTATTGTCCACACCTGCGATCCAAACAGTGATTTCAAGCGGTAGACACCGGTGACGTTGCCATAGGAACAGGTAACACAGCGTGTGTACGAAAACGTAAAAACAAAATAAATCAATACATCAATAACGTGCTTAAATTAAATCATTCCAACAACACATTGTGAAAAAAAAGGAAAAATAAATAAAACATTCTAAAAATCACAACAATATAATTCAATAAATCACATACACTTTTGTCACCCGTGACACATGTACATATTATTATCACAAAATCATGGCGTCACATGTAGAGTCTTCCACTTCCCGGGTTAATGGGACCCCTGAGATCACAGTTTCCCAAAGACAACACTAGAACGTCACTCATACTGTCTGAACACTAAATTAAAACTACAAATGCCTTAGCCTGAAATCGAGTTGAATTCAATTAATTAAAGCAAAAAGTCCATCAGAAAAACAGGACGCGACTAGCGTCAAGTTTGCTTACGCAAATTACAGACGTATTTTTTTACACCTGTTCTTATTCTAGTACCGATGAAACGTATCCGATTGATGTTTTCTAACTGTTTTTAAAAAAAACCCCTACAAATTAAGTTTTCCTTTTCACAGGAAAACAAACACGCATTTGGACTAATAAACGTAAATCTGTTACTATAAGGAAGCTACATTTGAATAATAACGAGCTTTCTACTTCTAGAAAGTGAAACCACGTAGTAGTACGCTACTGCTAACTACTAGCACGTTAATATTGCAGCATCAAATCAAGGAACTCCCAGACCAGACCAGACCGGACCAGTACAGTAAGTAGCGGAAACTTGTTCAGAGCAGGCGGTGTATAAACAAAGCACAGATGGAAAAGTTTAAAACAGTTCTCACTTTGGCTCAGAAGCAGCAGACGAGCTTAAGCTTCGGGTTCGTTGCTTTGTTCACAGCTGGGGGAGAACAAATATTTTCAACCGCTGTCTTCAGATGTCCTTGCAGTTCCTGGAACTTTCTCTACGGCTGCGTTTTTCTCTTGGTACCTTCTCTCGTGCTGCTGTTGCTGGGTTACCTACTCAGCAGTAAAACCTGGAGGCTTTTAACTGGCTGCTGTATGAATACATCAAAGATTTTCAAGATGAATAATATTTGTGGCATTATCAAAGTGCTCGTACAGGTTACTGTAAATGCATCGGTTGCGCCGCTTACCTGGGTTGCGGTAGCACTGCTGCACGGCAGCTATTATGAATGTGCCATGACTGGTTGTAACAATACAGCCTACATTGAGAAGGTATGCGACGGCAAGTCCAAATCATGTTTTCAAGACTTTCACAGACTGCCTTGCGCCGGTAAGTCTTCATTGTCGGCATCTGACAGGGAAGATGTTTTACAGGAGATACGAGCGCAGTCACAAGTAAGAAACTTTAAAAATATAACCAGGATGTTTGTTTGTTTGTTTGTTTGTTTGTTTGTTTGTTTGTTTGTTTGTTTTGTTTTGTTTTGTTTTGTTTTGTTTTTGCTAGGTCTGTCGTTTTATTATTATTATTATTATTATTATTATTATTGTTGTTGTTGTTTTTGTTGTTGTTATTATTTGTATTATACTTTCACATTACATTTATTTTTGTACACCGTTTCAACAGTATATTTAAAAAAAAGGTGTGTTCAGGTATTTAATATTTGAATAAATGTATTAAGTAATTGTGTTTTCAATTTGATATTAAATTCAAATTTACCACTGTAACAGGAACTGAAAATGCATTGTCATTCTTGAATTATTAGTAGACGCCGTTCTCTTGAAAACAACAATACTATTTAATATAGTACGTGAATACTTAACTGTTTTTTGGTTGTTTTTTTTTACAATTTAAAGGTGACTGAAAATATAATAAAATGAGAAAATAAAATACAGAACAACATTTAAAACAACACAAAAACGTATTCTTACCCGTCCCTTTTTTTTAAAAAAACAATAGTAAGATCTATACAAGAGATCTCACATTTCAAAAAGCCAGCAGTAAATAGGCGAGGTTCAAGTTCTCCTGTTTCATAATATGACTCAATTTCCTGTGGCCTATAGGTTGCATTTATTTAGGTTAAATTTCAGTCACTGAAAACGTGTACACTGAAGACACAGCTTTTGTAGACTTTTCAAGTAGTTTTTTGTCAATTGCCATTCATACATATTGTTTATTTATTCCCATTGTTGCAAAAATAAAAGAATTACATTATTTTGTGAACAGATGTTAGTAGCAAGTTACTCAATGTGTATAGACTCTGTGTACAGTAGGTACAGTGCCTATGGTAAGTATTCACCCCCCTTGGACGTTTTCACAGTTTGTTGTTTTACAAACTGAAATCGTAATGCATTTACATGGGATTTTTTTTCCCCTTTGATTTACACAACCTACACAACACTTTCAATGTGTGAAAAAATGGGGGGTGGTGGGTGGTGGGGGGGGGGGGGGGGTGAAAAAAGAAATCAATTAAAAATAAAAAACTAAAAAGTCTTCATTAGATAAGTATTTACCCCCTTTGCTATGACACTCCTAAATAAGCTCAGGTGCAACCAATTGCCTTCAGAATTCACACAGTAAGTTAAATGGAGTCCATCTGTGAGCAATAAAAGTGGTTCACATGATTTCAGATTAAATACACCTGTCTCTGTACGGTCCCACAGCTGGGTAGTGCATTCAAAATGATACTACCATGAAGATCAAGGAGCTTTCAAAACTACTCCGGAATAAAGTTGTGGAAAGGCACAGATCAGGGGAAGGGTATAAAAAGATTTCAAAGGCATTAAATATCCCTTGGAGCACAGTCAAGTCGATCATTAAGAAGTGGAAGGTACAGTGCCTTGCGAAAGTATTCGGCCCCCTTGAACTTTGCGACCTTTTGCCACATTTCAGGCTTCAAACATAAAGATATGAAACTGTAATTTTTTGTGAAGAATCAACAACAAGTGGGACACAATCATGAAGTGGAACGAAATTTATTGGATATTTCAAACTTTTTTAACAAATAAAAAACTGAAAAATTGGGCGTGCAAAATTATTCAGCCCCTTTACTTTCAGTGCAGCAAACTCTCTCCAGAAGTTCAGTGAGGATCTCTGAATGATCCAATGTTGACCTAAATGACTAATGATGATAAATAGAATCCACCTGTGTGTAATCAAGTCTCCGTATAAATGCACCTGCACTGTGATAGTCTCAGAGGTCCGTTTAAAGCGCAGAGAGCATCATGAAGAACAAGGAACACACCAGGCAGGTCCGAGATACTGTTGTGGAGAAGTTTAAAGCCGGATTTGGATACAAAAAGATTTCCCAAGCTTTAAACATCCCAAGGAGCACTGTGCAAGCGATAATATTGAAATGGAAGGAGTATCAGACCACTGCAAATCTACCAAGACCTGGCCGTCCCTCTAAACTTTCAGCTCATACAAGGAGAAGACTGATCAGAGATGCAGCCAAGAGGCCCATGATCACTCTGGATGAACTGCAGAGATCTACAGCTGAGGTGGGAGACTCTGTCCATAGGACAACAATCAGTCGTATACTGCACAAATCTGGCCTTTATGGAAGAGTGGCAAGAAGAAAGCCATTTCTTAAAGATATCCATAAAAAGTGTCGTTTACAGTTTGCCACAAGCCACCTGGGAGACACACCAAACATGTGGAAGAAGGTGCTCTGGTCAGATGAAACCAAAATCGAACTTTTTGGCAACAATGCAAAACGTTATGTTTGGCGTAAAAGCAACACAGCTCATCACCCTGAACACACCATCCCCACTGTCAAACATTGTGGTGGCAGCATCATGGTTTGGGCCTGCTTTTCTTCAGCAAGGACAGGGAAGATGGTTAAAATTGATGGGAAGATGGATGGAGCCAAATACAGGACCATTCTGGAAGAAAACCTGATGGAGTCTGCAAAAGACCTGAGACTGGGACGGAGATTTGTCTTCCAACAAGACAATGATCCAAAACATAAAGCAAAATCTACAATGGAATGGTTCACAAATAAACATATCCAGGTGTTAGAATGGCCAAGACAAAGTCCAGACCTGAATCCAATCGAGAATCTGTGGAAAGAACTGAAAACTGCTGTTCACAAATGCTCTCCATCCAACCTCACTGAGCTCGAGCTGTTTTGCAAGGAGGAATGGGCAAAAATTTCAGTCTCTCGATGTGCAAAACTGATAGAGACATACCCCAAGCGACTTACAGCTGTAATCGCAGCAAAAGGTGGCGCTACAAAGTATTAACTTAAGGGGGCTGAATAATTTTGCACGCCCAATTTTTCAGTTTTTTATTTGTTAAAAAAGTTTGAAATATCCAATAAATTTCGTTCCACTTCATGATTGTGTCCCACTTGTTGTTGATTCTTCACAAAAAATTACAGTTTCATATCTTTATGTTTGAAGCCTGAAATGTGGCAAAAGGTCGCAAAGTTCAAGGGGGCCGAATACTTTCGCAAGGCACTGTATACGGCACCACCCAGAATCTGCTTAGAGCAGGCAGCCAGGTAAGAAGGGCATTGGTCAGAGAAGCCAGCAAGAGGCCAATGACAACTCTGAAAGACTTACAGCGTTACATGGCTGAGATGGGAGAAACTGTCCATGTGTCAACAAATGTATGGAAGAGTGGCAAGAAGGAAGCCATTTCTGATATAAGCCCATGTAAAATCCCGCTTGGAATTTGCAAAAAGGCATGTGGGAGACTCTGAAAAGATGTGGCAAAAGATTCTGTGGTCCAATGAAACAAAAATTGAGCTATTTGGCCTAAATTCAAAGCGTTATGTCTGATGCAAACCCAACACAGCACATCACCCAGGTAACACCATCCCTACTGTGAAGCATGGTGGTGGCAGCATCATGCTATGGGGATGCTTTTCATCGGCAGGGACTGGGAAGCTTGTCAGGGTAGAGGGCAAAATGGATGGAGCTAAATACAGACAAATTCTTGAGGAAAACCTGCATCAGTCTGCAAAAGACCTAAGTGGGATGGAGATTCACGGAGAGTGGCCCAGTCAAAGCCTGGACTTGAATCCGACTGAGAATCTGTGGCAAGACTTGAAAATTGCTGTCCACCAATGATCCCCATCCAACTTGACAGAGCTTGAACAATTTTGCCAAGAAGAATGGGCGAATATTGCACGATCCAGATGTGCAAACCTGGTAGAGACTTACCCCAAAAGACTCACAGCTGTAATTGCTGCCAAAGGTGGTTCTATCAAGTATTGACTTAGGGGGGTGAATACTTATCTAACCAAGACATTTCAGTTTTTTATTTTTCATTAACTGTTGTTTCACAATAAAAATGATCTTGCCTCTTCAAAGTGTTGAGTAGGTTGTGTAAATCAAAGGAAAAAAAAAATCCCATTTAAATGCATCAAGATTTCAGGTTGTAACACAACAAACTGAAAACGTCCAAGGGGGGTGAATACTTACTTTAGGCACTGTATCTAACAATTTTGGTTAAACATAGAAGTTCTACATTTTTTTATTCAATATTTATTGCTCTAATTTAAAATAAGAAATCCATACAAATACATGTTGTTGTAATTCATAATTAAAAGTTACACATCAAGGCTTCTCACAACAGCATTTCTGATTGGTTACTAAGATTCTCACTGTGTTAAGTCATATAGGTTTCTTTTATTGTAAAGTTAAAAGATTCAAGAAATTAAGTCTGTAAATAAATAAATAAATAAATAAATAAATAAATAAATTAGACTCAAGTGTGCCTTAATTGCTCATTACTATTTTTAAGATTTTAGTTTTTGCTTTTTTTTTTGCTTTGACCATTTGTCAAAGAGGCTGGGATTGTATTGTTGATATATTGAAGTATTAAAGGTTGAAACTAACTATTACACATTATAGAGTGTTTAAAAAAGTGATAGCAGCAGTTTTATCATAACATACTTAAAATATATAGAGCTAACAAAATAACTACAATAAAACCTAATAGGAATTAGCACGTTTTCTTATACAAGAAATACACATTATGGTAAAGATGTATTAAATTTTTTGAGTTGTATTTTTAAGTTAGCAATATGCTGAACTCTTGTAATTTTTCCAATAAAAGTCACATGATGAATTGAAAACAAGTCATAAGAATCTTGCAGCGATTGGTTACTGAGTGAGAAGGAAAGCCAAGGCATAAGGACTTCAAAAGCCATGCTTTCTCTCAGTAACCAATTGCTGCTTTTCCTGTGACATATTTTTTCAGTGTGTCTGTATTCATCATGCAAACTTTATCAGAAAAATCTACAAGAGCGTATGGCAGTTGTTGGTTCATAATGGTACCATGAAAGACACATTTACCATATTGTGTGCGTCTTTCAAATACAAAAATGTGAGACGTACGAAGTGACAGTAATATGTATTAGGTGATATACCCTGGAATAATGTTATCCTTCAGCTAAATGTGTTTTAATTGATATAGGTGCTGGGATGGGTGCTGATAGCGACCATCACAGTCATTGCCCTGGCCTTTACCTGTGTCACCCGGTGCCGCTCCCCCGTCAGTTTTCTTCAGCTCAAATTCTGGATGGCTTACATGCATCAGGAGAACGAGCTGTTCGAAAGCCTTGCCACAGAACATGCGAAGAACCTTGCCCAACGAAACATCAAGAGCTTTTTTGAATCAACAGAAGCTCCTGCAATGAAGACACCTGACAACAAAGCATGGGATAAAATCTCAGCCCTGTACAAATTTAGTACTAAAGATCATTACTATAGCAAGTTACACAAGTATGTTGAAACCTGTGGTGAAAATCATAAGAAATCAACCAGGTCCGGAGAATGTGATTTTGAAAATCCTACAGTTCTGAACTTTGTTGATGGATCAAATTTTTTGTGAAGGTGTGATTTAACAAAAGCATGAATCAGAGAAGGGCAACTCCTTTTTATTGGGCCAGTCTACACCAGATTTTAGGGCCAGAGTTGCCCATACCTGTACTAAATTAAATCACTTAATACGATTCCAAAGTATTGACATCACTTCCTTTTTTACAGACCCGTAGCCATTGTCCTGAACAGAAGGGCCCAATTCATAGAGATGGGTCAAGGGGTGCTATATTTTTAAATATGTTCTATGAAATATTCTGCTACCCGTCCGCTCCAGCTCATCCAAAACTCTGCTGCTCGCCTTGTCTTTTCCCTTCCTCATTTCTCCCACGCTACACCGCTGATCCGCTCTCTGCACTGGATCCCTATCGCTGCTCACATCCAATTCACAACCCTTGTACTTGTTTATCGCTGTCTCGACCTTTCTGCTCCCTCATTTCTCCCTACACCACTTCTCGCCCCTCCGGTCCTCCAGCAGGCTAGCTGTATGCCCCCCCCCCCCTCCACTCCCCTGCCTCCAGAGCCCGCTACTTCTCCACCCTTGCCTCTCAGTGGTGTAACGACCTACCCACAGATATCAGGACTGCTCAGTCCCTGACCACCTTCAAGTGCCTCCTCAAGACACACCTGTTCAGACAGCATCTGTAAACCTCACAACTCTCGATCATACTGGACTACATGGCACCCAATTGTACCAGTACTTGCATCAGCTTGCACTTGCACTGAACTGCTCCATACCCTGCCACACTCTACTACTGCTCCTAACTATAACTATTTACTGTACCTTGTATTTGATTTTACACTTATAGGTAACCATACTCAGGTTTTTGTAATTACTCTTATTTGAAATCATTCTCATACTTACTAGGTGTTCTTACTGGACTTTACTCATAGAAGCAAATATTTACTATAAGTTTTAACTGCTCCTAGTCACACTCGCTGTTATAATTTATTGTATTCCTTATGTTGCTCTTACTTGATTTTGATCTTATTGTACTTTCATAAGTGCTTTTATCTGTATTATGATATTCTGTGATGTTTTGTGATATTTTATAATGTGATACTCTGTACTGTGATATTTTGTAACAATTGTAAGTCACCCTGGATAAGGGCATCTGCTAATAAATAAATAAATAAATAATAATAATAATAATAATAATAATAATAATAATAATAATAATAATAATAATAATAATGAAATCAACATGTCAAAAGTCCTGTTGAAAGTGATGTCTTTTTATGCCATTGTCTTAAAAAGTGTGATAACCAAATTATACCTCTCATTAACATCTCTCATCAGGGCCCATGTACAATAAGTGTTTTCCCTGCCGCAACAGAATAAGTTCACGTCAAATGAATGTTCCGGGTAATTATAAACCTCTCAGATCATCTCATCCATTCAAGTTCTGAGCAAATCGTTTATCATCCTGTAAAATCTCACAGGACTTCACAATCTCGACAGCCTCATCAATTCCACACAGCTTAAGTGATCCAGTCCAAAAAACAACCTAAAAACACAGGTAATAAAGGTCATGACCAAAATGGTTTATAATAGCATTAATATTCTCCACAACTGTTATTTCCTGTTGATAACTGACCTTGCCTTCAGCTCCGGACATCTATCTAGTTTAGTAGAAAAACAAAAAAAATAACTAAATAAGTTATTTCTAAATTGTTCGGAAAAGTCTTTCTGCTGCCTCGCCATGTAAACTACATAGAGTAGAGAAAATGGGACCAATGGATTAATAGATTTGTTTTACATCTTCCCACCTGGGGGTAAATACAACAGCAAAACCTGTGGTATAAGAATGCAACCTTAGCTATGTGTGTGCCTTTAGTATTACTACATAGTTTACCATGGAATGTTTTATAGTTTTTAATGATTACTAGTTTTGTAACATTAGCATTTGTCATTTTCAGAAAAAAATATTCAAATTTTACTTTGCTGCAAAATACTTTAAACAATCTGGTTCATTTTGTTTTCCTTTGATAGACATGTTGATTAATTTGTTGTTGATTTTAAAAAAGGCCTGTAAGGAAACATCAATATTGGTTCCATATTTACACAAATTGCTTTGATGTATGTAACAATTACTTATTTCATTAATCAGTGTCAATGATTTATTTTGTTTTGTTTTTTCTGTACTGTTTAATATTGCACTTTCTTTACCACTGTTTTTGTAAAAATAAAAGCTTTTTTTCAAAAGATCATTGAGGAAATTGTTGAAATCTCAGGCACAAGCTAAAATAAAAATTGTCTGTGAAACTGCTGAAATCGTAATATTTATAAATACTTCTCATGCCAGTTTCATGTGACAGTCTGCCCCCCTTTTCTGTATGTGGATCTTAGGTTCAACTCAAGCTACCACTGACCCTTTGTATTTTAATTTAAAAGTTCATCCCTCCAGTTTAATGAGTTACACCCAATTACAGTACAAGGAGCTGTCAGGCGAATATGATGGACTGTACCCACCATGTGCACATCACCTCCAGACAACTAACTGTAGACAGCACATGCATACAGGATAAAGTAAAAAGATGTCAAAGATAACCAAAAAACCCAGCTTTTCTAATGACCCACAACCAACGCTTACAGATTTGATATAAGATACATACATATATTGATGTGATACACCCATCCGAAAGTTCTTTGTACAGGATATTCTGTATCAGATGGCTTGAATCAGATGGCAATGACATCACATTAAAATTAGCTTTACTGGTTAATTGTATCTATTAAAGTATAGTATACAGCTATAGCTATACCTAGAATTTTAGGATTGAGATATAATTTAAAAAAAAACAACTATATGAACATAATTTGATGTTTTATTTAACATCATAATAGTAGTACAGTATTTCATGTTAGATTTCAAAATGTCACATTTTTCAGTTTTTGTCAGTTTTTTGTTAAGTGTATGTAAAACCACAAAGCGGTATGTAATTCAATATGTTAACATCCAAGAAGAGGAGTGCCCAGCGCCACAGGCCCTGTGCTGCTGTCAGCACTGCCCCCCCCAGTGTTGTCACTTCCAGAATACTCAGTGCCACCACCACTGGTAGAGTACCCCGCACCCCTGTCAGCTGCACGTTAGGAGGGGCCAGCATTGCTGCCAGCATTGTGGCTGCCAGCATTTCCTCTGCGAGCATTTCCGCTGCTAGCATTGGCACTGTCAGCATTGCTGATGCTGGAGGGCCCTACACTGCTGCCTGCATTTCCACTGTCAGCATTGTCACAAATAAAGCACTGTACCATCACCATCGCTATTCTAAACTAACACCCATGATCACCCTTTTTATACACCTGCTTTTGCAGGGAGGAATTTAACCCCTTCCCTGCCACCTAATATTCCTCACACCTGTGCACCGGCAGGGCTTTCACCCTGCCAAGCTGCCGAGATTGTCTTCAGCAAAAGGCAGGATTGGTACAGAGCGTAACTTTTGTCCTGGCCTCTGTAAAAGTTAAACAGACTTTTGCTATGGAGAATGCCTGCATCTCGCTCACCCACTTTGCAGAGGGGACAGCAAGCAAACAATCACTTGAGTGATAAATATTTCAGCTCAGCTGAATGCATGGGATCAAACTGAGGCTTCAAGAGTGCACTGAGCACCACATTTAACCTCCAGCGAGGAACAATGTCCTTCATAGGCGGCCTGAGCCGCAGAACCCCTTTCAAAAATTGACCCGCCATGAAGCTGAGCTCAATTTTGACATGGCAAGCTGAATGGCTGCCAGATAGACCATTAATGTAGGGGGATTCCCCTCATCAAACAGGTCCTGCAAAAATTGCAGTGTTACTGCCATGGGACAAGTTGTGGGGTCGAACCCACGAGGCAGACACCACGTCTAAAAGATCTCCACATGTACCTGTACTGGGAATGTGTGGACACTGTTCTGGCATTTTGTAAGATGTTAATAACCCCACTGGACAGACCCAGACAACTCAAATGCAGCCATTCAGTGGCCAGACCCAAAGCTACAAGCTCGATAGGTCGGTATGCCATAAGGTTCCCCGTGCCTGACTGAGCAGGTCATGGCGTTTGGGCAGTCCCCACGGCTGGCCACTCAGGAGCTGCATCAGGGTTTAAAACCAGTCTCCTGGGCCACTAAGAGGCTACTAGGAGCACCTTGGCCCGGTCCTGCCTGATTTTCTCCAGACACAGCAGGAGTAAGGCGAGCTGTGGGAAGGCATATAACACTTGCCTCGGCCACTGGTGTGCCAAGGCATCTACTGCCAACACGTCCCCACCTCCTATTATGGAGAACCAGAGGGGACAGTGGGTTAATTACTGGGAGGCAAGATATCTATCTCTGTTCTCCAGAACTTCTCTCAAATGAGGCTCACCACCTTGGGGTTACCCTCCACTCTGAGGCGCTGGGACCCTCCTTGAGAGGAGGTCCACCGCCCAGTTTATCACCCCTGGCAGATGTACTGCCCGCAGTAAGAGGAGGTTCTCATGTGCCCAGAGTAAAAGCTTACAGGCCATGCGATGGAGACTGGGCGACCTGAAGCCGCCCTGGTGGTTGATGTAAGCCACCACTGTTGTGTTGTCTGTACAAACAAGATATGCCTCCCTCAAACCTTCTGAAAGAAATGCTGCAAAGTTAGGTAAACTGCCTGCAGCTCCAAAACATTTATGTGGAGACCCTGCCCAGGCTGGACCCATCTGTGGTGACAACCTCCCTTCTGGTGACACTGCCCAGCGCTACGTCAAGGTGTAGATGGGCAGGCTGTTTCCACCAAGAGCATGCCTTTAGACTGTGGTGAGACACTGTCAATAGACGGTTGCGGTTCAACGCAGGCTGAAAAACCCTGCTGTTGAACAAGGCCTACAGAGGACGCATGCACAGGAGACCCAAAGGTAGGGTCTGAGAAGCTGCTGCCATCAAGCCCAGAAGTTCCTGGAACATCACTACCATGAGCACTCTGTTGAGCTAAATAACTCTGTTCTCTACATTCTGCCATCCGACAGAGTGCACAGCATGGACCCGGAGTCCAAGCACACTCCCAGATAGGAGGCTGACTGAGAAGACGTGAGCTGGCTCTTCACATGATTCACAGTAAGGCCCAAACGTTGAAGGTGGCCGATGACAAGTTCCGTGTGGGCCTCTGCCTGTGCTGGAAACTGGACACAAATGAGCCAGTCGTCTAAATAATTGAGTACTCTGAAGCCTTGAGACTCAATGGGGCCATGATAGCTTCCATGCACTTCAAAAGGCACAAGGAGCTAGAGAGATACCAAATGGAAAGACTCAGAAATTGTACACTGTTCCCTGAAAGGGGAACCGCAGGTACTTCCTGTGCGCTGGTTTTATGGGTATGTGGAATAGGCATCTTTGAGGTTCACCATGGTGAACCATTCACCTGGCTTGATTGACTGCAGCAGCTGTTGCATTGTCAACATTTTTAACCTCCTTCAGCTCAGATACAGGTTGACCTGACTGAGGTCAAGGATCGGTCTGTGGCCATCATCCCACTTGGGCACGAGGAAGTACCTGGAGCAGAACCCTTCCTCCAACTGGAGGGGGTCTATCATGCAAATAGCCAATTTTTACAGCAGAGCTGCTACCTCCTAAGACACCACTATGGCATCCTGTGTGTCTGTGACTGAAGTTACAGTCATGTGCCGAAAGGGACGTGGACCGTGCTTGAACTGCAGTGAGAAGCTGGTCTGAATGGTAGTAAGCACCCAGATGTCTGTGGTGCATTGACACCAATACTCCAGATGGCTCCCTGAAAAGGGGCCCTGGGCCAGTGGCAGCAAGCCCCTAGTGCTGCTGCCTGGCTTGTGGCTTGGCCTGAGGCTTCTGCCTCTGCACCAGGTGCTAGAACCTATTGTAGCCTCCACGGCAAGCAGTCACAGGCCGGTTCTGAACACCACCTCTGGCAGCAGACGCAGCTGGCTGTGCCGGTCTTGGAGGCTGCTGGGGCCTAGGGCACCAGTTTGCCACTGGTTTGTGCACTGGGGGTGGTTGCTTGGGGAGCAAATAGGACAGGTAGGCTACCAGAATACTATTAAAGTTGCCCAGCCGTGCAGCAAACGCACTGGCTGAATTGGGGCAGATAGCGTCCTGGGACAGGAGCATTAAATTAGGCCTGTACCACAGCGGTAATTGAAGCCTCTACCAATGGAAAATGAGCCAGGCCCAGCTTCTCTGCATCGTGCACCCTTGTAGCAGGGTAGAACAGAGCCCTGCACATAATTAGGGGGCAAGGCAAGCAAAGCCCTGCTTGTGAATAATGTATTGTGTTGTGTTTATTTAGCATTGGTGAATGTATTGTAAATACTGTATTGTTTTGGTTTTAAAATGGATGTATTTAATGAATGGTTTGTAAAGATGGATTCAGTGATTTGAAGCTGGTGGTTTGTTGTGTTATTGTTTGGCGGCGTGGATGGGGTTAAAGCCCCATCTCTGCAAACTCATGCAGAATGTGTCCGTCTCCGAATTGATTTATTTGTTGTTAATTCAGAGATGGCCACATGTATAAACATGTGTGTTTTGTGTTTGGGGGGGGGGGTGTTCAAAGAGGAGGAATGTGTGTGAAATTGAAAGTAAAGAAAGCAATTGTTACTCGTGCTGGGCAGACCAGCACGGTATTTATTTGGGTGTCAGTTTTGTGTTCGAGATTTGTTTTTGTTTACTCTTATTTTGCTCTATGATCAGTGTTTTTATTAAACCTTTTGATTTATTTCTGTTGTAATAAACACCATGCACCAGCATTTTCAACCCTGCAAGTATCTGCATCTGTGTCAACTTCCTGGTTTGGGACATCACTACTCGAGCCAACCTGTCACAACCCTATACAGGGTGTCCATAGACAGGGAAACAGCAAGAGCTGTATCCTGGTGACCCCAAGATGACTGGATCTCAAAAAGAAAGTCTGGGTGCACTGGAGGGGACATGGGAGAGGTGGTAGGCTCGTCATCAAAGATGGACTGTCTTGTCTCACCTTCTGTAGGCCAGGGCACTTGGAAGACTGCAGTGGCTCTTTTGATCAGTGGTAGAAGCTCTGCCAACAGGGAGAGCTTAACCGCAGGGTATGTACTGTCTGACTTCACGTCCTCAGACAGGAACGCCAGCTCCCGTTCACCCACCTCCTTAGAGGCGGCAATGGACAGCATGTCATCCTGCTGCCAATCTCTGCTCATAGGCCCCCGGGACCCCAAGCGGACAGGTGGGGCAGGCAGCGCTGAACGTTCTGCGAACACCATACCTTGGTGGGAAACTGCTGCCCAGAGCTTCATCTGCTCCGAGTCCGCTGATCACTTGGAATGGCGACTTCTTCCTCTTCCTCGGAGAAGAAGAGGCAGAGGAGGATGAGGAAGACTGTGAGGACCGCTTCCTGCATGGGTTACTTTCCCAGGTGTGTCGTCCGCGCTCCCTTGGCACAGAGCCCTGGGGGGAGGATACAGCCACCTCTCTAACAGAGGGTAATGGGGAAGAGCGGTGTGCAGGAGTGAGGTACGCAGAGCGCTCTGTAGAGCTGCGGGAGAGATGTTTCTCCAGTATGCGCTTGGAGAAATGTGCACAAAATTTGCAGAAACTGCGGTTCACTGCGGTGCCTCCTTTGCATGCTCTGGCACCAGGCAGGACGAGCATCTGCTTGTCCTCAACAGGCAGACTGGCCTTATATGTCTCGCAGGGATAAAACCCAGGCATTATGCAAGTAGCAATGCAGTGTACATTAACACTGTACAGGTGCTGCCTCAGCTCCTTAAAGACAGCAACGGAGCGGTTCAGTGACCTTGGTACCAGAACGGATCCACCAGTTTGCAGTTACCACGGACAACACTGTACAGGGATGCCTACCTGTGCGAGCTACTCACAAAGTCACTCAGTACTCACCAGTCTGCACCCAGCTACCTCCAGACCCTCATCTCTCCCTACACCCCCACTCGACCTCTCCGCTCCGCCTGCACTAGAAGACTAGCTCTACCACCGCTACGCTCCCCTGCCTCCAAAGCCCGCTCCTTCTCCACCCTTGCTCCGCAGTGGTGGAATGACCTTCCTACAGATGTCAGGACTGCCCAGTCCCTGACCACATTCCGGCGCCTCCTTAAGACTCACCTCTTCAAAGAGCACCTGTAGAACTCCTCTGTTTGTATCCTGGGACACTATCACCCTTCATGTAAATGTGCTTTATTTTGCTCTTATCAGCCCCTATTTTACTGCATTTAATCCTGTACTTCAGAATACTGTAATCTGCCAAGTTTTTAACCTGTAGTACTTTGTGTTTAATCACATCCTGATGTAACTATCACTATTTAATCATATCCTGATGTAACTATCACTATTACCTGCTGTATTATTGAATTGTGGTTTGTCAAACTTGTACTTTACTTGAACAAAAGTTATTGTATTTCTTGCTCTTATTGTATTACTTGTATTGTAACGCTTGAAATGTTTTTGCCTACGATTGTAAGTCGCCCTGGATAAGGGCGTCTGCTAAGAAATAAATAATAATAAATAATAATAATAATAATACTCACACGAGACTGAGGGAAGCCTGCTTGTTAGACTGAACTAACAGCCTTGTTGGAATGGAGACGGTACCAGAACGGTACCGGGTCAGTACTGGTTCAATAACCTCGGTCCCGGTTCGGTATGGTAAGGTACCGGGTTGGGAACGGAGTGGATCAGTGACCTCGGAACCGGCACAGTACGGGTCCACCAGTTCACAGTTACCACAGGTAGTACTTTACAGGGATGCCCACCTGTGCAAGCTACTGGCTACTGGCAAAGCCACTCAGTCAGTACTCACACTCCTCATAATGGTGATGCAGAGCTGTCACCAAAATGGCATCAAGGTGCTGTGGGAGGGATTGCAAGCAACCACAACTGAAGCAGCCTCTTGGTCCTGTGCAGCGCTGCTGAACCCAGCAGCTGCTCTCACTACACGTATACAAAATACAGTAATAACAATTACTTTAATTATACAAACTGTCTCGTAATTTTGGCCGAAGCCAAAACGAGAATAAAATAACTCCAGCCGGAGCTAGTGCAGTCTGGGGAGAGAACACAAAGTCAGCCAACTTACGCTGCTTTATCCCTGGGAAGAGGTGACTCAAGGCGCCGGCTTCAATGCGGGGCACAAGCCACAGTGGGACGTAACAAACAACACGCTGTAATGCAGGTCAGTTCTTGAAAGGAAAAATGCTGTTGAAGTCTGTGACCACGGTGTTTATATGTCCTCGGAGGCAGACCATGATTGCGTCATAGGCTTGTTGAGCAGCTTTGATATATCTTATTCAGGTTTTACGTCTTTAAGAGGTAAATACCCATTTGATAATTCCCTACTTGAAAGGGAACTGAATTTGTAAATAAGAAATGTCTGTTAATTAACTAAGCCTCTAGCAGTGATGGGCATTGAATACCATAGCCCTAACACACGATTTTGCTGACACATTATACTTCCAATGTCTTGCTGCAATTATTTTCCCAGTAAAAGGAGAGATAATGAGAGTTACATGGCATAATCATCATTATCACTTCCCCCATACTTCTGTTGTTCTTTCGATGTTTTTGGGCTATGTAATTTTCTGTTACAGTTTCCTGTTACAGTTATCCTTTATACAGCCCAGGAAGTGGTTATATACCACAAATCAACAATTTAAATGTTTAAAGATAGGCAGTTCCAGAAGTTTTTTTTTGTTTGTTTTACATTCAGAAGGTTGTGTGGTCCAGTGGTTAAAAAAATGGGCTTGTAACCAGGAGGTCCCCAGTTCAAATCCCACCTCATCCACTGACTCATTGTGTGACCCTGAGCAAGTCACTTAACCTCCTTGTGCTCCGTCTTTAGGGTGAGACGTAGTTGTAACTCTGCAGCTGATGCATAGTTCACACACCCTAGTCTCTGTAAGTTGCCTTGGATAAAGGCGTCTGTTAAATAAACAAATTATTACTCCTGCTATTCACAAAAAATGTAAGACTTAATGGTTTATGTTTAACATAATTAAATATGTTGTATTTCTTGTTGCCATACCTTTTCAGAATCGGTGTCCTTTCATACACCCCCTCTTGCCTCCACTGCTGTTGCTGTGGTGGATTTTTGCCTATACTTAGTATTTCCAGCAGCTGATATGAGAGAAGGGGTTGTAGCATTCTGTGGCCTGTGGTCCGGACCACTCAGTGCTGTGACGTCACTCCATGGTACCACTCGCTGCCACTGTTATTTTCTGATTTCACAGTTGTATATTATTCATTTTCTTTATGGCTAATTATTGTTTCATTTTCTCATACTTTACAGTGATATAATTAATGCAAGTGTTTATATCTAATAATAACGGGCTTGGGACAACTCAAGCAGTTCTCATTAATTGTCTGTTTACTGCAGAGTTTCATAGAGATATAGGACTAGTTGTCAAATAGATATTTTAACTACAGACACACAAGTCTATTATTGAATGGTTCGTAAATTGTTTAAAACTCTGAACTACCTGAAACAGATCAAACCTTGGGTGTTCTATATAACTTGTTTTTAAATCAATATACAAACCTCACACTTAAGAATATTTGAGCAAAAGTTATTTACATAAAATCTGTGATTTAAAAAAAAATCATGTTAAGAATTACTGGAAAATGTAACATGAATGTTGTGGTTGCACAGTTTATTTCATTTAGTTTAATGTTTACTATTCTGTCATAACTTTCTTATGCATTGTTCAATCATGTGACAGAGTCTGTTAATTGTAGCATTTCACTTATAATGTATTTTGAGGTCCCTGTCACCTCCCAATAAACACAACTATTAAATTAATGTAAACCCTAAAACTCAACTATATACAGAAATACAAAAGTGTATTGTTTTACCACATACCAGTGATTCAGCTTCAGCCTTGTAGTTCAACTGCCTAATTTCACCACTTTTGGAGTGCAGTGTGGTCTGAGATAAATTATTGTGCATGGCACTGATATTACTGTAATGGATGAGGCAGTCATATCATTTTCCTTTACTCCAGGCCTAGCTGTCATGTCAAGTACGCATGCTCAGTTTCAGTGCCTGTTTCAATTTTGGCATATAGCCAGAATTCAAGAACAGAAATATCCTGTTTGAATTTATTTTTCCACCAATTAATGTTAATGTTATTGTTTACATGTTATGATATATTGTACTTAAAAAAAAAAAAAAACAGTATAAGTTCCACTTTTATGAGGAAAAATGAGTGTGATTGTTAAAGCTATTGAATCGTGTCTAATAAAAATTGGAAATCAAACCATTATCCAACATATTTTGGAGATCCTGATCTTGTAATGGAGATGGAGGTGTGTATGGCAGTGAGGTACCTGTTCTCTGCAGATGAATGCATTCCAGTCCTGGACTTCCACTTCTGGTTGCAAGGGCCATAAACTCCATACAATGCTCAGATTCACAGTCAATTACCTGTGCAGTGATATATTTGCGGATATGGATTGGTGCCCTTTGTCCACTTTTTTTCTTTTGCAGTAAAATATATACCATTTGTTAGATCAACACAATAAATATCCTTTGGTGTTCCATGTGGATGCAGAGCATGACGTCGCAAAGATGCATGACTTCCAAACCTTGCTTTGCAGGTATTGCATTGCAGTGGTTTAACTTGTGTGAAGGGTGTCGTTTTCAAAAATGTATGCAATCTAATACTGTAGTTACAAAAAGTGACTAAAGTATTAATTTATATATGGAGGTAATTTGCAAAGAATAGCCTTATATAACAGAATATACCAGTTCTTCAACCTTCACAAAGCCAAGGAGGTCCAGCCACCCAAACTGTATAACACACAATGAGGAATACTGTAACTTGAATTTGTAATATATTTCAAGGCTGCATGATATATAGGATCCAGTTTGCTTAATGTTAAGGGCGATGCAAACCTATAGACTGTGTCCCCATAATAATTTGTGGTAGAAATATACAAGCAATTAGCCTTTTTTGTAACTACAGGAAAACAAGATCGGAGTCTATAAAAGAGGCCTATCATGATTTTTTTTGTTTGTTTTTTTTCAAGACTATCAATATGGACCTTAAAATCGAGATTACTATCCAACCAGATACCCAGATACTTATAGTTGATAACTATAGTCTCAGTAACTTAAGATAATTCTTTAGTAGCATTTGTCCTTGTAGAAGAAAATAACATAGCTTTTGTCTTACTAGAATTTAAAAGAAGCTTTAGATTAATTAAGGCTTGTTGAATGGAATCAAAATCAGCCTGCAAATTACTGACTGCCAAGGAAGGGGAGGGATTGTATTATTTTGTATATATACATGTATATTGTTATTATTATTGCTGTATTCTGGGTGTATTATTATGGTAGGCTATTGGGTGTAAGTGCTTATTAGTGTAATTATGTGTATTGTTGTTATGGTGATGGGTGTGATTGTTATTTGTGTTGTATAGTGTATGTTCTTATTGTTATTGCTGGGTATGACAGACAGAACAGCTGTCGTCCATTTGTTTATGTTTGTGAGATTGTGTTCACGTGAGAATGGATGTATGATTCATTGATAAAGCCTGTAAGAATGCGTAGTGAATGAAAATCCACGTGCGTGTGTTTCATTGTTCAGGTAAGGTTGGGAGTTATGTAATTATATAATTATAGTTCACGGTGTATTATGCGGAAATGAGTACACTGTATGCGAGCTGAGTAGAAAAGTCGTGTTGGGTGGGGGTTCAGTAAATGTAACAATTACTACAGCGTGATACTCGTTATAGGTTTTGTTTGCTTGGTCACAGGGTCATTTTGTTTTCTGTTTTGTTTAACAGTGTGTTATTCTTTTTGTTTAATGAATAAACGTGAGCGCAACAGCACCCCACAGTTAATTCTCCTGTGTTTACTTACGGTCTGACGTCACCACATCAGCCGTCCGTGACACCTTTTTGTTCTTTTTTGTCCCTTCTATGTTAGCAGTCTCATTTCTGTCCCAGGAGAACCAAAAAACGCTACAATATTAACATTATTTCGTAAATCGACATAATTTTGGAAACCACATTAGGACGATTGAAAAAGCTGCACTACCATACTAAAGACGGAGTAGTGGTTAGGGCTCTGGACTCCTCACCAGAGGGTTGTGGGTTCAATCCCAGGTGAGGGACACTGCTGTTGTACCCTTGAGCAAGGTACTTTACCTAGATTGCTCCAGTAAAAACCCAGCTGTATAAATGGGTAATTGTATGTAAACATAATGTGATATCTTGTAATAATTGTAAGTCGCCCTAGTGTCTGCTAAGAAATGTAATGTGAATGGAAGTCCAGCAAAAGGCTTTGTTGTCAGAGAGGTCACAAATACAGCAGTTGTGCCATACCCAGCCATTATATAGTTATAACAAGTGCAAGTCCTGTTTCTCAGTGAGAGTTCAGACTCAACACAAATACCTCTAATGATTTGTTGGTCAGCTGTTACAGACCACATATTGCTTTGATTCAGTCGTTATTCGGACCCAATGTTTACGCTACGCTCTTTGTTTTGTTTTTTAAATATATTTTATCAACTCTTGTGAAATATCTGTTGAACATGAAAGGTATAGTACTTTCACAGGTTTTCTTACTTTTGCACATTAGCGGCTTGTCCTTACTAATAGCAGATGTGAATGAAAACCAGTGCCCTCAGTTATTTTCCAGTCCTATCTAGGTCAAGACAAAATCAATTACGACTGTTGGGGTAACTTTTTGCTGTCAAGTAGCAATTGCTGAGCTTGTTTGGGCATGTTAATTGGCCAACTGAATTTTAGAAGTGTCCATTACTTAAGCTTTCTTGTACTGGGTAGAAATCCGAGGGCAAGTATAAAAATTAACCTACACAACATTTTATATAACTGTGGTTGTTTTTAAACAGTGACCGTTTTCTAGAGAGGTTTGCCCGATTATTCCTGTTATTTTTTAATATACTTCTCCAACCTTAGAGCCAGTTTTAAGTGGAGACTCTTGCAGCTAATCAGTGAAACTGGGAAAACCACTGAGAAAGAAAAGTAACAAAGGATTTTCATGAAAATGGGTTAGGCTTGTCTGAGTAGTAAGGGGAAGTCTGGATGAATAATTGTACTGCCAGTGTGTGTGTGTGAGAGAGAGAGAGAGAGAGAGAGAGAGAGAGAGAGAGAGAGAGAGAGAGAGAGAGAGAGAGAGAGAGAGGAGGGAGGGGACCACAAAAAAAACAGATGGGGGGAAGAGGCATGGCAAAAACAGATTCTTTGTGGTATCTCTTGCAGAAAGAGAATGCATATTACTTCCATATGATATGAAAGATACATATCTTTTCATTATACAGACTTCTTTAACAATCAGAAGGAGATTTTTTCAAACACTTTCTTAAAAATGGATGGTTTCAACACAGTTGTCAAATTCTTCTTGAATCAGAAGTCAACTATAGGATACAGCTTCATGGCACTCCTAACCGTGGGAGGGGAGCGCATTTTTTCCATGGTTTCTTTCCAGTGCCCGTGCAACAAGAGCCAAAATTTTATTTATGGACTTCTTTTCATTGTGGGACCAGCTCTAGTGCTCTTCATCATTGGCTATTTCGTCAGCTCTAGGACATGGAAGCTCTTCACTGGCTGCTGTCTGAACCCAAGGAAGCTGTGTCCGAGGCGAAACACCTGCTACTGCGTGTACGTCTTTGCACAGATCACGGTGGGGGCTTGCATTCCACCTGTGATGTGGCTCACTGTGGCTTTGCTGAACGGCACCTTCTACGAATGTGCTGTGAGCGGTCTGGAAAATAACCATGTAGTTGACCTGTTCTGCAAGGGTAAAACTGATGAGTGCCGGGTGGAACTGCCAAGGGTGCCCTGTGGAAAATCCAACCTGTCTTCAGCAGACAATCAAGAGCTTCTGCTAAGGCTGCAGGCACAGTCCCAGGTATGGAGCACACGCTCATTCTGTGTACCGGCATTTGACTACATTATTAACCCTTTACTGCCCTGAGTATGTTCTCATACCTGTTTAATGCATAGTTTCTCAATGTCAAAATATATTGGACACTGGGCAGCAAAGGGTTAATTGGTATGAATAAAGGGAACTCATTTCTACAATATGCATAAAATGAAAGAAACTTCTGATAGAATAGCATTTTGTTTAGTTTTATACAGATTTTAAAAGGAGTTTAAAAGTTACGTATGAATGATGTAGTTTATTTTTAATTTGGTGTATGGTTTTAGTTGTTAAAGGTCTTTTTTGTGCCAGCTGATAACATACATTATGCATTTGTCAAATACAACATTTTATCTTGATAATTTATAGATAAATAACTCAGACCTAGATTGACTGCTAGATTAACTTTAGTTTTATTGTGTTTTTATTTCATTAAAAAAATAAAATCTGGAAGTAGAGAATTGAGATGAGCCATCTTGTTTCTAAGAGAGCCCGAGGAGACTGGCTGGTTACTTACTCTTCAGGAATGAAGTTCATTCCTGTGTAGTTAGTAGATATAAACCTAACTATAGCACAATCACATGATCTTCAGATACTTCTTGAACTAGCAGCATTTTTTAAAGGGCACTCAAAAGCTTTGTCTTGTCTACAAGAGAACACTCCCAGACTTGTGTCAGCTTGAAATAGAGCAGCAGCTATTGGCATTTTTGTTTCTGCAATAAAACAGAAAAGCACAGTATGCAGCAGTTCTGGGTCAGTCTGACAGCAGGGGATTTTATAACCAACTCGCTGGTGCTCCAATACAAAATCATTCTAAAGAAACAAATGGCCAGCTGCTTCAACAGGCCAGTCTCATCAAAACACTGTGCTCAGTTTCCACCATTTATTCATTTTTTTATTATCAATTATAATGTACAGAAAAAGCAGAGCAACACCATTTATTTGTAAAAAGAAAAACAAACTTGGAATTTTACAAAACTAGCCAGAATCAACTGATGTTGCGTTTACAATTGCAGTTAACACATTTTGTTTTCGAATTAGCCTTGTTACAAATATTAATTATTATTATTATTACAAATACTACTAGTGCAAATGAATTATTATTATTATTATTATTATTATTATTATTAATAATAATAATAATAATAATAATAATAATAATAATAATAATAATAATAATAATAATAATAATAATAATAATTTGGTATATAAGTACACTATCTAAATTGTTTGTAATTAGTCATAACATTTCGTTCCTTTTAAAAAAAAAAAACCGAAATGACAAGGACCGCAAATTATTTATTTAAAACATAGAACATAACATGTAAAACGCATTTGTGAAACAGACCAACTATAATCAAAAAGTGCAGAGGGGGTTGCACAGATCTTGCCAGACCTGCCGCTATTTCTCGGTATATGTATTTATTTTGTGTTTCAGTTTCACCCCACAACGCTACGACAGCTGTGCTTTCTTGCTCTTCCCAGTTCACGCCGCGGTTGTCAAAAAAAAAAAAAAAAAAAAATGTAAAAAAACAAACAAACAAAAAAACAATTCCGTGTTTTTAAGCTAATCATTGGTACAATCAAAATATTTATTAAATAACAATAAAAACAAACAACAAAAAATACGCTGTGTTAAAGCATGTTTGAAACTAAACCAATAACTAAGTGGTTTACAATAACATAACTGGGAAAAACACAATCCAGAATAGTTTTTGTATAATTGACAGCACTTTTTTAAAAATAATTCTCACCGATATACTCAAATATTACAATATTTCAGTATATCGGTGAGAATTATTTTGTAATACACTTGTGTTTCTTTGACGTCCACCGGCGTCTGCACCTGTTTAACAAAGCAAAAATGTTACCATCAAAAGTTTACATCGCCTAATATATTGATATTTGGGTTATGTACACTTTTGACGACAACTTAATAGTAAAACGTAGATATTTACAAATACTCCCCAATATAAAACAGTTAACAAACTTAAATATTCAGTCGTTCCCTTTCAAGTCGAAAATAACCATCAACATGAGATATTGCCGTCAGGCAGCACCGGTAGGCTGAGCTTTTATAGCAAAGCTGCCGATAGGCCCCCACGCCAGCTGCAGTGTAAGCCCGCCCCCCTGGGAGCTTACTTAACTGCGCGCGTGGGGATGCACTTCCTCTTTTGTCTTCAGCCTTGGTACGGTAGGTAATAGATAACAGAGCGAGCTTGTTAACTGATTGTACTCGATAAGCTTACGCTTGAGAAGCTGGTTAATTACCCCTTCTCTGAGTTTATTTCAGTTACTGTGTTTTAGGATTTATATATTCTTGTTAATATATATATATTTTTCCTTTCGCTTTGCTTCGGCATCGCGTCTTCGTGGTCTCCCGTCTTCCTTTTCTTTGTTATTATTATAATATATAATTATATTATATTTATTATTTGGGTTTTTTGTGTGTATATATATTGTTATATATATTCTTTTTTGTATATTGTTTGGGACGCGTGTTGCGTTGGCCTTAGGCCACGCGCATTTTTGCAGCCTCGGTCTTGCTTAGGCTAGACCGCGTGTGTGTGTGTGTGTGTGTGCGTGCAGACCTGCATTGCAGTCTCCCCCCCCACCGCGGCGCGTTCTACCGCCACGTGGCTGCTATTGAGTATAGCCCCACTGTTCTACACTATACGTAGTGTCTGCTGCAGCGTCCAAACAAAACAAAAAAAAAAAAAAAAAGTTTTTTTCCCATACAGTACTAAGGAAGACGACCACCAAGTGCATTAACTGTTGCCCTTATAAGCAGCACAACACCTTGTCTTTCGAGACTCAGACACAGTACTAGAGCACATAGCGTCTCCGCTTTGCGGGTCAGCTGACGTGGATCGTCTGGTGCAGTACACGCGCTCCGGCGCTTTCGGTGTCAGCGCTTAGGTGCCTGGTGTAGCGCTTCGGCGCGTAGTGCTTGGGCTCAGTGCACGCAACGCACCTGTGCACGCACCTCGACGCTCGGTGCTCGGTGCCTCGGTGCACGCACCTCGACGCTCGGTGCTCGGTGCACGCACCTCGACGCTCGGTGCCTCGGTGCACGCACCTCGACACTCGGTGCTCGGTGCCTCGGTGCACGCACCTCGACGCTCGGTGCCTCGGTGCACGCACCTCGACGCTCGGTGCTCGGTGCCTCGGTGCTCGGTGCCTCGGTGCACGCACCTCGACGCTCGGTGCTCGGTGCACGCACCTCGACGCTCGGTGCACGCACCTCGACGCTCGGTGCCTCGGTGCACGCACCTCGACGCTCGGTGCCTCGGTGCACGCACCTCGACGCTCGGTGCTCGGTGCCTCGGTGTATGCACCTCGACGCTCGGTGCTCGTTGCCTTGGTGCACGCACCTCGACGCTCGGTGCCTCGGTGCACGTACCTCGACGCTCGGTGCCTCGGTGCACGCACCTCGACGCTCGGTGCTCGGTGCACGCACCTTTGGTGCACGCACCTCGACGCTCAGTGCCTTAGTGCACGCACTCGACGTTTGTCTTCAGTGCTTGGTGCACGCGCCTCAACGCACCTTAAAGCTGTTCGCTTGGTGCTCAGTGCTTAACGCTCGGCGCTCCTATTACTGGCACGGTACGCTTGGGCATACAACGTGCTGCACCATGTCATTTCACCGCTGTGTCACCTGTGGGACGAAGTTACCGGCTAATGACCCGCATGAGGACTGCGTGTCCTGTCTGGGGCCGGAGCATGCGGCATCTGCTTTGGCAGACAAAGCCTTTTGCACGTTATGTGCAAGTTTTCAGACGCGCACTCTGCGTCGTAGGGCGAGGAGAGCAGTCGGGGATCGCTCCCCTTCATCTGGGTCGTCACACACCCTTTCCGCCCGCAGCCTTCTTTGGCTTCCCCGCCAGCGAAGCTGCCTTTTTCCAGGAGTTCGCCTTCCCAGGTTACCCCTGGTCAACGATCTCCTGACGTTAGGCGTAAGAGAGACCGCTCCCACAGCCTTTCTGTAAGGCGAGGCCCTTCTCCTCGCGGCGAACGCCCCCGTCAGATCTCGAGATCCCGCTCTAGATCGCCCCGAAGGAGAGGACGTTCCCATTCTCCTCGTCACGACAGGCGAGGTGGTGTAACTGAGCTTACTAGTAAGATGTCTCAGTTTATGGACCTTAAGATGAGGCAGCAATCGTTGCTCATGTCCCTGGCCACAGCTCGGGCCGCAGAGGAGCCAGTCAGACCGGCTGTCAACCAGCCGATCATCCTACCACAACCCCTGTCCGTTCCAGTTGCGCAACAGGACGCATGGGACGTGGATGCTATCTCTCGAGATGCATCAGAGGGTGAGCCTCTCCACGGAGAGGATAGTGTGGAGGCAGAGCTCACGTCCCACCACTCAGAGTCTGAGATGGAGGTAGGCGTGGATGACTCTTTATGGTCCCTAGTAGAGCGGGCGACTCGCCACCTGGGCTTAGAATGGCCTGCCACTGAAGAGCCTAGGCGCTCTCTTTTTGAGTCGCCTTTGGCACAGGGCCAGCAGTCTAGGACGCTTCCGGCCTTCCCAGACTTTGTTAAGGAGGTGCAGTCCACTTGGGGGACTCCAGCCTCCGCCCCGGCAACCTCGCGTAAGGCGGCTGCCTTTACCATGCAAGGTGCGAGTGAAGCGGGTCTGGCGTCATTTCCGCCAGTTGGCGCTGCGTTCGCAGCGTTGGTGAAGTCACCAACACTCTCTGGGTTGGTGAAAGACCCCACCTGTCCTAACAAGCAGTGCAGGATCACCGAGGTGCACCTCAAGAAGGGCTATTCGGCGGCTACAGAGGCAGTTAGGCTGTCCAATCTGGCCAGCCTCCTCTCAGTTTATCAGGCTGCGCTAATAAAGGATCTCCCAGACTACCCTTCGGTGTCTCTGAGAGCAGAGTTGGGGCTAGTTGCCCAGCTGCTGGTCAAGCTAGCCCAGCTTAACGCGCGGGCCCAGGGCAGGAGCATCGCGTCTCTGGTGGTGGCCAGATGACAGCTCTGGCTCTCGCAGGCGAGAGTCCAGGAGCATGACAAAGCTCCCTTGTTGGATGCCCCAATTACACCGGGGCACACATTTGGCCCAGCGGTGGAAGAGATGTTGCAAAGCTCAGCTAAGGCTAGAGAGGCATCACAGCAGTTGGCTACGATATGGCCGCGTAAGCCTTTCCAGGTCAAACGCCCACAAGAACATCAGTGGCGTAGAGCACCACCGCAACACCAGCCGCGTCCAGGGGGTACTAAGACCTCCCCGGCGGATACAGCAGCGCGTGGCCAAATCCCAAGGGGACGACCGCAGCGCACAGGGTGGCGACCTAGAGGAGGCGGCAGACCACGCCCTCGTGGCGCTGGCCAGGCCCCTCGTGAGCGAGCGAAGCCTAAGCAGCCCTGAGAAAACCAGGCAGCCATTAACCCAACCCTATACTGTTCCACAGCTTCTGTTTTGGCAACAATGCACCAGCGATATCTGGGTGCGCAAAACTATACTCACCGGGTACACCCTTCAGTTCCGGTTAAAACCCCCCCCCTTCAGGGGGGTGGTGGTAACTGTGGTGAAGGACGTGGGTCAGTCCTCAGCTCTGAATGTGGAAATACAGGCACTGCTCAGGAAGCGTGCCATTCAACTAGTAGACCCTGCTCTGACCGACCAGGGGTTCTACTCCAAATACTTCCTTGTGCCAAAGAAGGACGGCGGGCTCCGCCCTATTCTAGACCTGCGTGTACTGAACAAATACCTACGGGTGTTGTCGTTCAAGATGCTCACGCACAGGCACATTGTCCAGTCTGTCCGGCAGGGCGACTGGTTTACCACCATAGATCTGACAGATGCGTACTTTCACGTTCCCATCTGTCCGGGTCACAGGAAGTATCTACGATTCGCATTCCAGAGCAGGGTCTACGAGTTTTGCGTCCTGCCATTCGGCCTGTCTCTAGCTCCTCGAACCTTTTCGAAGTGTATGGACGCCATTTTAGCTCCTTTGCGGGCTCAAGGCGTCCGACTGCTGAACTATCTGGACGACTGGCTCGTCTGCGCGCAGTCAAAGGAGCAGCTGGCACAGCACACAGTGATGGTTACAGACCATCTCCAGCGGCTAGGTCTGAAGGTCAATCCAGACAAGAGCCGCCTCGTGCCCAGCCAACAGACCGAGTTTTTTGGGTCTGCATCTGGACTCAGTGTCCATGGAAGCGACCCTATCGACACAAAGAGTTGCCTCATTAGAGCGGTGTCTCTCCCTATTCAGGTTGAGAGAAACAGTCAGCATGGAGCTCTGTCAGCGCATGCTGGGGTTGATGGCTGCCGCCTCGCAAGCCCTTCCTTTGGGCTTACTACACCAGAGACCTCTGCAGGCCTGGTTCAATGCCTTCGCGTTGCACCCGCGGAGAGACAAGCACCGCAGGTTGAGGGTATCCCGAACCTGCTGGGAGGCATTACGCTGGTGGAAAGTTCAGTCGAACATCCGCCAGGGCGTGCGCTTGGGTCCCATCTTCCGAAGGGAAGTTATCACAACCGACGCTTCCAACCAAGGTTGGGGAGCAGTCTGGAACGGGACAGGGACCCGTGGAGTGTGGTCAGGACCCTGGAGGTCAGCCCACATCAACGCTCTGGAACTCAGAGCAGTGGACCTCGCCCTTCGGCACTTCTTGCCAGTGCTTCTAGACAAGCACGTGTTAGTGCGGTCAGACAACACCACAGTAGTGGCGTATATCAATCGCCAGGGCGGATTGCGGTCCCCCGGTCTTCACCGGATGGTAACGCGGCTGTTGCTCTGGGCTCAACCGCGTTTAGCCTCTCTGCGTGCAGTTCATCTGCCGGGCAGAGTCAATTACGCAGCGGATCTCCTGTCCAGAGGAGGTCCTCTTGCGGGCGAATGGCGTCTTCACCCTCGGGTGGTAGAGCGCATCTGGGAATGGTTCGGCACAGCGCAAGTCGATCTCTTCGCTTCGCGAGAGACCACGCACTGTCCTCTATGGTTCTCGGTGAAGGACCTCGACAGCCCCCTGGGGGTGGATGCACTGGCTCACGAATGGCCGCCAGGGCTCCTGTATGCCTTTCCACCGATTCCGATGCTCCCCGCCTTCTTGGAGAAGGTCAGGGTAGAGCGAGCGACAGTGATTCTGATCGCTCCTCGGTGGCCTCGGAGAATATGGTTCCCGAGTCTAGTGCAATTACTGCACGGCCGCCCGAGGGAGCTCCCTCTGCGGGCGGACCTGTTGTCCCAAGCTCAAGGAGAGCTTTGGCATCCGAACCCCAAACTCATGCAGTTATGGGCTTGGCCCCTGAGCGGGAGCGCCTGTCAGCCTTAGGGCTTTCGACTGCAGTTATATCGACCATCCAGAGTGCGAGAGCGCCCTCTACTAGGTCGCAGTATGCGTATAAGTGGCAGTTGTTTCAGAGTTGGTGTCTGGCTGAGAGCCACGACCCAGTCTCCTGTCCTATGGCAGTAATATTGCAGTTTCTGCAGAAACTGCTGGATGAAGGGAAATCTCCTTCTACACTTAAAGTGTATTTAGCCGCCATTTCGGCTTGTCATGTACGCATTGACGGTTTATCACCTGGTTGCCATTTTTTGGCATCTCAGTTTCTGAAAGGCGCAAGACGCTTGCGGCCTCCAAGAACGACCAGTTTACCGTCTTGGAGCCTTGATGTGGTGCTAGAAGCCCTTACCAAGGCACCATTTGAGCCTCTCCACAGCGTGGATATGAAGCTCATATCTATTAAGACTGCATTTTTGCTGGCTGTGGTATCAGCAAAACGCGTGAGCGAGTTACATGCACTTTCAGTGCATCCTTCTTGTACTCGTTTTGCAGGAGACGGTTCTAAGGTCTCCATGCGCCCTAATCCGGCCTTTTTACCAAAGGTTATATCCCCGTTCCACATGAACCAGTCAGTCGAGTTGATGGCGTTCCATCCTCCTCCTTTTTCTTCCCCAGAGGAAGAGCGGTTACACATGCTCTGCCCCGTGAGGGCATTGAGGTGTTATATTGACCGTACAAGGACTGTGAGGCAGACAGAACAGTTGTTCATATGCCATGGTTCTAGATCTTTGGGTCAGCCACTGTCTAAACAGCGCCTTTCCCACTGGATAGTGGATGCTATTAAATTAGCGTATGAATCTGCAGGCCTTCCGCCACCAGGGCAGTTGAAGGCGCATTCTACTAGGGGTATGGCGACATCCTGGGCCCTCTTTCGAGGGGTGCCGGTGTCTGATATTTGCGCGGCAGCCAGTTGGGCTACGCCGCATACTTTCATGAGGTTTTACAGGTTAAATGTACTGGATTCCTCTGCTCCACTGTTTGGAGCATCTGTTTTACACTCTATGACGCCTCAGGATGCGGACGTATAGAGTGGTAGATAGCATGGTGTTGACTGTTCCACCTTTAAGACAGGTGTCATTACGAGCATAGACGCTGAGGCGCAGCTCCGCATATGCCTAGATGTACTGCCTACGCAGTTGCGTTATGACTTAAGTCTGTCCTACTGCCGAGAATCCTCCCTCGCGACAGCTAGGGTACACTGTATCCCATGTTGATGGTTATTTTCGACTTGAAAGGGAACGATAGGTTGCGGATGCAACCCCGGTTCCCTGAAAGAGAAAATAACCATCAAGCTGCGAGGTCGCTCCGGTAGCCTTCACGGCCTGAAGAGCAAAAGAGGAAGTGCATCCCCACGCGCGCAGTTAAGTAAGCTCCCAGGGGGGCGGGCTTACACTGCAGCTGGCGTGGGGGCCTATCGGCAGCTTTGCTATAAAAGCTCAGCCTACCGGTGCTGCCTGACGGCAATATCTCATGTTGATGGTTATTTTCTCTTTCAGGGAACCGGGGTTGCATCCGCAACCTATCGTTCTTCTCTTTTTGTGACGCTGCAGCGGCACTGCACCTTCTTCCTGTTTAGATTCCATGGGGGAGGAGCCGAGCGGCACTCACGCCGTGAGCGAGCAGTCCTAAACTCTGGTGAGTTTACACTGCCTTTCCGACGGACCTAAGCTGACTGTAAGCCACGTCTTTAGTTGGCTGTTTTTAGGACAGCTGAGAGTAGGCCGTGTGCGTTTACACTGCAGAAAAAAGACCTGAGACGGCCCAAAGCCATCCTAAAAACGGCCAGTAAATGCACCATAAGGTGCATGTAGGAGCTCCTAAATAAAACTCCTAAGTTCATTTGAACCTTGTAACCGTTTGGTATAAGGAGGTGGGTGTGTGTGTGTGTGTGTGGGAAGATTGTAGGTCAAGAACTCATATTAAATAAGTGTCCTTTTTTCAGATACTGGGCTGGTTGATTGTCTGTATTGCCGCGGTTACGGGATTGATTGGCACCTGTTACAAGAACTGTAGGTCACAAGTGAGCTACCTCCAACTCAAGTTCTGGAGAAAGTACATTGAGAAGGAAAAGGAGCAATTTGACTGCCACGCTACAAAGTATGCTACAAAACTGGCAGACAGAAATCTGAAGAGCTTCTTTGAAAACACAGAACCAGAGGCCTTTCCTTTCCCCAGTCACAGGTCCTGGGAAGAGATCTCCTCCTTGTACACCTTCTGTAAGAGCGAGCAATATTACAGCACCCTGCAGAGGACCGTGGAGAAAGGAAACAAGGACAAAGATGACGAAATGAGGTGTGCACTGGATTTTGTTGATGGGGTAGAAATGATGTGATCGAGAAATGTATTAAAGCATCAGACAGTGCCAGTGGAAGCCTGTTTTGCTTCACTTGAATATATTTTCTATGCATTCATAATGTTATTGGTTGGATCTCAGTGACGGTTCCATGCTTCGGTTGTGTTATTTAGCTTCTAAAATGTGTTATTATTTTAAAACTGTGATTATCCTCCCCTCTTTGAACCATTTCCAAATTGTCGTTGGAAAATTATCAAGTTAAAACTGCTACATTCCAGGCATGATTTGAAATGTTGATATATCTGGACAGGCCAACCAGGTTAATGCAGAATTAATCTGATGTTTTTTTGTTTTGTTTTGTTTTTTTGTATTAACAAATATATAAATCACCAAGGCTAGAGGGGAGAGAACCCCAGTACAAATTCTCTAAAAGACGCCTAACCGTGTTTCCAAAATCTGTTAATAATCCCCTCTTTAGAAAATCATTTTTCATTCTATAGGTCAAAAGTGTACACCGCCTGGTAATACCAATTCATTTTGTGTGTGTGTTGCACTAGTTGTATTTTGTTTTTCAAATCTGGAAGTAAAATGTACTGCCATTGTGATGTGGAGTTGGGGGGGCTAGAGTGCAGGATGCGCTCTATAGCCTGGACGTCGCCGTATTCCACAGCCGACCATGGACGGGAGCTCCCAGGGGGCGGCGCACAATTGGCCGAGCGTCGTCCGGGGGAAGGTAGGGTTAGGTCGGCCAGGGTGTCCTCAGCTCACCACGCACCAGCGGCCCCTGTAGTCTGGCCAGGCGCCTGCGGGCTTGCCTGTAAGCTGTCCAGAGCTGCGTTGTCCTCCGACGCTGTAGCTCTGAGGCGGCTGCACGGTGAGTCTGCAAAGTGTAAAGAAGCGGGCGGCTGACGGCACACGCTTCGGAGGACAGCGTGTGTTCATCTTCGCCCCTCCCGAGTCAGCGCAGGGGTGGTAGTGGTGAGCTGAGCCTAAAAATAATTGGGCATTTCAAATTGGGGAGAAAATAATAAAAACTAATTGGCAACGACTACATTAAAAAAAATAAAATAAAAGTACTGTCATTATGCTGATGCTGTCGTACCAACATGGTTGTGGATGCAGTGTCTAATGTTTGAGATACTTGTGCAGTGCTGTGTCCCTGGTAAGCATGGACACCCCTGGTCACTCCCTCAGTTCTGTGGGCAGATGTTACCATCTTGTTTATTATCCACATCTAGGTCATTAATGTGGATAAGACAGAAGCAGGGGTCTCAGCATAGATCCCTGCAGCACCCCATTATATATATATATAAAGGCCATTCTTGCTTTAAAAAAAAAAAAAATGTTTATGTTCTGGCACAGGGGTGTCAAACTCAGTTTTACCAAGGGCCATATCTTAATTTACCGTTAGATTCGCGGGCCACAAAATACACACCTTTACATATACACATGCACTTTAATATTTGATATAGAAAATGCATGTTTACAGTCACAGTTTTTATATGTATTTGATATATGACTTTTTAATTTAAAACAAATGTTATCTTACTTATTTGCTGCCCTGTGCATTGCGTTCTCATTTACCAGCCAAACCGGCTCTCCCTAAAAGCCCGATGTTTTGAGTCTGACGTCATTTTAGAAGTGGTTAGCAGAAGAAAAAAAAAACAAAACAAGAAAGATCACCAGTCCTGCGCACTGAAGGGATTCGGAAATGACAAGCGTGCCACAAACCTACCTAATGCAGTTAAATTGTTAGTCAGGTCTGCCGTCTGTGATGTTAGCCGATTTGTACACTTGTTTGATTATGTATTAACTACAGCACCACTCCAAGGTTTCTATTATTTTATTTACTTACTCATTCATACTATATTTATCATCAATAACGAGTCTTAAATGTGTTGTATTTTACAATAGGCTATTAGTTTGCATTTTCCTTTTACAATATTATTTAGCTATCTAGTACAGCTATATTATTAAATTTCAATATGTAAAATGCAAGCAATAAAGCGGTGCTACTTCATCAGTTTTTTGGTGCGCATTAAAATAAATTATGCTAATGTAATCTTCAAACCTGAAATACTCTAGTTGCGTGGTGAATAAATAAAGCAATCATACAGAACAATTGTTTGGTGCCAGTATTAATATATATATACCAGAGTACCAGAGTCCCACTGTTTTCTGCCAATTCTGAGCTGATGGCACTGCTGAACATCTTCCGATTGCGAAGGGAAGTAAGCATGATGTGTCTTTCATCTGCTGCAGTAAGTTTCCTTGGCCGACCACTGCGTCTACGGTCCTCAACGTTGCCCATTTCTTTGTGCTTCTTCAAAAGAGCTTGGACAGCACATCTGGAAACCCCTGTCTGCCTTGAAATTTTTGCCTGGGAGAGACCTTGCTGATGCAGTGTAACTACCTTGTGTCTTGTTGCTGTGCTCAGTCTTGCCATGGTGTATGACTTTTGACAATAAACTGTCTTCAGCAACCTCACCTTGTTAGCTGAGTTTGGCTGTTCTTCACCCAGTTTTATTTCTCCTACACAGCTGTTTCTGTTTCAGTTAATGATTGTGTTTCAACCTACATATTGAATTGATGATCTTTAGCACCTGTTTGGCATAATTGTTTAATCATACACCTGACTACATGCCTACAAAATCCCTGACTTTGTACAAGTGTACCTAGAAGAATTGATGCTGTTTTGAAGGCAAAGGGTGGTCACACCAAATATGGATTTGATTTAGATTTTTCTTCTGTTCACTCACTTTGCATTTAGTTAATTGATAAATATAATCTATTAACATGTCTATTTTTGAAAGCATTCTTACTTTACAGCATTTTTTCACACCTGCCTAAAACTTTTGCACAGTACTAATATATATATTTTACACAGACACAATATAAAGTTGTGTATTACTCATTACTACCATAATCTTGTTTATTTTGTTAAATTAGGCTATATCAGATATTGGCCTAAAAAAAAAAAAAAACACACACACACACAACACTATAAACTATTAAGAACTAGCCTACTTAAAAACTGGATTTCGTAATCGTGATTTGTTATCTGGATAAACGTAATCCAGCAGTGACATTTTCTGAAAAGCAGATCAAAATTATCCAGATAAAAGTAATCAAGATCACAATATATACGTGTGGCAACCGTGACCCCCAATATCTGGAACTCAGGCTGCAGTCTATGAATAAGCCTGACTACACCATCTAAGAGTTTACTGAGGGATAGAATCTCTTACCAGTTACAAATGGTATGCCCCCTTCAAATAAATTAAAGTCAGGAGATTAGAAATGGTTTGGTGCTCTTTCAAGCAGGAATATTTATTTAACACAGTTATATCAAATAGTTAATAGAACACAGACTTGGATGTAGTGTTGCAACAAAAAAAAAAAAAAATACATCTGTTGCTAAAGTACCTTGTTAGTAAAAGTTCATTACATGTATTGTCCCCAAGCGACACCTAGAGGAGAAAGAGAGAACGTCAAGCCCAATTACTAAGTGTAGGCTGCTCCACCCACCAAAGCCTTGATGGCCAGTCAAGCGTCACCCGTGATTAAACTAATTAAAACAAACCCACACAATATCAAACAAAAGAGAAATAGTGAATTAAAGAATAATTATAGTGCAAGTGATACAAATAAAGCCAAGCAAAATCCCAACATACCAGACTTAACGAATGCCTTCAATGCTCCAGGAGAACATCCACAATAGTGACGCTCTCCCGTCGCTGCTCCCCTAATAATTACTAAAGACAAACAATAAAACTATTTAAAACACACGGTTATATTAAAACTATAAAGACAAATTAACCCGTGTGTATACAAGGGACACTAAATCAAATAAACTTACAAACTACGAAGCAAGAACAGACGTTCGGCTTCCTGAAACAAAACAACAATTTACGCCACACAGCAAAATATAATACAAAAATAAACAATAAAATGACAGTCTGCGTTACCTGAGAGAGTCCGAAATATTGCAATACTGCAAATCGTCCGAACTCGCCCTAGTACACTGTACAGACACAGACAGTAAGTAAGTAACAAAACACAACACCGCACTGCAAAGTAAAACATTCCGAGAGGGAGACGATGGCGCGACCAGGACCAGGTCCAGGTCCAGGTCCAGGTCCAGGTCCAGGTCCAGTACCAACAACAGCTGCTCTCTTTTCTGTGATGTGCACGTATTTATGACGGGCACCATTAACACTTCCTGGTTCCCATGGTCCCACCTGTTAGTCTTAAAATAAGATTACAAAATCCGGGTCACTGTTACCCAGATCAAAAGTTTTGAAAAACCGACCCCTGGTCATCTACTCTTTCAGCCACGGTATTTCTGGAAAGGTTGACATTAGAAAACACATGGTTCTTCTCGGGACACACTATTTCTGTGACACATGCAGTCGTTTTGCAAAAGCAGCCTCGGAAAAAAAGGCTTTGACACAAGGGAACTTGCCTTTACTGCCGCACCACTCTCATTGTCTTTTTAAACATGTTCTGTAAATCAAGGGTTCCTTTTACTTCGGCCACCTTTTCTTGCCTTTGCTTTCCTTCAAGCTCGCCAGATTTTTCTTTGTTTGGTTTCATAATGGTGCCTTAAATTGATTTTTTTTCATAACCGCAATACTCTTACATAGCAAGCAGATGGATTTTTCTTGCTGCACTACAAATACATATTCAGACTCTCACTTTTCCTTAAACAATCTGCCTTCCTTATCAATGTTTCTGGACATTTTGGGAGTTTGAGTTGTTTTTGTTTGTTTGTTTTGATACTGGTATTACCGTTTTGCGTTCACGATACTTTTTTGACGGCTAGATTGCAGACGGGAGTCTGCGTCTGACGTCACGGTCTGTGCAGACGCAGCGTGGACAGCTTTGGTAGAGCGAGGAACAATAGTTCTGAGCAGAACCAAAATGGAGGTGGTGTTGAGAGAAATTCTAAGCTGTCCTTACAAAGGTACCACCAAATGTTCCTGTCAGGACACTGCACTGTGATTGGTTATCATATTATTGTTAACAAAACAATGAATAATCCTCTCCCAACACCGAAACCCTAAACCTAAGGTCAGTATCCTATACTGCAGCCATTGCACATCTAAAGTAGTTAATGTTTGGCAGTGAATAAGCGTTTTTGTTACTTTAAAAAAAAAAAAAAAGTGACCGGAGGTTCTGACTTCCTCGGTTGTCCTGACAGGAACATTTGGTGGTACCTTTGTAAGCACTGCAAATTCTAATCGCAGAAGTGGTGGATGCAATCAAAGTCCCCTTTGTGCTCCACCAGCTTTATAATTTACAGCATGATCAGAAAATGTATAGTAGAAACAGTCCCTGCTATAAAGAGATAATATAAACGTATGTTTTGTGATGTGCGACAAATTAATGAGTATTATAACAGGCAGGATTCCCCCTGCCTTCTCACAAAGGGGCTGTTAGACAGTACTGTATTTTGATCTGGGACAAAAGTAGTTCATATACTTGCACATATGGTCACATATCTCACTTCAACTACCTGTTATTAACGCTGATTTATTCTCCTTAATTCAAAGTAGGTTATTTCCTGTCCCTGATAGCCTTTCATCAATAACCAATTACACCTTCTGAAAATAAAAGAGCAGTTTTAGGTTCATTTCAACCGTTTAGCATTATTTTATTTATTTTTACAGGTTTAAACCTTCAGATATCTGAATATTTGAAAAGCATAATAACTGTGTGGAAGAAGAGTCAAATCATTTTAATTTGTATTACAAATCATTCAGAAGATAACACCGTGTAACAATTATTATTTTTTTTTTTTTGGTTCCTGGGTAGTAAGTGTTATTTCCTAATTGCCTCAAAAGTATAGAAAATGGCTATTATTCCCCACAAACTTTGCTTTTGTGACCAGGACAGTAATATTTTGAAATTTACCTATTTTCCAGAACATTCCAGATAGATTCAGTGCTGAGTAAACTTGGAGTAACTTCTAGAACTTTCTAGAACTTTCCAGTAATATAAATAGTAGTATGAATACAGGGGCCTTAAGCCCACCAGTTCAGTTTAGTTCCAGCTGCCTAAGTGGATACATATCTGCATTTTTCTGAGATGGCATCAAGGTCATAGGAGACTTCAAAATGGTGGCATTCCTGATGGGTCTCCAAGGCGGTTTTACCAAGTTTCCCTGCTATCTTTGCCTTTGGGACAGCAGGGACACCAAGGCGCACTACCACAGGCGGGACTGGCCACAGCGGACCGAGTTCTCTGTGGGGAGGAACAACGTCAAGTGGGAGCCACTGGTGGACCCCCGGAAGGTGCTGATGCCACCACTGCACATCAAATTGGGCCTTCTGAAACAATTTGTCAGAGCTCTAGATAAGGAGTCGGCAGCCTTCAAGTACCTTCAAGACTTCTTCCTTAAGCTGTCTGAGGCAAAGGTCAAAGCCGGTGTCTTCGTCGGACCACAGATAAAGAAGATCCTGGAGTGCAATGAATTCCCCAAGAAGCTCACTAGTAAGGAGAAAGCGGCTTGGAACAGCTTTGTCGCAGTGGTTCGGGGGCTTCCTGGGCAATCACAAGGCCGAAAACTATGTGGAGCTGGTTGAGACTCTGGTGAAGAACTACGGCACAATGGGCTGTAGGATGTCCCTCAGAGTCCATATCCTTGATGCTCATCTTGATAAATTCAAGGAGAACATGGGAGCGTACTCGGAGGAGCAAGGCGAGCGCTTCCACCAGGATATACTGGACTTTGAACGCCGCTACCAAGGACAGTATAACGAGAACATGATGGGAGACTACATTTGGGGGCTGATTCGTGAAAGTGATTTACAGTATAATCGTAAATCTCGAACAACTACTTACTTCTAAATCTTTTGTAGTCATTTTTGTATTACTTTAGTATAAATACATGTTAATTTGGATTCATATGTTGTTTTTTTCTGACTTTATGTGAACGAAAAGACACAAATTCACCTGTTTTCTCATTGGAAATAGGTACATTTCAAAATATCATTGTCCTGGTCACAAAAGCAAAGTTTGTGAGGAATAATAGCCATTTTCTATACTTTTAAGGCATAAGCAATTAGGAAATAACACTTATTACCCAGGAACAAAAATTGTGTTACATAGTGTAATTAATGACATGACTCGAAGGTGATTCACACCCCCTGACTAGGTGGCAGTAGCACATGGAGTGAGGATTGTATCTGCTTGCCTACACACTTCTTTGTCAGCCAACGCTCGTCCATTGTTTTGAGTCGCGGCCGCTCCAGCGAAGTACCTGTTGGGAGATGCGTGACCTGGTGACGTATTTTCCGGATGAGTGCACGCAGATGGCAAACTTTGTACAGGTTTTGCATAAAATCTGCGCAGAATCTGAGCAGCATTAGGAAAATATGCGTACGTGAACGCAGCCATCACCTTCACCTCCCAATGTTTCAGACGTCAACATTGTCACTCAACACGTGATTAAAACAGACCCGATTAATCTATCCACGAACGCGCGATCAGTAGTTACTCTTTCTGATACAGTGGATATTACATTTATGGAAACCAAGTTAAGATTAATATTAGAAACACGTAATCAATGTTGAATACACGGTGTGGTCATTCTTGAAAATATATTCCAGATAACAGATTTAATTGGCAGACGCGGCACGCTAGCCTGTTCAGAACTTACCTGTCATTGTCGAGAAATAGATCTTGCTTGGGCCTGCGTTCTCTCTGCTGGTAGCAGGGTAAATCAGTTGCAATATTTTAATGTATTAATCAATGGAAAATTGTGGAAAAAAATGACGGACTACGGAGAGGAGCAGAGGAACGAAGTGGAGGCTTTAGAATCAATTTATCCGGATTCGTTTACAGGTAGATACAAAAAAAAAAAGAAAAAATGAAAGTCCAGACTGCAGAAAGAGAAAACGTGTCACACGCTGACAGTTTATTCACTATTTTAATGTATATATATATAAGAAGAAATACTAACGTGGCGATGTTCAATTAACGCCAAATCCGTTTAATTAATATATATATATATATATATATATATATATATATATATATATATATATATATATATATATATAATGTATAATATAATTTATTTATTGATTGATTGATTTTAAATGCTAACCATTGCATTTTGCTGTCTGGCAAACACACCGGTATGTTACATAAATACAAGTACAAACCTGTGCTTTTTAAGGATTAATCCTGTGCTTTTTAAGTAAATTCTATAGTATTTCTGTCAATAATAATAACGATTATTGTTATGAAACTGTAAGTAAATGCGTGTCATTGTTTTTTTTTTTTTTTAGCCAGGATGGGTACAGATACAATCTTTTTCTTTCTTGTTTCCTTTTGCAGTGCTATCAAAAAACCCAACAAGTTTTACAATCACTGTGACTTCAGATGCAGGAGAGAATGACGAGAGTAAGTAGGCTTAATGAACTGAATCCATTGGTTTATAGGAAATTCCATATAAGAATCATACCATGGTTCTTAAGACTTATTAAAATTAAGCACTGGTCTTTTAATGGCTTTAGTTGTCAAATCTATGTTGGGTATATTCACTGCCACTTTATGAGGACCTGTACCTAATATCAGGCTGGGCAACCACTTTGTCAGATTACAGCCTTAACACGATGTGGCATAGCCTCCAAAGTCCTGGAAGGGGTCTCGAGGGATATTAATCCATTAGGTCGTTAATATTTCACATAATTGGTGCAGAGGTGTAGGCAGAGAATTGTAATGATAGATGAGTCATTCAGATATGCTCAAAAATAGCATGTGATAGTGGTTGCCATGGAAGCTATCTGAAGTCTCTATCATGCAAGTTCACGTGGATGAGTGCATTACCGTTGAAAGTGACCACCTGTGCAGCATTGTTGGGTGGACTTGATCCGCAATGATGCTATGGTAGACTACAGTATTCGGTCGGCCTTGAGTGCTCATGGGACCAAGGGTATACCTGGAGAACGTGTCCCTCACCAGGGCGCTGCCAACTACAATCAGGCAGAACTGTCCGAATATAGCCAGACAGTTAAGCAGTCGGCCCAGGTTTCGGCAAACCCACAAACAATTGCCGTGTTTCTTTTATTGTTTTATTTCATTCGGCTGTATTTGCATGATGTATTACATGCCCATATTTTGTAATGCAGAGCAGTATTCCATCATTGCTGTGATTGTAACCCTATTTTTAGTAAAACCAATCATTCTTAACAGAAGGGTTTGCTGTGGGGTTTTTTTTTTCCCCTGAGAAAAGTACTATGAATCTGTTACATTATTACAGTGTATGGACCATAGACAGAACTATAGATAATGGAATTGTATCAATAGAAAAGTAAACATGTGCACATGTTGTAATCAGGGCTGATATATTTGTGGTATCCCATGGTATACATATTATAGAGTGAAGTTCAAGTGTTTAATCTGCTTTTTAATGCAGCCGGTTATATCTCCTCTCCGTGTAATCATTATTCTTAGCGGTCCAGGTAAACTTCAAGTTTACGTACGTAAACAAATATCCAGATGAACCTCCGCTTTATGAAATTCTGGAGACAGAGAACCTTGAAGACAGTGATGTCGCAGACATTTTGACATTAATACAACAGCAGGTAAGCCTGTTATTATTAAGGAATACCCCAACAATATACTCTTTATCACCAATGTGTGCCGTACCAGCTTTGGAAAACATACTATTGTAGCTGGTCCCTGTGCTGCAGAAACAACCCTATTTTGTTTAAATGCATCAACATTTGACTAAGGCATATCAGACCTTGTTTACCATGAGTAAGAGCCATGTTCAACATGGGTTTGTGGTCATATCAGTAAATATCTACTTTCGGGTTGTTCTGTCAAGAAGTTCTAGCTGGGGACAGATTTTGAATGTGGACACAAAGGTTTACTTAGGGGACCTGTATCTGTGTTAAGTTAATACGTTGTGTGTAGGGTGTCTTTTATTGTATAAGCCATGCCATCTTGTGAAGTTTGGGCGAGAGGACTGTGAAGCTCAACTGACTGGTTTTGGCTGCACAAACTACGAAATGACGTCTCTCATACAATCGGAGACGCCCTACACACAACTTATTAAATTATTATAAATTACACAAATGAAGATGGTACTCCAGAATAGCTTTAAAATGAAAAAAAATCTTCCCCCTCTTCCTAAATCATGAAGTGGTTTAGTCCAAAATGAATCACCATAGTCATGTTGAGACTATTATTTAATAACAAAAGTGATACCGGAGAAACGTGTGTTTTTAAAAGTTTGTTTGCGATTTTGGTAATATTCTTTTTAAGAAACTAGTGTCTAGTTCATCACAATTTAAATATAGTTTAGTTAATAGGATAAATCAATTTTACAAAAGGTACCAGGTTTGTGTTTTTTAGTTTTGTTTAGATTTTTGGGTGTGGTATTCTATGCACAGGATGACATCTGTACACAGGATAAGATGTACTAGAAATTTGGCAGATACTTCACTCTGATTTCTGATATGTGGTATATAATAAATATAGTGGTGATGCATTGAACAGTCCCTGACAAAGTGATTACATCTTGTTACATATACAAAGTAGGTCATTAGGACCATCACACATATTGTGACCTGGATATTGTCATACAATATGTATTGTGATCTTAGCAACAGCTTTTGCCTAACTAAAATGCACCCCCTGTCCTCTAAATTTCCATTTCTACAGGCGGAAGAAAACTTGGGCATGGTAATGATATTCACACTATTGACTGCAGTGCAAGAAAAATTAAATGAAGTTGTAGATCAAATTAAGAACCGACGAGAGGAGGAGAAGATGAAGAAAGAACTAGAAGCAGAAGAGGCAGAAAAGGTCTGTATGTGGGTGGAGTCGCATGTATTTGAAGGACTGGAAACAAAATCTGTATGACCAGAAATCCACTTTGAACAAATTAAGTCAAAATGTAAACCTTCACTTTCAGAAGGTTTCTCCTTTATTCATTTTGCACAGTTGTATGTTTAGGTACTGTAGATCACTACAGCTACAGGAGTGTGGAATTCATATCACCTGAGGTCCTGGACAACAAGATTTGTTTGAGGCACAACACGTTTGACTGTTCTATGTTGCCGTTGGACAAAACACTCAGGGTAGATTTCTAGAGAGCCACGTAAGTTTCTGAAAACTGTGAATTGCAGAAGTCTAGCACATACACACAAATATTTAAAAATTAGTATCTCTAAACCTCAAACCAAAACTATGTACTTGCATATACATATCCCTTTAATTCACAAACCCTGTCACATGCAGTACTGTACAAAATATCTTACAGCTGGCAACCGCCAGAGAATATAGCAAAAAATAAAACATGTTTCAGTGTTTTACATCTTATGAATCGGATGCTTTTTAAATAAATTACATATTTGTGTATTGTCATTTTACTAACTTTTACAAAACACTCGTGAGTAATTAAGAGTACCTTTGAGCCGTGTCTGCAAAATAACACATTTACTGTAGATAGCATTATAGCTGTTGTGGAAAGACAGGTCCCATTTAGTGACGTCAATATACAGAAACTATGGGCTGTCTATCATTCAGAAGCCTAGTGAAGAAAAATATTTTGTGTTCTGTTTTGGCATTTTATCTGACAATCTGCTCCCATAGATAGAAAAATATAACTCAGGGGGGCTTCAATTGACACATGATGTATCCTCTCCAAAAACCTTATAAAAACTACAGACTGCCAGTAATGTATGTGGTTCATATTCCCATGTGTCTTTATAAGGCTGCATGGTTTATTATTTTAAGTGAATTGCCATTATTCCTGAAACTAAGGTAGCAGCATGTTTTATTTTTTTCTGCGCAAGGTAAGTATGCTGTATAGATCACGTTTAAATAAATCATTAGGGGATAGCTGTAGTTTTAACTGTCAACTTTGGGTTCAGGAAAAAGTCAGGATAAAGAAAAAAAGCATTGAAAAAGAGACTTGTAAACCTAGTGCCAGTGATAATGCTGCTACTTTTTATCTTACATGAAGTAAACATGGTTATTAATCACTGATTGATTGTGTTCACTGTTAAAGCAAAATCCTACAAATGATATTCTACTTTTGTGTGTTTTTTTGTGCGACGGGCAGGGTGAAGTAGATTTTTCTAGCATTTTGTCCCTTGGACAAGAAGTTTTTTTCCCAAAATTCTGCACCCCTGACCTAATGCCTGTAGTGTTTGAAACATTATTGTCTACTTGAATATTCAGTTTTTGTCTATGATTGTGTGTTTTTGAAGTTGGAGGATAACTTGTTTGCGGTCTCGTTTCATAGTTCTAGCTGTGTTCGCAGTTCTTGTAACAACTTGCAGCAGTAGTAGATTATAAATTGAAACTAAACTGAAATGTATAAAGGGTGTATATTCCTGATAACATTAGACATGCACAGTAAACAATAAATACTGTATTGCTCACCTTACTGTTCGTCATTCCAGTGATTGGCATACAGTGATGTTGATAAGTTGATGTTGCTGCTAGGTGACTTCACAATATGGAACTGCAATATGGACCAGAATCCACTGCACAGTAAAAAAAAAAAAAAAAAAAAAAATAGCTTACACACTTCCTGTATTTATATTAAATTCACCTTTGCATGATTTTTAAAAAACAAAAGTAATGCTAAAGTGCTGTGCTCTTGGGTTTATCATGGACTTAGAACAACTGTGTTAAATCTTTTATATATATATATATATATATATATATATATATATATATATATATATATATATATATATATATAAGGTGGTTTTATGAATATACGTATTTCACACTGGAGAGTTTTATATATACAGAGAGAGCTGCATTTTTTAGGCTCTTTAGCACTATAGTATTTGAGATTATCAGATTCTCTTCTGCCTGCTTGCCATGTTTATACTGTGGATGTAGGTCATGGTGATTTTGCATGTCTCATTATTTTCTTTTTTTTCTTGTATTTTTGATTTTGCTACAGGTACAATTCCATGGCACTATTGTCACGATAGAAAACTTTCTGTCTTGGAAAGCAAAATTTGAACTGGAGATGGCAGAACTAAACAGAAAAAAACAGAAAGAGGAGGAAGCTTTGAAGTCTAAACTTACTGGTAAGTTAACCCTCAGGTTTTGTATTGAACTTGTTACTTGCTGTTACTGCTTTGGAGAAACCTTGCTATGTTATGATTTTGTGCAGGGCACAGGCTGAATTTCAGACCTGTAGCTCCTTTTTTCACTTCTTAACTGTAATGCATAATGGCAGTTATCCTTGAAACAGTCCTTCTCATTTGATCACAGTGGTACCCTGACTTCAGCATGCTGATGCGTAGAAGCTGTAGACTCCTAGCAGCCTTAATACATTCAAGAAAAAAAAAAAGTTTACTTTATATCGTCAGCAATTTTAAACATCTCCGGCGCACTATTGAAGTCGATGTCTTGGAAACAGCTTCTCCGAATTTTTGAAACACCAAAGAAAAAAATAAACAAATGTTATTTTTTTTCTTTATTGTTCAGTCTTTCTTACTACAGTACAATAATCTTTTTAACTAAATTATTTTTAAACTCACATTTTTATGCAGCTATAAGAACCCAAAGCTCGGTTAACAACAATAAATAGTTTGTATTTCTTACCTTACTGTTATCATGTACTGATGACTCACACTTGTTTTCTGCCATTGGGAATTTTTAATTAATAAGTTTAAAAAACAGGTTTAAATTAGGTTAAATATTTGACTGTTTGGCTGTCGTCACTCATACTGTTGGCACACTGACTAGTTAATGTTGCAGCTAGGTGATTTCCCAATAGAGAATGACTATAGACTCATAATAAAATCTTCCACTTTTTTTTTTGTTATTTTTTTGTAGGGAAACAACTGTTTGAAAGAGACCATAATCTTGACACATCCGATATTCAGTTTTTGGAAGAAGGTAATGTAGAAATGTGCAGCTTGCATTTTGTTCTGCTTATGCTATTTCCCAAAGGAGTTGTGAACTGTATAAACTGAAATGCTCTGCCTGTGATTGCATTCCAGCTGGCAACAACGTGGAAGTGGATGAGTCTTTGTTTCAAGACATGGATGATTTAGAGCTGGAAGAGGACGACCCAGATTTCAACCCTGTGGATCTGGGAAGCGATGAGGACTGATCCCGTTCAACCTGCTCACTGTATCTGTGACTCCATTGGCCCGGCATGATTCAATTGTTTTTATTTTAATTTTCAGCTGCTTATAATTCCATCACTGTAACTAATAAATGTATTAACAAAACAAAACCAAAATATGTTGTTTTGTTTTGAAGGTTGTCTTTTTAAGGCTAACTAGTCCTTGTGTGTTGGGCCAGACTACAACAGTTAACTGTTTATGAAGAGAAAACACAGTTTAAAACTGATCAATATGAAATCAAAGCAGATCAGACCTTGCATGCTTGTTTCCGCTGTAAAATATGCTAGACGAACACAGCAAATTGAAGAGGACCTTAAATACTTGCAGCAATGCATAAAATGATATAGTTCAGGGTTTATAATACAGGGGAAATATTCACATCATTTGCCCTACCCCATCTCAACAGGAGATGGCAATATTGAGTCACACTCAAATAAGCAGTGTGCTTTTCAAAAGAATATATAGGATATTTGTTCTTTTAGAAGTGTGGCATTAAAAAAATGTGTATTTCCAAAAGAAAAAAGTAAGTAATCCATTGAACAAAAATGAATAAGTTGAGTATTTAGAGACATTACTTGAATTTGTATAATTTTAAAAGAACACATTATTTACAAGGCAATTAGACCAAAGTCTCATCCTATGAGATAATCCAATAGTAATTGTGGCCAATATAAGAACATTTACAAATTAAATAAAATAATAAATTTCAACCAGCAAAATTGACACCTAGTGTCATTTACAACTGTGTAATGTTAATGTAATACACACCAAATGAGCATGTGCACATTCCTCTTAATGACATTATAAAATCCTTCACACTTTACTAATTAGGAGTAAAGACCACATTACCCAGATATCTAAGAATATGAAAAGCCAAAACTCATTTCAACACTGAAGAACTTGCTCTAAGACAAATTGGGGGTATTTAAAAGACAGTGATGTCAGAACCTCAGTGACACAACGTTATTTTAGTATGGGGTTAGAGAATTACAACTGGGTCCATTTATCTAATGGAGAACTGCTGTATTTAAAGATTTCTTACATAGAACTCTGTTTTGCAACTTAGTCAGTCTGTAATGTTTTAGTGGTCTGATCTGTTATTTTTGTGATTCTTATTTTTTGAGTGGGGAGGGTTTCTCCCTATTTTACCCTGATGGTAGCAAAAGGGGGGTGGCACGGTGGCGTAGTGGTTAGCACTGCTGCCTCACAGCACCAGGGTCCTGGGTTCGAATCCAGCCTATGGTACTGCCTGCGTGGAGTTTGCATGTTCTCCCCGTGTTCGTGTGGATTTTCTCCGGGTACTCCGGTTTCTTCCCACAGTCCAAAGACATGCTGTCCAGGTTGATTGGTCACTCTAAATTGCCCTCTGTGTGTGTGTGGTGCCCTGCAATGGACTGGCATCCCATCCAGGGTGTAGTCTTGCCTTGCGCCCTGTGTATGCCGGGTTAGGCTCTGGCTCACCACAACCCTGTAAAGGAGTAAGCGGTTAGTGATAATGGATGGATGGATGGAAGCAAAAGGGGATCTGTCAGTGTGGAATTTCAGTATTCAGTTGTGTCAGATTTGCAGTTTACCCATGTGGCATGGCGGATGTAACTACATTCTCCCTTTAAATATATTTTCCAAAATACACAGTCACATCCTTTTGGCACACTTTCTAATAACCGGTTAAGCAGAAAGTAGTTTGAAGGGGAGTAACCTCAAGCTGGGGAAATGTACTGAGTAGGGAGTGGAGCTAGGACCCCTGCTCTTTTTCATGATCATGGTATAACTAGCAAGCTCTTACAATTTACACAACACTCAAACCAAGAGGGTGTAGCTGCTCAGGGAATACTGCACAGAAACCAGCACCAGAGGACACATGTGGAAGATAGATTCAGGGCAGACATTTCTATCTTGGCAAGACCTTTTTTTAAAAAAAAAAAAAACAATTTGAAGTTGATATTTGTGTTTTAATAAAGACTTTTGACATAAATGATGTAGAAGGCAAACCAGAGAGTCAAACAAAATGCCAGGACCTTAAACTGTTAAAGACATATGAACAGTTTGAAAAAGCCAGGTATTTGATTTCTAGGTATAACATTTTGTCTTTTAATCGGCTTATCTGTTCTGATTTAATGTACATGGTGTCCTGTGCAACAAAAGATAAACATTTCCACAGGGCAGCCTATGGGCTATGTTGAAAGCTGAAGATGTCGTCATCTGTGAAAACAACACTCAACAGCTCATGTGTCTTTCAACAGTACTGTCATTCAATTCCTGTGTAACAGGTTACATAATTTTTCTAAAACAAGCAACCCAACCAAGTATTTTGCACAGGATAGAGTTGTCTTTTGTATAACGTGCACAAATAACACATTACTCGATGAAAAAATGTCATAGTGTAGGGTTATAGAATGGTGAACATCTGCTTATGTGGGTAATAACAGCTCGAGTAGAAGTGAATGGACTGAGTTTATACCCTGCTAGTGCAGACACGGCCCATACACAGACACTCGCAGTCTGTTAACTATTACATACTGCTTTATTAGTTTAACCTCTACTAGATATGTTTTTTTAATCACTGCCAACCTTTACTTGGTAGTGTAACAGGGGGGACTTAGTACCTGCTACTTTTGTTGTGGGTGTCCGCTGAATGATGAGAGAAAGACAGGGATGCAGTTGACAACGCCACTCAGGCGTCTAGGTTTTATTCAAATAAACAGAAAGTTGCAGTGACAGGTGGCCACCACTAGGGTACCAGCAATGATAGCCCTAGTGCAGGAGGACATACACATACAGAGTGTAACCAAAATAATAACTCCAAAATGCAAAAGAAAATACAGTGAGAAAACAGCTAACAAAAGTTTACCAAACACTGGCTTAGCACTGCTCCCACTAAAAGGGAGGTCCTGCTCCAGAACCTACTCTGTGACACACTAAAATAAACTGTTCACGCACCCACGCAGTAGTGAGGCTGTACATTTGCTGGAACTAGAACAAAAGAAGTGGCTTTCCAGTTCCTTTTTTATACCATGTGACTGGGCTTAATTGATCATCAATTAGTCAATTAAGCCCCAGCCACATGCCGCACATGGATTTGGCAGAGTTGGATTTAACTCCATCCTTACCAAACTTAAATTCAAAACTTTATATACAGTACTGTGCAAAAGTTTTAGGCAGGTGTGAAAAAATGGTGTAAGGTAAGAATGCTTTCAAAAATAGATATATTTGTCAATTAACAAAATGCAAAGTGAGTGAACAGAAGAAAAATCAACATCAAATCAATATTTGGTGTGACCACCCTTTGCCTTCAAAACAGCATCAATTCTTCTAGGTACACTTGCACACAGTTTTTGAAGGAACTCGGCAGGTAGGTTGGCCCAAACATCTTGGAGAACTAACCACAGCTCTTCTGTGGATTTAGGCAGCCTCAGTTGCTTCTCTCTCTTCATGTAATCCCAGACAGACTCGATGATGTTGAGATCAGGGCTCTGTGGGGGCCATACCATCACTTCCAGGACTCCTTGTTCTTCTTTACGCTGAAGATAGTTCTTAATGACTTTCGCTGTATGTTTGGGGTCGTTGTCATGCTGCAGAATAAATTTGGGGCCAATCAGATGCCTCCCTGATGGTATTGCATGTTGGATAAGTATCTGCCTGTACTTCTCAGCATTGAGGAGACCATTAATTCTGACCAAATCCCCAACTCCATTTGCAGAAATGCAGCCCCAAACTTGCAAGGAACCTCCACCATGCTTCACTGTTGCCTGCAGACACTCATTCGTGTACCGCTCTCCAGCCCTTCGGCAAACAAACTGCCTTCTGCTACAGCCAAATATTTAAAAATTTGACTCATCAATCCAGAGCACCTGCTGCCATTTTTCTGCACCCCAGTTCCTGTGTTTTCGTGCATAGTTGAGTCGCTTGGCCTTGTTTCCACGTCGGAGGTATGGCTTTTTGGCCGCGAGTCTTCCATGAAGGCCACTTTTGACCAGACTTCTCCGGACAGTAGATGGGTGTACCAGGATCCCACTGTTTTCTGCCAATTCTGAGCTGATGGCACTGCTGAACATCTTCCTATTGCGAAGGGAAGTAAGCATGATGTGTCTTTCATCTGCTGCAGTAAGTTTCCTTGGCCGACCACTGCGTCTACGGTCCTCAACGTTGCCCGTTTCTTTGTGATTCTTCAAAAGAGCTTGGACAGCACATCTGGAAACCCCTGTCTGCCTTGAAATTTCTGCCTGGGAGAGACCTTGCTGATGCAGCATAACTACCTTGTGTCTTGTTGCTGTGCTCAGTCTTGCCATGGTGTATGACTTTTGACAGTAAACTGTCTTCAGCAACCTCACCTTGTAAGCTGAGTTTGGCTGTTCCTCACCCAGTTTTATTCCTCCTACACAGCTGTTTCTGTTTCAGTTAATGATTGTGTTTCAACCTACATATTGAATTGATGATCATTAGCACCTGTTTGGTATAATTGTTTAAACATACACCTGACTATATGCCTACAAAATCCCTGACTTTGTGCAAGTGTACCTAGAAGAATTGATGCTGTTTTGAAGGCAAAGGGTGGTCACACCATATATGGATTTGATTTAGATTTTTCTTCTGTTCACTCACTTTGCATTTAGTTAATTGATAAATATAATCTATTAACATGTCTGTTTTTGAAAGCATTCTTACTTTACAGCATTTTTTCACACCTGCCTAAAACTTTTGCACAGTACTGTACAAATGCAAAAACTTGTTATATATAGTGCACACTTCAATATTTTTTTAAATGTTAGCTTGCGAGGTTCAGGGGCCGTGGAGCTGGGGGCCTCTAATCTTCTAATCTTTTAATTTTCTAATCTCCCGTTAATTAGCATCTATTTACTATTTAAGACCTGATCACCTGCACCTTTTCTGTCTAGTATTTTGTTTTCCTCCTCCTCCCCTCCTCCACCTTCTTACATGCCTTCACATCGGTCGTCTATGGGGGGCAAGTGAGTCTCACTTCCCCGACCTCAGGGCTAGGCATCCACCTCCCTTACCTTCATGGGGGTTCTCACCACGTGAGTCAGAGCGGACCCCCGGCCAAACTCTGTCCTGTCGCAGCTCCTGCGCTCATCTTATCTCACTCGAGGCTCTGTTCTATTCTGCCTCTCTTCAGGACGTGGTCACTCGTGCTGAGTCCTATACTAACCTCTATGCTTTGTCCTTATTTTCAGGTCCCAGGCAGCGTAACGTCTTGGCCAATCAGGGGTTTTACGAGCGCCCCTTACAGAAGCCTCAGATGCTAGGTACCTCTCTCATCTCCTCTCGAGAGGCGGCTTTCCAAGTCATAACCCTCATATGTGTTTTCGGTTGCTGGGTCCTCCGCCCCTGGGATGTGTCGGCATCGTCGTCCTCAGTCAGTGACCACATTCTGTCCTACTAACTGCTCCTTGCTGCTTCTTCTGCCTTATCCTTCACCCCAGCTCACGCCCAGTGAAACTATACATATACACAACAATACATTATTTACATGTGCAGGGCTTTTACCCTGCCACAGGTAAATTGTCATTTTTATTGAAAACAGGGAAAAGATTGATAAAGAGAATACCATTAAATGACTGAGAATGGGTGGTCGATTGTGATGCCATCATTGTGAATTGACTTTGCATTTGAATTGAATTTTGATAGTTACAGGTAACTCGGGTATGATATGTCAACCGTGCTGATATGGTTGATGTCATGAATAGGATTTCTCTATAATCTGTCATGGAACACAGAGGGCAAAATGTGTGCTCTGATTAGCTGAAAGATCCTTAAATTTATAAGCGGGTGTCGATTTCTAAAAGTACAGTAACAGGATGCCATCTGATCCCACATCCATATTATAGTTTAAACTTCATAGTATTGTAACTGGATTCTTTTTCAATTACAATTTGACTCTTGAAAATGTTTCTAAGCTGGGTTTTGCCACTCTTGTTGGGTTACCTGAGTGAATCCTTTCTGTATTTTTGATTTTTGAAAGTGAAACTTGAAATGACACGACTTGTTTTCAAAAGACTAAATGCCAGTTCAGTTTACAGTTCAGAATGCTTCTGGTTAGGAACAGGGCATGAAATGACAACCGAATACTGGTTGTGAGCTAAGCCCACAACCAGAGTGGTTATTTAATTTACTGTATACAATTATTCTTGAAATGGATATTTTAAAAATATTAAAAAATTGCGTTTTAACTGTGTCCAAAAATACAAAAATAAAATATCTAAAACCGATAGGTCATTGAGTCGTTGAGTTCCTTCATTCCAGATAACAATGCTGGATGTGACGCCAGACAGCCCGTATGCTAGCAACCTGAGAAGTTATTATCTGTAAAAGTTCTATGAGAATAATACTGTAGGCGTATCTATTGGCTTTTATTGTGGTACACCTCATACTACCTGATTGGAAAGAATGAAGACTCTATTCTAGGACTACAGTCAAAAATGTAAAGATACCACCAAGCTTCTGGATAGATTGTAGTTGCCCAAAGCAGTTCAAAATGATGGGAAAGTACTGAATGTTAATTTAAGTGATCCGGAAAGATAGGAAGCAACTTGTACGGTACAGAGTTGATACTGGCTCTTTAAATGTAAGATGGGATCCTATTACCTGTAATACCTTGACCGAGTCTTTCTTATAAAGGAGAGTATTTTGTAAGCCATATACATTACTGTAGAATTATAATGACCCTCGCTGTAGAATTCAAGTTTATTTATATACTGTTGTTTCCCAGGGATCTATTTGAGATGGTATTATGGTGTGCTTTACACTAGTACAGCATTTGGTATTTTCCACCTCTTTATGTTCCTAGAATACATGTAATTACATGATGACTATTCAGTTCCTGGCAATAGTTGTCCATTATCTACTTGTATTATCTGTGTATATTAACAGCATACTAGTTATACTGTACTTTCACTTTAATAGAGACATGTACTATTATCAGGAAATAAGCTATGTTACATATATATTGTTGTTTAAAACTTAGGCTATATCCACACTACATAACCAATCTTGAGAACCATACTCGAAAACGTTCTAATCCATGGAATTGCAGGTACACCAATTTGGTTGGTGCCAACATGCAGTGGCAGACATTGGGTTCGCAGAAATGGTAGGCAATTGAATATCTGAAGTAGGCACATTATATGTGGGGGTCCAAGGGCCGCATAGGCAAACAAAATGGTGTATTCTTATGTATCTGTACACAGAAAAAAGGCAATGTTCATTTTGTAATGACCAGCCACATATTTCTGTCTGTTCTTCAGAGTACATTCTTTTTCTTTAAACTATGTGTCATATTTCAGAAGAAGATCTCGCAACTCCAAAAAGTTGCCTTTGTTAACAGACTTGTGTGTCGTATCATGGCCACACAATGCAAGTCGTTGTCTTGCAAGGTGAAGAATGAGATTTCACAGCTTAGGTAACATCTGTTAGCATCCACAATGGCTTTATGACCTGAATCTATCTGAGTTATGACACTTCCTTTTTCTTGACTAACTTTGTAGTTTTGCCACAGTGCCATAGCCACGGTATGACTCTCTTGTCAGCTGATGGTTAGGAAGCACTGTTGAAAGATTCTTCCAGTTACAGTATCCCAACGCTGTGAAGAATCACCATTGTCACTACGAAACCACCGATGTTAGATCATTAGAACTAAATGACTGTTTAGTTCCAGAGAATGAATATTGTGAGAAACCTGCTTGTGGACCACTTTATTTTAAGCCAAGGTAAGAAGGACAGAGCAACAGATGCATGCAAATCCATGATTTATCTTGCAGTGGAAGAACATGAAGAATTGGTTCTGGGATTCAGCTGAGTAACACTTTCATTGGCTTCTGCAGCCAAAATCTAATTTTCATTACTACTAATTGCTGTTCTGGGGTGTAATCTTTCACAACCAGGTGCATTTTTTTCTGTATTGCCTGCAGAAAGTTGTGTAGTGTGAGTTGCTTCTTTTGCATTTTATTTCTCAGAATATAAAATAAAAATACTGTACATATTTTGTATTATTTAATTGAGAGACACTCCTCAGCAATACCCTTACTCAATCCTCTGTCAAGACTGCGTTGAGCACAGGAAAATGCATGGCATTTCTAATCACAAAAAAAACACAAAAACTAAGTGCTGATTGGTCATTTCAGAATCTAACAGGTACTCTGTGCATTGTATTGGTTCTTTATCCTGCCTTACTACCATGTTTTCTGATGTCTGACTCAAACCAGAAAAGGATGTAGCCAATAAGATTGCATAGTTGGCTTGTTCAGGGCGGGAGTTCATGGAATGCCCAATCATTACCATTATGTCATATGGCTCAAGTAGGTTCAGATAATTAAAAAAAAATAAATAATAAAAAACAGAAAGATGTGCTTGTGTGGCAAACATACAGCCAAAGGTCAGGTTAGCAAGTGAAACATCTAGAGGGGAATCATTACGTTTCGTCAGTCAGTGGAGTTGGAAAAAACAAAACAATATGGCTTCCATTACCGGCAGTGATTCAGAAGAGAAAAAAGTTCAGTCTTGCAGCGCTGGAGAAGTGCAGGCTCTCGTTTCTATATGGGCAGATTCCAGTGTTCAAGAAGAGCTAGAATCTTCTATGAGAAATTGTGGCAAAGTGGTCAACAGTGTGCAGGTGCAGGTGATCAATAAACAGACAATTATAATCCAGGTGAAATGTTGTTTAATGGTTGTATTTTGTAATCCAAATGCCTGATGGCGAAAACAGTAAATAATAACGATGTCAATGAGAAGCAACACAGCAGCGTGTAATAATGCGGGCCGGGAAGCGATTGGATAAACAGGGGCGCCGAGCTGATTGCAGGGAGGAGCTGGGTGGTACAAAGGAGACGCAGCTAGGTAAATACAACCGTTTACACTGGATTAACTAACAAACGCCAACGCTAGCACAATCACCCGGAGCATTAATCTACAGCACAGCACCTCACTTGAAACCCCAAGCACTTTTCGCTGTACCTGTGGTATTGTTGTTGTGTATATTATTTTGTGACTGAAACCCCGCTGTGTTTCGCTCCCAGTGCCATCGTTGGTAAAGGGTAGCTTTATTATTTTGTTATTATTAAGTAAACACAGACATTTTTGTTGGGAACCAAAACGCTGTTTGAACATTCATTTATTTCACCGCTCACATCCTGGTCACAGGCTGTCAACAGACGATTTTCAGTAGTGATCTAGTGATCTAGTGATCTACTATGGAGTGCCATTTGTGCCAAAACTATCCATCTGATAGTTTGTCAGTTTGTGAATTGGTCAATTTGTCCAGCAATTCGTCCATAAATTTGTCAATTCATAAGTAATTCATAAATGTATTTGTTAATTCATCTAATAATTACTTTGTCAATTAATTAATATGAAAGGCTGTACGGACGTGCACATTTCCCAACAGACAAACTAGAAAGGTTGCAGTGTTTTTGGCACAGTGCGAGATTGACAGCTGGAAGTTTGTCTGGTTGACTGGAAATTTGCACATCCGTACAGCCTTTCGTATTAATGAATTGACAAAGGACTGTATTCGTGTACAATACTTCTGATTGTCTCAATCATGGGGTTTCCATGCGGGTCAATTTACATGTGACATGGCGATGCGCGTGCACGTTTGGGGGAATTACTTGGTTAAATCAGGTTTGTGGCCGAGAAAAACGGCCAGAGAGAGGGATAGGTTAAATCTCATATACTCGTGTAAATGATGAAACACACGGGGAAATTCACGGCAAGTTTCGCATGGAAACCCGCATTTCACGTGTAAATGTTAATGAGCGTGTTTATCCTTAACTATAAATACCACAAGGGATCAGGTCAGTTGTTACTGTGGGTTCCAAGACGACAGAAAGTAGTGGGTGATGGGCGATTTTATGGTTAGCAGGGTGTAGTTCATCTTAATGATAATGTGGGAGGATTTTTTATTATTGACTTTTTTTTTTGCTGTGTCTGGTCTGTCATGTTGTATATCTCTTGTGGGTTTACAGTTCTGTATAAAACTACTTATCATGAACTGCGTTATGCCCTTGTTATATTATTAAAGTAGCTGTTTGAGAATACCCTTCCTGTAAAACTAAGCTAAAGTTAAACAGTGAGCTGCTTACATTTTTAACTGAATGAATTCCCGTCCTTTTTTTGATCCCAGTTATGTCCAAAGACGTCTGTCTGCCCTCCACGTTAGTAAATATAGTTGGTTAATTGGATGTAATGAGCCAGCTCGATCGCCCAAAACAGCCCAATATCCAACAAGTTGTTGATGTCCTCTCAGAACTGACCAAATAAAATTGCAAATGAACGTATTGATTGTGTCTTATTTGTTTGCATCATTAATATTTAACACAACAGCAAATCCAACACAATTTAAAAGGAGAGAATCTCCGATAACTCGAGACTCCTCAGATCGCCGCTGTCCAATTGAAACTGGCTGAGGCAACCTTCACAATTGCCAAGTCCGCTTATAATAAGCGGGATTAGGCTTGTTTTTTGAGAGTCGCGGGTTTACATTTGCATAAACACCCATACTCTAACTTCTAACACGAAATCGCTTGCGTTTTGAAAGGCAGTGCCACGTTTTTTTCTGGTGAGACTTGGCAACAATGGTTACCTTCCCTGTCTGTCTCACAGGCAGCAACTGATTCCACCTCATTTTGTTGTTGACAAGAGTTTGTGCAGGATACAGCAGGCAGTGGCAATTTTGCGAACTAACTAATGCTGCACTTCAGTCCATTTCATCAGTATCCACCACCTCCCTTTCAAGTGCCCACTACCCGTATTTGCCCAAGCGTGGTGTTGAATGCTTCCTCAGCAGCCGTCCGGACGGATAGGGTTTCTAAGCCAGGGTAGTATACGCATCATCACCTGATCCCCTTATATGCTGTATTGCCTGAATGTATTTTACGGTTTTCAGCCATGGTGATCTGCAATACCTGTTGTTCAGTTTAACTTTATACCTCAAGTTCATTTTTAATTTATGAGTCGTAAGATAAATTAGTTGCAACAGTATTCACTACTAACGACAGGACACCCCACTAATCACATTTCAAAAACAATTTGGGCAAGAGCAGTAAAACACATTATTAACCAACCAGGCACAAGTTATTTTGCTTTATTACAGTAGCTTAGATTCACTCGTGTACCAGTTCTCTGCGCAAGGAAACAACATTTTCACATTATACAATGTTATTTTACTGTTGGCTGGCTTTGTGCTGTTTAAGGGGAGCCTGCAAGCTTCTTGGGTAGAGACTGTGGGCAATCTTACAAATAACAAGAATGTGTCTGGGGGACAGAAACAATACTTGACACCACCTGTAATGGAATTTATTAAGAGAATCATAAAATGCAGCTGTGTGCCAATTATGAAGACACTACAGTATGTGCATGTGCTACAAGCCTCAAATTGATGGATACTTTTCCCCTGCTTTTCCACTTTTTCTTGGTATCGAGAATTCCACTGGCATGACGTGTCAACCCAAAGAGAATTTTTTTTTCAGTTCCAGATAAAGGTTTATTGAAAAATACAGAATATTACAAGTGTTTAAAATATTCCATATGATGAACAGTGTTCCTTTTATAGTTTGTACACTTCTATTTGAGTTTAATATATAATCTACTATCTTAGTTTATAGTTTTCTACTATAATCTAGTATCTTAGTTTATTGAAAAATACAGAACATTAAAGTGTTTAAATATGCCATATGGAAAAAAAAAAGATATAGTATGATTCCTCTTATAGTTTATACACACCTATATGGGCTTAATATATACTCTACTTCTAATTCAGAACAAATTAAAGTATTCTGTCTCAGGAGTGACCATCGATGGCTACCTCAGGAGCAAGTCTTTAATTCACTGATATCCCACACAAACTTTAGAGGGACATCCCTCATTCGTTCCTGGAAAACTTGATCAAACATCTCATTCTGAGCCACGGTCAGGTGATTCTTCCAGTCTCCCACAGTTCCTGGACAGAGACAAGCAGAAGAGACACAGAATAATGCTGAAGAGGTCACATGGGGGTAAATCATCTGGACTTCCACTGTTGGAATGTATATTCTAAAAACTGTATAATGAATATTATTTTATTTGTTGTGTCTTGCATATCTATGAGCCCATGTAAGAATATGGTACCTGTTAATCAATTCTGTCAGGCATCTGATTCAATGTATTAATGTTTGTTGAATTCAAAAGAACCAAAGCAATATTTTCTTCTAATTTGTGACCGATTAACAAAGCAATAGGTTTTTACAGTATACCTGAGAGCCCAGCAGTGTTGTGGTACCACACTTTTTGTTTTTTAACCTCTCATTAGGAAGCTGGATAAAGAACAACAAGTTACAATGAAAGAAGCTTTTGACTGCTGCACCCTGACAAATAAAAAAAGTTAAAAATACTTTGGCATGACTAGAAAACATGAATATATTTGACTTTATTCCAGGCAGAATCAATTTCATACAATCTTTCATTTATTTCTGTTACTGGGAATAAGCGATTTAAGGTTGTAGCAGACCGATGAGAAGGGGTGGTTAGAATATAAAATGTTTTGTAGATCTCCATGTGCAATAAATAGATTTATAAGTGAAATGTGACCATACTTATTGAAAACAGGCACTGCTACGTTACATCTGAGTGGCAGAGTGTTATCGATAGTTAACGTGTATGCATTGACCCTGCATGTCCAGTATTACAAAACTCTGTGCTAATCCTTCCTTGTCTAGGATTTTACTTTGTCTTACATCAGGGGTGCCCAAATAGTAATTAACTACTTCAGGGTCTGGATGCAGGTTCAGTTAAACAATGCCAGGTGTGGAAGGCCCATCTTTGGCCATCCCTGTGCAAGATGGTTTGTAGAAATAGTTTATTTACTTCACAGCCTATACTGTCTGGCTCTTCGGTAACTACCTAAATAAAGTGATTTGGATTCATACAACTGGGAGTCTCTAGAAAGACAAACCTCACACATGGAGAATAGTTTTTTTCATATTCAGGTGATTCCAGCTCAAGTGCACTGGATCCTGGGAGGCATTTCCTCATAAACCATGATAAATTATGTTTCAAGAGCCATCCAAGTTTGTGTAGCCCGTTGGTCCACTTGAGCTGGAATAATCCATTTCAAATCAATTCATTACATCTGTCCTGCAAACCTTTTCTCATGAACGCTCCGTTTTTGTGATTCAGCAGACTCCCAGGGACCGATTCATAGTTTGCATTTGGGTTGGTTTTCATCTGTTTAAAGGTGCAGTGCTTCACCACACTGTCAATCTGTTGCTCATCCAGCTGCTTTCCCAGGAATGAACATATTTTCAAAACAGCTGCTTTCAGATCCTGAAACAGAACAATATCAGTCTAGTTCTGAACTGCCAGTTCATCCATTCTTTGTATTGCTAATTAGTAGTTAACACACAACATTTGAATAAGTGATGAATTTCACTGAATATCGGTATCAGTCTTGGCCAGTCTGAAAGACACCCAGTTAACACAAAAATTAAATAATAATACTACTGGTAAATGTGTAAAGAAAGGAATTACTGTGTAAAGTTATGTTTTATAGACACACGAACATTTCCAAAACTATTTATTAAACTGACCCATCAGCTGATAACTATAAATTTACAGCTTAAATGTATTCGCTTAAATGTATTCACCCCCCTTAATAAAAATGTTATGGCCCACCTGGATCATCTCTTCATAAGTAAGGTATAAAAAGTTCATCTCATCTTTGTGTGTATACCATCCCGTAATGTGATCAAACCAGCAACTGCCACAAACTGTTAAATAAATTGGAATTAATACACAAAAATAGGACTGGAAATTAGACACATAGAGAATAAAGTTTTCATGAGTAAATACAAAAAATGGGATTACTCCGAGCAAGCAGATAACAGTCTCTAGCTTTAGAGGATTCTATCCACCTTCAGCTGGTTTAGCACTAGTCTTGGACTACTTTACCTAAAATAACATTAGTTCGTCCAAGATTAGTGATAATCATGGTCTGTGAAACTAGACACTAAGGCAGAGATTTCTGGGTCAGCAAGGCTACGCAGCAACCAACACTAATTTAATCTAACTTAACTGCTGAGCACAGTAAGCTAATCAACCTTTGCTATGTAGAAATCACAATCACCAGTGATACTTTAATGTTTTAGGTGAACAGTTTTTAGAACAAACACATTGTGTGGATTGAAACCGAACAGAGTCTTGCACAAGTTCACAGAAACTCAGCTCACAGAGGAGAGCTTTGCATTTTCATTTGAATGTCCGAAATAGAGATCATGTCCTAACTCTTCACTGTCTACACAATGAAGATTTAGTACATGACCACAAGACTAATAAACTGCCGAGAAGCATTGCATGAGTCAATTGATTTGTGCAACAATCCTCCATATACAATTCAGTACATAATCTTTTCATGCCACGATTCAGAAATGTCAGTTGAGATAGTGCCAAAAAACCCCACTACTGGGATAATGATGTTTTGGAAGCAGCTATTGTATATGCAGTTAGTGTTTTTTCTACAATGGTAAAAATTGAATTTTGCAGCTGTATTATGTTGCTTACGTTATTAATAACATTGGCAACTCGTGGCTTGAAAAACTGGTAGGGCACAGCCCCCCCCCCCCCCCCCCCCCAAAAAAAAAAACAAAAAACACGAAACTGTGCTCAAACCCGATTGCCCGATTTTAACAATTTTTATGTAAACATTAAGCTAGCTTTCTAACATTACCAGATCTTTCATCACAAAGTTCTACACCAGATTGTCAAAATCAAGAGAGCTGCAAACAACACTTTACAGGCAAGGGTCTCTTATTGACAGACAGCTGCACCTGCACTAACCTGAGCGTTTGAAGTGGAAGTATCGTCACACTCTTGTGCTGTTCGTAACATTCTGAACTACAGAACTGTCAGGTTTGGTTTCTGTTGACGTTTCCGGCGTTGGTGGTTTAGCTTTTTTGTTGTAGATAAACTCCAAACGTAGCTGTCTTTTGCCATTTTAACAGGGCTCAAATTCACTCCGTCTTTAGCACATATTTTCGGTAACTGAAAAAGTGAGTGTCTCACACGAGAACAAATATAACGGTGAAGGGTCTAGTCTTTTGTTATGTTATTAAGTTTTGAAAGTTTGAAATATACCGCATACTTACGTATTTTTAAATAATAAACCCTGGCAACAGTGGCGTAGCCAGGATTTTTTTTCGGGAGAGGGTGGAAATGGTAAGTTTTTTTAAGGGGAGTAGTTACAGTGGTGGAATTGGCAACCTGATTTCTTATTGGTGCATTGACGTTTTATTTTCGAAAAAATAAAGAACAATCTTTTTATTTTTAACAGAAGATCCAATAACCAAATACACTGTTTGCAAAAAAAAGATTCAGTTTAGAACACGTCCGATTAAAAACAAAAAAGGAAATACAAAGCAAAGGACTTGAACTTTTAACATAATATATAATTTAATTCGTACTAGTTGTTCATTTTTGTTAACTGACATTTGGTGTTCAAAGCAAAGCAAACCATTTTATTTAATTTCACAAATCCTGACTAATTTAATTACCACTTGACTGACGCAGGACTGCCGGTGGTACCTAATCTTCTGGAGTTTCGGGGGAGGAGGGACTTGTGCACACAGTTGCATTAACTACATTGTATAACTACAGCGCCTTAAAATAAAAAATAAAAAAAATAAATTTATGAACAGCTGATCCAAAGAAAAACTTGGGTTGATTGACAGCAACTCCAACCACTCATTTTATATGGTATCGCACTGCACTGACATCCGCTAGCCTATCTGGCTTTGTTGAGTTGCACTGTAGCCTAATCAAACAACCAGAATGAAAACTGGTAGGAAACCGAACTCAGGAATTGGAACAGTTTTGCCGTTTCTCTCTCAGCAGCGTCCATAACTGTTTCATTCTGATTTATTTATTTAGTTATTCAATTAATAATAAGTTGTACATTTACCACTCCATCTCCAAGACCTGGATGGACTTGGTTACCGTTCCTTGATGAAGCTGGCTGCACAATCCGTGAAAAATGATAATCTTATTAGTAGGCTGGCCGCTGGAGAGGTCAGCTGGCAGTAAGATATGTCGTTAGGCGAGTGCATTCTACGTAAATACACAAGCTACTCATTACATAGTAGATGTCCTCTACCCCATCTATGTGTGTAGTAGTTATGCTATGTAGCCTATACAGTCATAGCCTATATGTTACACGTGACCAGGCGTGCCCCCCCTACGCGTCGCCACTGATTAATAAACAGTCCCATGTGTTATGCTGCCTAACTGTTAATGATATTTTGTTAATTCTGGGTGTTTCAAAACCAGGTGTCACACAGCCTAACAGTTCATGGTAAAATTTGAATTTTCTGATTAAACAAATTAAAAGTAGATTTTTTGTTGTTGTTGTTATGCCATGATTTGATACAGAGAATTATGCCGTGTCTATTTATTTATTTTTTTAAACTGTGGAGTTATTAGATACCATCGTGGACAGGTTTTACACCCAATAGTTTGAATACCAAAGAAGCAGTTAGGTGTTTCCTCCATTACCTTCTAGGCAAATTCAAATAAAAAGCTTTACATTTGTCTTTAAAAATAATTTGATACATTTACCTCTGCCTTCCATGAATTTATCGAAAAACTCATTAAAGTCCTTCGGTGTCTCCAACATTACAGCAACTTTATGGAAATGGTAATAAGAAACCAGCACATCTTTGGGGTTTCTAGCTACGTAAATGACCTGTGGGGGACATTTATACATTTATTTTTAGATTTCTGAATAAAATACAATTTGCAACCAATTATTTTTCATGGTTATCATAAAGTCAGGATTAAGTTACGTAAAAAATTATTTGAGTATTTCAAAAATATGGATCAAAGCTACTAAAACCCCTCAGTCGGGGGTGGGTTTGGTAGAAGAAGCTGACTGTTATCTATCCTGTATTTAATCTGGATTTGTCAGGAAACCAGTTACTTTGAAAAACTATGCAATGGTCATCATATGCGAACTTGTTCACTGTCTTGTACAAGGGTCATTCCAGAACAGGAGGACCAAATCCTGGGGAGACATTTCCTCCATCCACAGCTAATGAAACGTAAACCACATGTGATGGCGGAAAGGGTTCCGGGGCAGATGCTTTGTGGATGCAAATAAAGAGCTGTGTAGCGCACGCACCACGTGGCGAGAACAAATGCAACATTCATAGGATTCTGTTTCCCCTCTACTGCATGGAGGAAATGTGACTCCCATTGCGGTTTGATCCATTCCTGGATTTACCGCGAGTTTAATACGATATGCCTGTTACCTATACACTGTGGCTAAACAAGCGCATATTAAAACCTAGAATGGGTGAAACGGCTATGCAATAGCACACCTGTAGTCTGCTATATTGAGATGAATGCGGAGGCTACTGCATTTTAATATAACCCATTTTGACTTGTATTGTGTTTAAAAATCACTGACGATAGAGCCAAAGATGTGTATTTTCTTTTCCCCCTGTCGTATCTGACCATTTATATATACTAACCTTCCCCTTTTTTTGTCCGAGACCCTGTGGTGCGAAGTAGTAAGTCAGATGGGACACTCGCACACGAGGAGACGGAGCAGAAGCAAAATTCTTTGCGTTCTCTGTCAGCTCAAGCCAAGGAACCTGCTCCGAGGTCAGCTGCTTGTCTGTTACACTGAGGTCCCCTTTGGCATCAATCAAGCTCAAGATCTGCTGCATCCAGATTGTTCCTATAAAAAGAGAAACAAACATTTCTGCCCATCGAAGGATGTAAACTGCCCCATCCTCATAGGTTTGCTGAATTAAAGATGTGATGCAATTTCTTAAAACTAGAGAAATGTAAAGTTTCTGCTGTTTTCTTGTAAATATAGATTATTATTATTATTATTATTATTATTATTATTATTATTATTATTACTACTACTACTGTGCCTTTAGTCATTAAAGTTTAAACACTTTTTGTGAAAAATCTGTGTGCCTAAATAAATAACCTCAATGTTGCCACGTTTGATCAGAAGCTAGTCTCGACTACTTTTCCTAAACAGGATTAAACTATAAACAGCTCTTTACTTGATGGACCTGAGCGACAGCTATCTGGACACAAAGTCTTTGATGAAAATCTACAAGATGGTAAAACAAAGAAATGAAGAATGTAGACATGTACACAGAGATCATACAACTACATACCAGCCATACATACCATATGAGGAACATGCAGCCTGTGACCTTCAGAAGAATTACCATGGCTTGTTTTGATTAAACAAAGAATCAAATTAAAAGTTTATTGGGCGTGTTTGATCGTGCATTTTAGGAGACCTGTGAGTTCCCTGTATTTCCCACAGGCAGATAAGGTTTGGGCTGATACCATCATTATTTGTATAAAATAAGACTGTACGGTTAATTGAGAGGAAAAACACAATGAGAAAGGTTAAAGAACAACTTGGCATGGACAAAAAGTATGAAAATGATCTTAACTAATGTACTGTAGTCTTGTACTGTACTCTAATGTACTGCAGCTCTGAGATGTCTAACCTCCAAGTGCATCTGGTACACCACAGTGTAAACTGTAACCTGCTTCCCTTTAACCCCTGCCTGTAGTGGAAGTACGCAATACATCAGTAAGAAATACTACATGGGACAAATGTGTTATTTCTTACATCCACTGCACGGGCCCAGGTTAATGATAACTTTGGTTTACCAGCTATGAGAAAACGCTTGAGAGCTCCAAAGAGGTCACGGGTAATTTAACCTGTAGTAACCTGTAGTACTTTGTATTTAATCATATCCTGATGTAACTATCACTATTTAATCATATCCTGATGTAACTATCACTATTATCTGCTGTATTATTGAATTGTGGTTTGTCACACTTGTACTTTGCTTGAACAAAAGTTATTGTATTTCTTGCTCTTATTGTATTCCTTGTATTGTAACACTTGAAATGTATTTGCTTACGATTGTAAGTCGCCCTGGATAAGGGCGTCTGCTAAGAAATAAATAATAATAATAACAATAATTTACCGAAACAGAAAACATACAAAGTGATTCTAAACAACAAGACGACAATATTAGTTAAGTGTGACATTAAATACATGTACAAAGTTGCTCTTTAAACATAATAAATTCGATAAGGAATCAACCAGATGTAAGAAGTGTTCAAAGTATTTCTTATGGGCAGGACTGTTAATCAATATTGCTCCTCTACCCTGAAGACATTGTCTCAATGATTGCGTTCATCCCCGTATCTGCTGTACGGACACACTTTCTCCTGTGCTCTTGTCTTACCTGATTTGGGGTATGTGATTGTAAAAATGTCAGTGTCCCTGATTTCGCAATCCTTTAGTTTATCCAGCTCTTCTGCCGAATGAATCCCCGATATGAAGTAAAAGCCTTTGTGTTGGTAAAGATGAAAATCTGGAGTGTCTGCCATGATACAGTACACGAGTAGAAAGGTTCAACCTATGTTAAATCAGGGTGAAAAATACAGATCAGACTTCTCATTTGGACATAATTATATCCATTTATATATTTTCTATTTGTATTTTTTTTTTTAACTTGTATTCTAATGTATTTAACATGTAGATCCAAGACACACCTATTTTCAGTATGGTATTAACATATGAAAATAAAGTGTTTTAGGGGCTGTGGAAGTGTGTGCCGAATGGCCAGGCTGCGAGGAATTACATCACAAACAAATCACATCACAAACAAATGTAATTAAAGCTCTTGTATACTTTAACCTGCGGTCACAGTTAAGATAACAGGAGCTTAGGCAAACTCTCTCCTAATTGAGTCCAAGCTGAATTGAATGGCATCTCCAACCAGATGCTTTTAATCACGTTATCAAATCAATTGCTCATCAATGAAACAACTAGCTTTGCCACTTTTCTTAACAGATATGTACAGCAAACCCACAGATGCACATTTGTATTTCAACTGGACATCTTTCCATGCAAAACACATCAAAACTAACCTTATTTACAGCCTTGAATTCACATGCAGGACTACCTTCAAAGAATTCAGGAATTGACCTATCAGTTTCTTTGCTATCTGGAGAATCTCTGCTCAACATGGGGAATGTCATAAAAGAAAACTAAATTTCATGTGTCGTAGATTTTCACCTTAGAGCACCAAATGACACATGTGCAATTAAGGAAAGTTACCCATAGTTGCCAATTCAGTAAAACTCCATAAAGTCATTCCCAAGCCTCCTGTCATATCTTTTCCCCAACCTCCTAATCTCTGTAAACTATTAGTAACAGCTGAATTAGAACCACCTGTCATAAAGCCTGGCTCTCACTACTGTACCTGAAACAGATTACCTGTGATCATCTTGAAGCAACTGTTACTTTCAAAAGTAACACAACAAGCTGTACAGAAAGCAATAACATATTTTAGAGCTGTTCAATTTGTTTAAATACAACATGGCAAATAACAAACATGAATATTAACATAGTATTCCTACAGTATGTTATCCATTTGATGTTACAATTCTCTAGACTATGTAAACATATTAATAAAGTAAGAAAATATTGCATGCAAGAAAGAGCAAAGCTGTTGAAATTAATTTGTGCATATGCACACTAGCATTTAAACCTATTACAAATAAGTCGGGCGTCAGGTGATTTTTTTTCCCCCAAATTCAGGTGAATGCTTTTTTAAAAATCAGGTAGAATTATTTAATGAAACAATCGGGTGAAATCGGCTGGATTATATATATATATATATATATATATATATATATATATATATATATATATATATATATATATATATATATATATAATCAAGAAAGAATAAATATTAAAGAAATAAACAAATGTTTAAGCACAAAATTGTCATCAACAGTTTAAATCCCCAACGTATGTATATTTCATTGGGGTATGCAAACTTTTGACGACATCTATCCCTTATCCCTCTGCCACTCTCTCTCCCCTCTCTCTCTCACATATGGAGGCATTTCTCCGTTCCAATCAAGTTTTATTTTGTAGTGGAGTTGCAGGTATAATTGCATACAGAACATATGGGAAAACTAAACAACTTTACTCCATGCTGTTTTACAAAGAGAAACGATCGGACTGCCGTTACATCTAAATGCTCTTGGCTTGTGCACACACTTAAAAAATAAATAACTGGTTATAAAAGTATACAAAAAAACCCTGAAAGCTAGACTGATGTAAAAGCTAGATTGATGTATATATACATATATATTACACTAAGAAGACTAATTTTCCTAATAGGTAAATCAGCCTACCGTCATCGGCGCCAGTTCTACTCTGTTGCATTTGAATCACAGACAACTGCGCATGCGTTTATTCATATGTGCCTATTCGGGTTTTCGAAAGAAATCAGATTAAATCGGGTAAAACCCGAAAGTCAGACGCCCTACAAAAGGATAATATATATAATATTCTAAGAGATTGCAAAAGAAGCCCAAAGACATTGCACTTCAGTGGCAGTAACATGGTGTGGTCCTTACCTTTAAACTGTCCTGTAGTACTTCTGTTGAACTGGCCAATTTATGCTTTTAAGGGAGACCTTGCCTTATAAACAGGAAGCATATTGATATCAAATTACAAATGCCTTGAGCTTTGGCTTTCATACCAAGGCAAGAGTCCCTACCAGTATTGCCAGATGCTATGTAATCTGATGCTCAACAGTAATGTTCAAGAGCGATTGCGTGTTCAGAACTAGGATTCTAAAACACACATAGCAACATTTTTTTCTGGCAAATAGTTGTTGGGGCAATTTCCCTATGATTTTCACCAAAATGAGTTAATCCAAACTAGTCAACACAGTTCTGATTTGAGCAACTTGGTGAAAATAGTTTTTAAAGTGCCACTATTGATTAGTTCAGGTGTGCAAAACCAGATGCCTATGGGCTGTAATACAGACCCCCAAGGGTCAACCTGTGGACACTTATTGGGCGAATCAAGTCACGACAACTGCCAATAAACAGTGCTGAAAGGATTACAATTTCTTTTTTTTTTTTTTAATCTGAGCTATGTTGTAAAGGGTCTTGCGGCCCTCAAGCACGTCTGAGGGCTCCAGACCTGGCTTCTTTACCATCAAACATTTAAAATGTTCAACATCAGTGCCAGAATGCTCACATCAAAGTGAACTAAAATGAAAGAAGCATTAATGTGCTTGGAGGCTACCAGGTAAATGGAAGGAGAGGGTCAAGGAATTCAAGAAGAATCATCCAATCCAGTCTATGCAAATACAGTCTGGTTCTAACGTGGTTCCTGTACATTTACAAGGGTATCTTTTGCAAGGCACAGCAGATGCCATGATAAAAAACACAGTTTGTAAGCAAAGCAGTTTCCTAAAAACATATTACATGTATATACCTGCTTTTTTGGTCTACAACACGAAATAGATTTTATGCATGTTCAGAAACTTTTTTTTTCTGCACGCTACCTGAAAGCAGTATATTGTTTAGCAGTTACTTTAGTTGCTACAATAAAAATAAAAATGCATATGAAATTGAATGCTTGTCAACCCTGATCTTGCACTGACACATCAGGGGGACCTTCTCATTCTTGTGTTGCTCGAAATGATGTCAGTCTCAGCAAACCGGTCAGCTTGAAACTCCTGCTTTTGTTTCACACATATTGTGAAGAACACAACATGCTCCGATCACAGTGGGCATGTTTTCTATTGTGTGGTTGCCTCGTTTAAGCAGGAACCTCCCTCTTCCTTTCAAATGCCCAAACACACACTCCACAACCATTCCAGCTCTGCTTAAACACTATGTTAACTGCCTTTTCCTAGGGTCAGCATAATCAGAGAACGGTTTCAATACCCAGGGCAACAGTGGGTAAGCTGGGCCTGCTAGAACAACCACAGGAACAGTAACGTTATTGATAATCTTGGGTTATGTTGGGAATAATGTGCCGTTCTGCCCTTTCTATACATCATTGACTTTCTGAACACTCTGGCGTCACTCTGTTCCCAGCTATATGACATTAATATCCATAAAGTGGTAGTGATTATCAACCAGGGCTTGCATAACAATGGAATAATAACCCTTTCGGTTGTAATATTCCATAGAATTTCCAGGTGGACAAATTATAGGAACATGAGCGGCGTTGGCGACAGGGCTCCATGGATGTTAATCGTACCAAATTGGCACTGGCTTAACGCCTTCAGGCTTGGAACACGCATTTCCAAAAGCTAAAAGACTATAGTATGATGACAGCATGATGACATCAAAATTCTAGAAAAAGAAAGTTCTGTTTTGGGTACCAGAAGTCATTTGTAAACAGAACCACTGTGAAGCATTGCTAGTATTATCTTTCCATTTTTTATTTGCTTATTCAAGAAGGAGAACAACAAGAAGACTGTATCCACTACTTGGGTGATTAGTGCTTGTTAACTATTTAAAATTTACTATGATGGGGGCAAATTGCCAAAAGTGGTATCAGCAAAAGTGTAAAGGGCTAAAACATGAGAATTTGCGAATGATTCACCTTGACAGTATTTTGCCAAAATTGAAAACCAGGTATAAAACAAAGCTTAATAACAGTATTAATTCTAGCTGAGACCCAACTCTACAAAAAAAATAAATATAAAATTACACAGGGGCTCATAATGCAACGTTAACATGATTTTTTCTGAGGAGTGAATTTTGCATTATTGGTGATCTAAGAAGGTAAAATTGCTTACTTTTAAAAGGCAACAAAATGTTAATTACATTAATGGGAACTGGTGACTCAAGGATATAGCCGTGTCATTTTACCATTTCCACAACTATTGTCAAAATATGGAAACCCAAACAAGCTTTGGCGATTTTCTAGAAATGTTAATAACATTCAACACCTTGTTTTTTCCAATGCTGTTAATGGTGAGAGCTTACAATATATATATATATATATATTTTTTTAATATATGAGTTCTTGGTTTGACCACATCAAAGAGTGGTATAAGCATAAAGAGGAGTCTGACTTTCTATACATTTTTCAGCATTTGGCCTTACATTGCATAGACACGGCTCCAAACAATAAAGAAATGTGTATGTTAACTTAACATTGTCAATACCAAAATTATGTAATGAAATAATGTCTAACATTAAAAATGTCCCTAGAGGCGTGTTGGGCATTTTTTAATCAAGGGTTTGAGGATTTATTAGGAATAATATATACTCTGAGTATCCTTTATGAGCTAGTACTGTAGCTTCAGGATTACACCATTTGCCCCTTTACCTTTATGTTTACAATCAGTTTTTTTTTAATAGGAGATATATTGCATATAATCAAGGCACTGGGTGATATAGCCTATGTTACAAATATTTATGACCGGGAACTGGAAGAGAGGAGCAGCTCTTAACTCAGGAGCAAGCACCTTAACACAGCCTTGGAAACACAAAACCAAAAAAAAAACAAAAAAACAATTAATTTCAATAAAAAACATTCCGAATGATTGCAGTGATCGTAAATTACTAAATCGAAAAGTTCTTAGAAAAGTTTAATTTGAGGAAAACACCACATTAAAACAACCAACACTTAGACATACAAACATTTTTGGTGTCACTAAAAAAATAAAATACTAAATGTACATTTCATTTATCACATGTCTGATCTAACGTTAATACAATGTAGTAATTGCTGCAGAAAAACAGTCGCAGTGCAAACTACCAGATGATCCCTAAAGAACCGCTTGATCATAAGAAAGGAGTATTTCTGGAAAAGGGTAAACATAATAATGGTTTGGATACCTACCATATTCACTTAGAGCGTCCAACTATTTTACAGTCGTTTGCTTATCACAGCTGATTAATATTCTATTATGTGTGCTCTGTATTATACTAGATTTTTCTGCTTGGATCACAATTTGCCATGCATGCTGACTTTTCCAGCAATAAATGCTTCCTCAATCCATTAGTGCAAGGCTTTAGTGCCAATACGAGCTCCTACAATCGTGAGGAATTTTGCTGAAAGCTAGGACGCGTGGTAAATAATAATCTAGCAGAAACAGTGGAGAACAAGACAGTAACAGACATCCTGGCCATGGCTGTAAATCCAAAATTAAAGCAGCCAGTATGATAAAAAAAAAATAAAAAATCTGACGTCCATAACATATTAAAAGTATGTGCAGAATAGTATCAGATATGTTAGTAATAACAGTAACATTATTAGACTATCGATAACACTATGTAACACAATTTTTGTTCCTGGGTAGTAAGTGTTATTTCCTAATTGCTTATGCCTCAAAAGTATAGAAAATGGCTATTATTCCCCACAAACTTTGCTTTTGTGACCAGACAGTGATATTTTGGAATTTACCTATTTCCAATGAGAAAACGGGCGAATTTGTGTCTTTTCGTTCACATAAAGTCAGAAAAAAACAACATATGAATCCAAATTAACATGTATTTATACTAAAGTAATACAAAAATGACTACAAAAGATTTAGAAGTGAGTAGTTTTTCAAGATTTATGATTATACTGTAAATCACTTTCACGAATCAGCCCCCAAATGTAGTCTCCCATCATGTTCTCGTTATACTGTCCTTGGTAGCGGCGTTCAAAGTCCAGTATATCCTGGTGGAAGCGCTCGCCTTGCTCCTCCGAGTACGCTCACATGTTCTCCTTGAATTTATCAAGATGAGCATCAAGGGTATGGACTTTGAGGGACATCCTACAGCCCACTGTGCCGTAGTTCTTCACCAGAGTCTCAACCAGCTCCACATAGTTTTCGGCCTTGTGATTGCCCAGGAAGCCCCCGAACCACTGCGACAAAGCTGTTCCAAGCCGCTTTCTCCTTACTAGTGAGCTTCTTGGGGAATTCATTGCACTCCAGAATCTTCTTTATCTGTGGTCCGACGAAGACACCGGCTTTGACCTTTGCCTCAGACAGCTTAGGGAAGAAGTCTTGAAGGTACTTGAAGGCTGTCGACTCCTTATCTAGAGCTCTGACAAATTGTTTCATAAGGCCCAATTTGATGTGCAGTGGTGGCATCAGCACCTTCCGGGGGTCCACCAGTGGCTCCCACTTGATGTTGTTCCTCCCCACAGAGAACTCGGTCCGCTGTGGCCAGTCCCGCCTGTGGTAGTGCGCCTTGGTGTCCCTGCTGTCCCAAAGGCAAAGATAGCAGGGAAACTTGGTAAAACCGCCTTGGAGACCCATCAGGAATGCCACCATTGCAGCCTCTTGATGCCATCTCAGAAAAATGCAGATATGTATCCACTTAGGCAGCTGGAACTAAACTGAACTGGTGGGCTTAAGGGCCCTGTATTTATACTACTATTTATATTACTGGAAAGTTCTAGAAAGTTCTAGAAGTTACTCCAAGTTTACTCAGCACTGAATCTATCTGGAATGTTCTGGAAAATAGGTAAATTCCAAAATATCACTGTCCTGGTCACAAAAGCAAAGTTTGTGGGGAATAATAGCCATTTTCTATACTTTTGAGGCATAAGCAATTAGGAAATAACACTTACTACCCAGGAACCAAAAAAAAAATAAATCACTTCACTGTGGCACATACAGTGCCTTGCGAAAGTATTCGGCCCCCTTGAACTTTGCGACCTTTTGCCACATTTCAGGCTTCAAACATAAAGATATGAAACTGTAATTTTTTGTGAAGAATCAACAAGTGGGACACAATCATGAAGTGGAACGAAATTTATTGGATATTTCAAACTTTTTTAACAAATAAAAAACTGAAAAATTGGGCGTGCAAAATTATTCAGCCCCTTTACTTTCAGTGCAGCAAACTCTCTCCAGAAGTTCAGTGAGGATCTCTGAATGATCCAATGTTGACCTAAATGACTAATGATGATAAATAGAATCCACCTGTGTGTAATCAAGTCTCCGTATAAATGCACCTGCACTGTGATAGTCTCAGAGGTCCGTTTAAAGCGCAGAGAGCATCATGAAGAACAAGGAACACACCAGGCAGGTCCGAGATACTGTTGTGGAGAAGTTTAAAGCCGGATTTGGATACAAAAAGATTTCCCAAGCTTTAAACATCCCAAGGAGCACTGTGCAAGCGATAATATTGAAATGGAAGGAGTATCAGACCACTGCAAATCTACCAAGACCTGGCCGTCCCTCTAAACTTTCAGCTCATACAAGGAGAAGACTGATCAGAGATGCAGCCAAGAGGCCCATGATCACTCTGGATGAACTGCAGAGATCTACAGCTGAGGTGGGAGACTCTGTCCATAGGACAACAATCAGTTGTATACTGCACAAATCTGGCCTTTATGGAAGAGTGGCAAGAAGAAAGCCATTTCTTAAAGATATCCATAAAAAGTGTCGTTTACAGTTTGCCACAAGCCACCTGGGAGACACACCAAACATGTGGAAGAAGGTGCTCTGGTCAGATGAAACCAAAATCGAACTTTTTGGCAACAATGCAAAACGTTATTTTTGGCGTAAAAGCAACACAGCTCATCACCCTGAACACACCATCCCCACTGTCAAACATGGTGGTGGCAGCATCATGGTTTGGGCCTGCTTTTCTTCAGCAGGGACAGGGAAGATGGTTAAAATTGATGGGAAGATGGATGGAGCCAAATACAGGACCATTCTGGAAGAAAACCTGATGGAGTCTGCAAAAGACCTGAGACTGGGACGGAGATTTGTCTTCCAACAAGACAATGATCCAAAACATAAAGCAAAATCTACAATGGAATGGTTCACAAATAAACATATCCAGGTGTTAGAATGGCCAAGTCAAAGTCCAGACCTGAATCCAATCAAGAATCTGTGGAAAGAACTGAAAACTGCTGTTCACAAATGCTCTCCATCCAACCTCACTGAGCTCGAGCTGTTTTGCAAGGAGGAATGGGCAAAAATTTCAGTCTCTCGATGTGCAAAACTGATAGAGACATACCCCAAGCGACTTACAGCTGTAATCGCAGCAAAAGGTGGCGCTACAAAGTATTAACTTAAGGGGGCTGAATAATTTTGCACGCCCAATTTTTCAGTTTTTTATTTGTTAAAAAAGTTTGAAATATCCAATAAATTTCGTTCCACTTCATGATTGTGTCCCACTTGTTGTTGATTCTTCACAAAAAATTACAGTTTCATATCTTTATGTTTGAAGCCTGAAATGTGGCAAAAGGTCGCAAAGTTCAAGGGGGCCGAATACTTTCGCAAGGCACTGTATGAGAGATTTGATGAAGTCTACCAAAAGAAAATGAAAGAAGTTCCTCAAGATTTTATTTGGGTAATCTCGGATTAAAACTGTTCTTTCTTTATAATGCATAAATATAAAAGTAGTTAGAATTAGAAATGCAAACCCTAACAGGTGCTCAATACATTGTCTGAAGGTGGATTTTAGATGGTTTAGATGTACCAACCTGTTAAAGAATATTTGGGGGGGTGGGGTGAACTGGAGTTTTTGGACAATTTCTGTCATTTTAGCTAAAAGAAAAGTTTTAGGGAAAAACAAACAAACTCTGTACGCAGTCTAATAAACACCTGAAGTGGTTTTCAGATGATTCATGTGCTTATTTCAACCCGGCTCACCGCTGCCATCCCTGCGCTGACGGGAGAGATGAAGACAGACACACTCATCCTCCGAAACGTGTACCGTCAGCCGCCCGCTTCTTTTCACTCTGCAGGCCCGCCATGCAACCACCTCAGAGCTACAGCGTCTGAGGACCACGCAGGTCTGGGCAGCTTACAGGCAGGCCCGCAGGCGCCCGTCCAGTCTATAGGAGTCGCTAGTGCGCGGTGAGCCGAGGACACCCTGGCTGACCTAAGCACTCCCCACCCGGGCAACGCTCAGCCAATTGTGCGCCGCCCCTGGGAACGCCCGTCCACGGTCAGGAGTGGAATAGCCTGGACTCAAACTGGCGACCTCCAGGCTATAGGGCGCATCCTGCACTCCACGCGGAGCGCCTTTACCGGATGCGCCACTCAGGAACGAGGAAACATTTTATTTAGTATGTTCTCGTTTTCCTATATTGGAGTGACTTGCCTCCTACAGCTATTGTTTCTTAGTCTTTTGTATTTTTTTTTTTTTTTTTTTTTTTTTTTAAGCTGGAAAATAGGACTGACTTTACAGATGTGGTTCAAAAGTAACTGCAAAATCTAACTTGCAGTAGATACCATAGTATTCAAGAAGTAGCTTCGAGAGCCAAGTTGGGACTGCAGGGATCAAGATTTACCCGCTGATCTCTAAAGTAACCAGTAACCCAAATACTGCCAACTTGTCAGTGGAGAACAGTTATAAAACATATGCAAATTATCGTGTTGGGACAAAATCAGGATTTTCATATTTCGGATATTTGCTAAACAAGCAAACGAGCAAGATGAACAAGCAAACAAAAACTGAAATTCAACTTTAAACACTTCACATAAAACAAACATGGAAATGGTGTTGTAAAATGAAGGGGAAAGAAACTCAGTTTTGGTTCTTGTTTATTACATTCCACATAAAAAAGGTGCAACAAAAATATATATGACCCATATTTTTGTCCCATGAGATTCTGTCTCGTCCTAAAGCAGCACAGGGCTTTGACTCAGATGGCCTTCCAAAGAGATCACTATGCGTACACACGTATAATCTGGTTTACATTTTGCTGTCCGAGACTTTTAATCAGAGGCTCAAGCTGCTGTGTTGATTCTGCGGTTTTTTTTTTTTTAATTTCATTTTATTTTTTTATTAAATCTCACATATCACACAGAACTCTTTTGCATTTGCCATTTTTAAACGTGCACAACTTCTGGTGAGGCGGTAAATAAGTGCAAGGTATTTCTAGTGAATACGAACATCTAATTTTTATATCCAAATACATGTCAAAGAATATTCCTGTAAAATATTCAAATATTCGGATATTTGTCTCAGCACTAGCATTTTTTTCTTCTTCTTTATACCTGGTCTATGGTATTAAATTTAGGCAATTACCACTGTAGTACCATAGGTATTTTAAACTGTTAAACCTAGCTAAATAGGGTATTATTTGCATTGCCATTTTCTGCAAGGACAAATGCAAAAACATCTTCACCCATGTTTACGGTTACATTGGCTACAAAGAACATAAACACAGCCACCCAGCTGTTTAAGGTTTTTCAGTGTTCAAGTAAAATTTGATTTTAAACTACAAAAACCGTGTCACATTTTCAGACAATATAACACTATGGCTTTATCAAACATTACACAAGCAAGATATCTCAAAGTTTGATGGTCCAAAAAACCCCAAAGAATGGAGCATGGCCTTGAATTCAAGCATTGAAGTGGATTGCATGTTTAACTAGAGACAAGGTACAGGAAAAATTCATAATTTATTTTATAAATATTAAGACGTTACAATAAAAATGTCAACATAAAACATACAGCATTTGCTTTTAATAAACAGAAGGACTATATACACACACACACCTAAATACCTTAAATAAAATGAAAACATGTTATGTAATTTTCCTCAAGGAATCTTCTCAGCTTGTAGAATTCTAGAATTTTGCAGCCGTACCTACAATGAAAAAATGTGTTACAAGGATGTTAAACTGGTTAGACATTTTCAGATCTAAATCGTGGGCTTGTATTTACTAAATGCTTATAAACTAATTCACTAAGCAGGTCAAAAATAAACAATTTTACTGATAAACCTGCAAGATATTCAAATATGGTGATCTTGAAACATACCCACATACTCGCAGGCAACAACAAAAAATAAAAGGATAGGCAACTGTACTGTAGACTTGTTTATGGTCTAGGTCTTGTTAGGTAAAGGAAATTAGAGCTGGGGAATTGTAAAATCACCAGGACTGCAGTATGCATGTGCAGAAAAGTGACTTTCATTATAGTTACATATTCCAATAAACCCCAACACTTGTGCTAAAAATGCACTTGGCAAGTTTCATCAAAATTGGATCAGCAGTTATCAAGATATACCGTATTACTCTGAATTAACGCTGCTGCGTTTTTATTTGAAATTGCTAAAAACAGCTGCAATGCTTATTCAAGGGCTTCAAGGGCGGTGGTAATTAGAAGTACTACGGTTTTCAAAAGGCGCAATTTTTTATTGCGGTATTTGAGGGAGGCTAGTTTTGAAGTTTATTTCTGCAGATACAACTTGAACAGGATGGCAAAGAAGTCCTACAACTTTAAACTGAAAGCTGTTGAGCTCGCAGATCAGATCAGTGTTTGATTGGGTGAGCACACATACCAGTGTAGCATGGAGAGAGAAATAACAAGAAGAGAGAAATGTCAATTCAACAGCAGTTTCTAAGAGCCGCAGGACTGAACTCTAATATATGGTGCATTTCTTTCTCTTCAACCAGCAAGACAACTAAACAGTCAGTCTCCTGGTCCAGGCAGGGCTTCGGTGAGGGGGAGTTGATCCTGTGGCTATCCCCTAAACAGCAACACTACAGCGAGAGCTACACCGGCTTCTAGACACTCCAAAACACCACACCCCCCACTCTCCAAACTTCCTTCCTGTTTCTTTATTAAGTGCTGCATTTATTTTAGCTGGGGTAGGGGAAAAAAATGTTTCCTTTATTGAGAGCAGTGTTTATTCGATGGTGGCATCTATTACAAATCTGATATCAGAGTGCAGTGCTTATTCAAAGTAATACGGTATATAAAAATGTAAGCATACTTATTGCCTACTACGGTGTATCCACAGCGCAGAGGAAATGAAACCTCACTAGTACTCCAAAAGCCAACAGTGTGTTCCTCATGCAGACATTGTATTTTCTTATTAAGATATATTAAGAAAATACTAAATATAAAACAGAAACATCCACTGCTAGTGTTTATAATTACAGTTTAGAAGTAAATCCCTAAGGGAATTTTGAAATTTCTATATCAAAATGTAGCCCCCCCCATTTTGAGAGTCAGTGTGCAGAAGCAGTGCTTTGCTTACATGTTTCTCTTCTTGTGAAAGGGTGCCCTCTACTGCCACTATTTGGTACTGCTTGTGTTTTAAGGCACTGGGTAATTTGCGGAGATGTTTAAGTCTGGCACCGCTGAGATCTGGCTGCAATAACTTCTGCAACTCTTGGGAGGGACAACCAGGGTCAAATATCAAAAGGCAAAGGTTTCCATTCTTCCTTTCCTCAATGCCTATAATTGTACGACTATGACCTGCAGAGAGAAAGAGAACACACCCATTTGAGAGGGAGGTTCATTTTCAAATTCACACACGCCTCATGGCAAATGCTCCACTGTACATTTTAACATATCCAGCCAACACACATACCATTTTTTGTCTATACAGATCTTGGACAGGACAAAAAAAAAATGGTTCTGAAGATATAGCTTATTAGACCAGAGCAAATACATAAATCAATATGACACACCCTCAAGAACTTAGCAAGTCCTATGAAAAGTACATGAGAGCTTTTTCATAAATAAATATAAATAGGTTTCTACCTTGGTGCTGCAGATAAATTGGAGGACTAGCAGTCTGAACGACCCTTGGTGGCAGTCTTTCTCCTCTGCCCATGGCCGTTGAATAGTAGTCTCTTACCCACTGGAACAATCGAGGGTGAGTATCAGAAGGGCCAGTCGGGCAGTGAAAATCGAGTATGCGAGACCTATTAAAAGAAAAGAATTAGTGCAGAGTTTATCTTCCATATAGTGTTCTGTCTAACACCATGAAGGAACAGGGAATATTTATATTCATTCTTACTCCAGTCTTTAAATAATCTTTCTTTTAAAGGTAGAAAATGACTTAATTTTCAATACTACAAACCAACTACTAAAGTAATATTACTCAAGAGCTCTTAAGCAAGGTTGTCTGTTTTCCAGTGTCTTTTAAAAAATGTTAATTTAAGATTGGAGTAAACCCTTTTAAAACATGCCCCATTCTATCCAATCCACAAGTATATATATAAAAAAACATGTGTTTACTTTCTGATAAGTTTTACCCTATAATCTAAGTTTGAGGTTATGGTTTATCCATCTAGAAAGTCCACTCACTTCACTCGTAGCGATATCAGTATAGAGTAGATTTCGGTGGCCCCAATCCAGGCGCGTGTGCCCTGCAGCTTGCGATTAAAATGGGACGCACCTTGAGGATCAGCACCTTCTTTCCAGGCATCTTCAATCAGAGCCTGAACCTTTGGAATACAAGGAACTGTCTTATCTAAAAAAACAAAGAAATACCTTTAAAATTAATACTAACCAAGGCTTTCAATCTCAGATGATAGTCAAGAGGAGAGGCGATACCTTTTATTGGATACCACCTCTGAATGTAAACATCAAAACTCTCTTCTACTTTTCACCTGAAGAGAATTGTTGTTTAGTTAGTCCAATAAAAAGTATCACCTCTCCTCCTCTTTGTCTATCATTTCTGGACTGATACGGCTACCATTTCATCAATCAATGACTCTCAGATAAATCACCTTTATCCTGCCAGAATACCACTTTTTTTTTTTTTTTTTTTTTTTTTAAGAACTTGTTTCCTCTCCACATTCACTTCCATGCTTTACATGTAGTAGGACACAGCACAGGCCAATGAACACACTTTCCAATAAGGTCAACAGCAAAGCAGTAAGGGTCAATTGCAGTGTACTTGAGCAGACCAGCTTAGGGCTGGAAAATATTAGAAAACTGCACTGTTCATTTCAATAGCGTAATATATCAGAAGATTCCCGTTAATTAAATGTACCTGACCTGAACAAGTAGAACAAGTTACACTGATAATGGGGATCAAACCCATATAAATAAAATAAAGCAGGTGGTTTAGGAAAATGTACTGTGCATGGCAGCACATAAAATTATAAAGCTTGTTGGTTTTTAAGTGGCTTGAAGAAATCAGATTGTTCCCACACATACACTGCAGGCCTCTTCAACCTCAAACAAATAAGGGTGCTTTTACAGTGCCTTGCGAAAGTATTCGGCCCCCTTGAACTTTGCGACCTTTTGCCACATTTCAGGCTTCAAACAAAGATATGAAACTGTAATTTTTTGTGAAGAATCAACAACAAGTGGGACACAATCATGAAGTGGAACGAAATTTATTGGATATTTCAAACTTTTTTAACAAATAAAAAACTGAAAAATTGGGCGTGCAAAATTATTCAGCCCCCTTAAGTTAATACTTTGTAGCGCCACCTTTTGCTGCGATTACAGCTGTAAGTCGCTTGGGGTATGTCTCTATCAGTTTTGCACATCGAGAGACTGAAATTTTTGCCCATTCCTCCTTGCAAAACAGCTCGAGCTCAGTGAGGTTGGATGGAGAGCATTTGTGAACAGCAGTTTTCAGTTCTTTCCACAGATTCTCGATTGGATTCAGGTCTGGACTTTGTCTTGGCCATTCTAACACCTGGATATGTTTATTTGTGAACCATTCCATTGTAGATTTTGCTTTATGTTTTGGATCATTGTCTTGTTGGAAGACAAATCTCCGTCCCAGTCTCAGGTCTTTTGCAGACTCCATCAGGTTTTCTTCCAGAATGGTCCTGTATTTGGCTCCATCCATCTTCCCATCAATTTTAACCATCTTCCCTGTCCCTGCTGAAGAAAAGCAGGCCCAAACCATGATGCTGCCACCACCATGTTTGACAGTGGGGATGGTGTGTTCAGGGTGATGAGCTGTGTTGCTTTTACGCCAAACATAACGTTTTGCATTGTTGCCAAAAAGTTCGATTTTGGTTTCATCTGACCAGAGCACCTTCTTCCACATGTTTGGTGTGTCTCCCAGGTGGCTTGTGGCAAACTGTAAACGACACTTTTTATGGATATCTTTAAGAAATGGCTTTCTTCTTGCCACTCTTCCATAAAGGCCAGATTTGTGCAGTATACGACTGATTGTTGTCCTATGGACAGAGTCTCCCACCTCAGCTGTAGATCTCTGCAGTTCATCCAGAGTGATCATGGGCCTCTTGGCTGCATCTCTGATCAGTCTTCTCCTTGTATGAGCTGAAAGTTTAGAGGGACGGCCAGGTCTTGGTAGATTTGCAGTGGTCTGATACTCCTTCCATTTCAATATTATCGCTTGCACAGTGCTCCTTGGGATGTTTAAAGCTTGGGAAATCTTTTTGTATCCAAATCCGGCTTTAAACTTCTCCACAACAGTATCTCGGACCTGCCTGGTGTGTTCCTTGTTCTTCATGATGCTCTCTGCGCTTTAAACGGACCTCTGAGACTATCACAGTGCAGGTGCATTTATACGGAGACTTGATTACACACAGGTGGATTCTATTTATCATCATTAGTCATTTAGGTCAACATTGGATCATTCAGAGATCCTCACTGAACTTCTGGAGAGAGTTTGCTGCACTGAAAGTAAAGGGGCTGAATAATTTTGCACGCCCAATTTTTCAGTTTTTTATTTGTTAAAAAAGTTTGAAATATCCAATAAATTTCGTTCCACTTCATGATTGTGTCCCACTTGTTGTTGATTCTTCACAAAAAATTACAGTTTCATATCTTTATGTTTGAAGCCTGAAATGAGGCAAAAGGTCGCAAAGTTCAAGGGGGCCGAATACTTTCGCAAGGCACTGTAATTTGCAGTATTTCTTTAATTACCCCTTTACCTTTAAAGCAATCCTTGTACTGGTCCATCTTTAACAGGGAGGACACAAGCATCTGGAAATTCCTGTATCCACATCCCCAGCCCTTATCTCCTCCCGAGGAGTGGAAATGGTCTGTTTCAGCACAAAGCCACACGCGTGCTACGTCCCTGCCGTCTCTCTGATAGTAGCCATACAATGCTCTAATTACACCTACAACAGAATAAATAGGTTACAAAGACTTTAAATGGTTAAACATACTTAAAATCATTAAGTTTGGTCAAATAAATGCATAGTTTAAAATGATACTGCCCGACATTCCCTGGGCATTTAAAGATTTTGGCTGGGCATGTAAAAATATAGCTTACATGCCTGAGTCAGGCATCTAAAAATGTTCCATTTCCTAAAAAGAAAGCAAGCTATTAATTGAATCTATTCTGACCGATTTAAACTCCTGTATATGCACTCTCCGTACTTTCAGAATTTCCGGTTTCAGTATGGCATTCGCAAGGGCGCCGGTGCACTTGCACAAACAGAGTGGGAGTAAAGAGGTCATCGGTGACAGTTTTTTTTTTTTTTTGTTAATTCCTCCTGTTTGGAAAAAATGGCCAGAGGTTTTAAAAAAATAATAAAAAATAACAAAGCTTAATTAGATAGCAAATTTGGAACATAATATAAATTTATTTTGAAAACATTTTTACGTTGTCATCGAATTTTTTTCAGCATTGTTTGATTGCATGCAGTTTGCTTCCACTTACTTGATGATTTTAATCTAAGTTTAAAAAAAAACAACACAGAAACGATGGATATTCGCAAGCTCTTTAAAGCAAGGCCTGACCGTATTGAAGAAGAGCATGAAGAAAGGCCGTCTGTGTCGACTCATGCTAGTGCTGAAGAGCTTTCCACAACCACTCCAACACAAACTGAACAGGAGCCATATGCTGGGACAGAACCTCCAGAAAAGAGAGTATACATAAAAAAAAAAAAAACAGCTACAAAAATTTGCGTGGCTTGAACGCAACGAAGAACTTGCGGTGATGTGGTGCAAAATGTGTAGTCAGTTTCCTAATAGTGCTGATCAAAGTAGCTCATACTTGGAATCAGGTGTACAGGGTGATGCAGTTCGAGTTACTTCTGTGAGAGCTCATAACAAAACAAAAGAGCACAGCTTGTGCATGACAGCAAAAACAGCAGAAGAGAATCCTAAAGCTACGCCCATTCGAAAATGTACGACTCGACTGACTGAAGAACAAATTCAGAAAATGAAAGTGTTGTTTAACACTGCATATTTCATCGCAAAGGACAAAATGTAATTTACAAAATTCGAAAAACTGTGTGCATTGCAAGTGAAAAATGTAGTTTGCGGACAAAACTATTTAAACGACAAAAGAGTTTGTTCAACACATAGGTCTTGAAGAAAGATTTAGTAAAACAATTGTAAGCAAGGTTTATATATATAATGGCACATGGAAGTAACGATTGTAATATGGTAGAGGAAGACATTGTTTACGTTCGCTGCATACATGATGGTAAACCAGCGACGAAACTAGCAGGGTTAATCAATGTAGAAAACGCTGACGCAAAAACTGTGCATGAGGCCATTATCAAAGCTCTAGAAGAAATTAAACTAAATGAAGAACTCTCTGCCTCTCTTCGCCCACGCTACTCCACTACTCCGCTCGCTCCACTGGCTCCCGATCACCGCTCGCATCCAGTTCAAGACTCTTGTACTAGCCTACAGATGCCTTGACCAGTTTGCACCCAGCTACCTCCAGACCCTCATCTCTCCCTACACCCCCACTCGACCTCTCCGCTCCGCCTCCACTAGAAGACTAGCTCTACCTCCGCTACGCTCCCCTGCCTCCAAAGCCCGCTCCTTCTCCACCCTTGCTCCGCAGTGGTGGAATGACCTTCCTACAGATGTCAGGACTGCCCAGTCCCTGACCACATTCCGGCGCCTCCTTAAGACTCACCTCTTCAAAGAGCACCTGTAGAACTCCTCTGTTTGTATCCTGGGACACTATCACCCTTCATGTAAATGTGCTTTATTTTGCTCTTATCAGCCCCTATTTTACTGCATTTAATCCTGTACTTCAGAATACTGTAATCTGCCAAGTTTTTAACCTGTAGTACTTTGTATTTAATCACATCCTGATGTAACTATCACTATTTAATCATATCCTGATGTAACTATCACTATTACCTGCTGTATTATTGAATTGTGGTTTGTCAAACTTGTACTTTACTTGAACAAAAGTTATTGTATTTCTTGCTCTTATTGTATTACTTGTATTGTAACGCTTGAAATGTTTTTGCTTACGATTGTAAGTCGCCCTGGATAAGGGCGTCTGCTAAGAAATAAATAATAATAATAATAATAACATTTAAAGAAAATAGTGGGACTGAATATGGATGACGCTGCTGTAAACAAGGGAAAACTTTGGTGTTGCAGCACGAATGGCAGAAGAGATTCCTTATCTCATACGCATTCAATGCATAGCGCATAATCTTGAATTGGCTATTGCGAGAATACAAGCAAAGGTATTTTAAAACTGTCAGTATTCTCTGAAACCTCGGCGACAGTTGAAGGAGATGTCAGTTTTTAGAAATGTCTGTGGCGCAAATGGGCACATTGAAACAAATTAGGTGGCTAGTTAGCCAACGGCGAGCAGTACTGGCCGTGCTGAAAAACATTGTACAGATTGATGCGCACCTTGAATACATTGCAGCAGACAGGAGGCATAACAGAGGTCTGTTGTATGTTGGAAGAGGCTTGTGTATGACTAGAAGGGCTCTGACACCAACCTGGTTTTTATCTGCAGGCATTTTCTAGTGGCTATGCTGAGAAAGTCTTATACCCTTACAGGTTGTCTGGAAATTCAAATGATCAAGAAAAGGAACTGGAAGTCCTTCTGAGTGAAACCATTAGCTGCACTGGAAAACAGTTTTAAGTTGACTATAGAAACCACTGTCAAACTTCAATGTCTTTGACTTTACTCTATGGCCTATAAATGAATGCAGAAGCTCTTGCAACATTTGGAAATAATTACATTTCAGAATTAGACACTTTGGGCACTCTTTCTTCATTGTTGAAAATTGGCTCAAAGTGAGTGGACTGCTCTAAAACTAACTGTAAATAAAATGAAGGATAACACCTTCAGTATGCTTGCTGTATATAAATAATACCTGATCAAAACCAAGCCAGAGAACATTAAAAATGTTCTTCTCTTAGTTGAAATTATGCTGGCTCTATTTCCAAGTACATCTGATTGTGAAAGAGGGTTTAGTGCAACGAACAGATTGAAAACCCCACTGCGCTCTCGCCTTTCAACAGACACCGTGAATGACCTCATGAGAACAGCACAGATGGACCTCATCCTGCTGATTCAGCCAGATGCTGCTGTGGAACATTGGATGTTTGAGACTCTTGGCACACAGCTGGACGTGCAGTTAAGAAGTCATCTGTCACTGAGGAATCCCCAGAGACTGAAATCTGCTTTAAGGTAGGGTAAAGCTTATTTTTTTCCCCACTCTAGTTGTGCTAGTGGTAAATATGCAGTTGTGTTTTTTGTTTATAGTACGATGCCTTCAGTTGTGATTTAAATGTGTATGCTGTGATCTGCATGGAATGGATTCTACTGTACCCTACATAAACATTTTTATGACTTAGAATATGAGCTAAACTACTGTATTTATGACACTGACCTGACGTTTTGGTTCTGCCATCATCTACCCCTAAAGCTAATGATTCCATCATTTCTGCTTTTCGTCTGTGGAACTCTGCTGGCACCATCTGGCCTCGGGCAACGGCTCTCTCCATATTTTGAATGTGCTGCTGCTTGTAGCCACCGCTATTATCTAAACCAAACTGATTCTGTTTGGCAAAAGGAGAAGTATTGGTTAAACAATCAATCTACTTCCATTTATTTTTGCTTGTCGACAGACATTGTAATTCTGCAGTTTCCCCATGCTTTTCTCGTGATTATACTATGCATTTATCACAGTTTGTTAGTTTACTTATCTATTAAATAAGTCATGATATAAATCTTAGTGAATTGGGCCCATGGTCTGTATTGATATGTTCTGCATAAAGTCACTATAGAAGTTTGAGACAGTATGAACAAGTCACCTGCAGCTTCCGAAACTCCTCAGCCTCCCGTCCGGCCTCCTCAGCTCTTCTTTGCTTCTCTTCTTCCTCTTGTAACGTTTTAGCCAGGAGCAGGTCTGATTGGGAGTTATCTGCTGGAAGTTAACAATGTATGTGTATACAAGCAGAACCTTTTGAAAGAAACACATGCGATAGTAAAACTGTGCACATGTCAATCTACATAAAGAACGGAAGTGCACAACAAGAAAGATTGATGGAACCATTTCATTAGCTATTGCCCATTTAAACTCTTTTTTGGTACATTTTGAATGGTGGGAAATGTCAGAATCCACCCCAGTTTCCACCTGATTAAAGTAGATAGCTAGAAATAAATGAGCCATCAATTATAATGAAATGAACACCCATCTTTGAGGTTATAGGCTACATACTAAACACAAATTGTAAAATTGCTCAATAAAACAGACCCCATATATTGCATTATTCCATTTATCCACCAGAACAAAATGTTTCTTAAAAGCAGCTTAAAACACCAAACTCTGTGGTAAAAATCAGTTGCTGGAGTGATAACTTTTTAGAAATCGGATCTCAAAAGTGATCTACAGCCAAGTTCTGGAATTAAAAGCCTTGATGGTAAATAAGTATAACATTTAGTTTGGTTAAGTGCTGTATTGACTGTACCTGGGAGTGAAATGTCTAGAGTTAGAACTGCAAATTATTGATGTGAAAGAGCTGTACTAGTAAAATAAAACACATGTCTAGTAAATGCACAGTAAAAAACAAGCTAAACATGAAATACCTGCAGTCATGCTGTTTTCCATTAAGTGCAGCTCAACATGCTCCTGCAAGACGTTACTGTTTGTGCTGACGAGGGCACACATAGGACATTGATATAGTTTTCTTGCCGGAGCCCCTGAAGTTGAAAAATAAGTAAACAGCACTCATCATCCATGGCCAAACATAACTCATTTTGCATATAACAGAACATGCATAATTGTTTGTTTAGAAACCTAGAAGGTTGTGAAGAAAATTATACCAGTGGAATAACTTGTTAAGAGATTTACACTCATTTGGGGGGGGGGGGGGGGGGGGGGGGACCACATCTAACATGCTTTGAAATAAAAGGTCAACGGTAGATTTAAAAAAAAATAAAAGTATTGCCTTTTAAATCAAGAAAATGTGAATACAATAGGCCTGCTGATTTGGCTTGTCCAATGTGAATGTAGGCCTAAAGTGTGTATCCTAGCAATGGGCTAATCTACCGTATTAGCACTAAAAGAAGTGCACTCTGACACACTCAAGGTTTTAATGCAAACCGGCAACAGGAAACTTCAAACTGGGTTCTAATTTGATGCATCAATTCACCAATATGTAATCAAAGCTCTGGAAATTTAAGGACAGTTGATCAATAATCGATGCATTGATTAACTGTTGCACCCCTATTTCTTAGTATTACTACCGGAAGTTTTTTTGGATACATTATTGTTTTCCAGTCACTCAGGAGGATTTAATGCTCGGCTCCAGTCTCCATTTCAACTAAGCATTTAGCCGTAAACTTCAGTATTACCAACCTGACGTGTTGGCTTTCACACTAGGTGGTGAAGCCTTATCAATCACTGGCGATACAAGTTTTTCTACATTTTTAACTGGTTGTTTGGAACTTGCGTTGTTATCCAAGACATGGATACCCTGCTGGTTGAAACAAAAGTGGTTAGTCAAGTTCACTTGATTTTATATATATTTCTTACTTTTAGCACTAGCAATATTATCGCTTATAATAAAATAAAATATTTCAATTTTTTGTATTTAAAACAGTTTTATCAAATAAAATAAAGTTAATACTTACTGCGTTCTCTACTTACCAAATTTACATCATGTCTCCGCCTTTCCTCAGCCTCCTGTGGACTTCTAACCAGCTGCTGATTGGAGTGGCTGGTCTTTTCTGAGAAATTAGGAATGTTAATTTAAGGCAGAGTGCTCATCTGTATAATTTACTTTACATTTCATGTATTTGTTTTTCAAACTATCAACTGGTGTTAAACACCCTTGCTTGTTCAGTAAATTTGATTAATACATGACCATCAACGTAAAATAACATAACAGTTTTTGTTTTTACCTTCAGCCATGCTTTCTTGAAGGTGTAGCTCAACATGTTCCTGCAGAATGTAGCAATCCCTGCACACAAGTGCACACATTGGACATGCATACATTTTTTCTGTAGAAATGGATAAAATAAACTGAGAAGTACAACACCAGCAAAGAACACACACAGACTTCCATATTAACAGCTGGGTTCACAGACCCTGAGCAGCACTTGTACCATTTTCAGGAAAATTGTGGACTTGGCTAGGATTAACCTGAAACTATTCAGGTGGTAGCGGTCATAAAGAAACCCTGTAGTAAGCCCCCCACCTCTCCCTCCCCAATCACAAGCAAACCTCAACAGAATGCTTTAACACAATTTACACAATTAGAAGTTAACACACGTAGAATACTTCTAAAACAAAGTAGTAGGAGATCACAGAATACCTTTTATAGGGGACACCAAGCGCTTTTGTTTTGGTTTTACTTGTTCTTCAAAATTGTCATTAGATGCATCCTGCTGTCCGGGGAATTGGCTGCTCTGTGTACCATGCTTTGCAGTTCTCCCAGAAACCCAGGGCTCAGGCTTTTTTGGTTCCCTGTAGTCTGTGACGGACTCTCTCTGTCCATCTCTGTCCTGTGCGGAAACTTGTTTTACCTTCACCGTTTCTGAAGAACCTTGAGGCGGGGCTGGAGGTCGGGCCTTTGGAACCGTAGAAACAGCAGTTCCTGCATTAAACAATTCATGGCTTCCTAGGGAACCAGTACACAACACTTCATCCGTCTCCCCAGAGCTCGATACTCCTTCTAAAGCATCAACATCCATTTCTAAATGGCTGCTTGTACTACTGTGAACAGTTCCGATGGTCTGCGGGATGAGTTCCTTAGTGGGATATTCACTGCTGTCTGCTGCATCACTGTTTTCCTCAGAGTGGGCTACATTAATGTGGAACTCCAGTTCATCGTAGGTGACCCCCGATAAGCAGCAGAAGGGGCAGCTCATCTCATTTTCGAAATGGTTTATGAGCAGATGGGTCTTTATATCAGGTTCAGAAAATCCCTCCTCCCCACAGATTTCACAGGTAAACATGGTCAACTTACTCTTGTTTCTGCAGGTTGACAACCACATAGAGAATGAGTCAATAAGAACATAATAAGGATGCAAAACATGAATCCAGCAATAAGCCTTAAGGACACCACACAAAGCAAATGTGGTAAAAGTGGAATATTAGAGTACAGTAATCTTTTGTCTTGTTGTCCTATGACTCACCTGTCATTTAGTACAGGCTTTTTTATTTTTAATGTTACTTTCAGACCTTAAGGGAATAAAACAAACTGGACAATCATCATATCTTGTTGCTCCTGCTGAAGTACAACAGACAGGACCCTAAACACATGCATATATAGCATATACTATGGAAGAGCCCTAGGGCCATGCGAGAAATAAATTGAAATTTCAACTCTGAAACTCAATTTTGCCATTCCACACCTAGACCTACACTACAAGCTGGGTCTGAGGAACCTGGAACTGCACTGCTGTCTGAAGCCTCAAATTCACTACTATCGTGTTTTAATAAAGTCTAAAAACTAGCTTTTCTAGTATAAATTCATTTCCCACATATTAAAAAAATCACATCTGTTTGAAGAAGCAGTTAGTTTGGAGTAAGCATGTTTTACATGGGATTGGTGCTGGTGGGGTGTGTTTTTTTTAGTTTTTTTTTTTTAAATAGATGCTCAGTAATCGGATCCCGCTAAGCAGTAAATGGCAAAATAACGCAGAATACATTTCAGTGTAGTTCTCAAACTTAAATGACCGATAATAATAATAATAATAATAATAATAATAATAATAATAATAACGTTTGCACAGTGGACTGGCTCAGCGAGAATGGAAATACCCAAACGGCAACGAACAGTAAGTAAGCAAGAACCGGACTATTGGTGTCCGGTCAGAGGTTCTGACCATACACGGTTAAAATTCCTTTAAAACCGGACAGTTGGCAACCCTAATCAAAATCAGTTTTGGGTCGGGATAAATACATATGTTTGACAGAGTGGTTCCCCCTCAGTGAGAATCAACTTTTAAGTGGCCCTCCTTTTTCGGTTTTTTCAGGACCGAATCTGTTTGTGTTGACAATGCAGTTGCAAGTGCACTAGGCTCGTTTATCTGGTGTGTGAACCTGTTGTTTACAATATCCTGCAAGGCATATTGAAAAGATGGCAGTTTTTGATGTATTGCTCCGGTTTTAACATAGTATGTTTGATTATTACATATTGCTGTGGAAGAAAGCACTGGGGGAGCACTTACCTAATTTAATTTCTTGAATGCCGTACTGATAATGCCGTTTACGCAATTCTGCACGGTTCTGAGTCCTATGCCGCATTAAACAAAGTAATTTGAGAAAAGACTGCATATATTTTACTATTTTTGTGTTGTATCCAGGTCGGGAATATTTTGGTGTCTGACAACATTTTCTACCGGAGCTTCAGTTTCTCGCACTGTCCATGTAGTTTGGGATTACCAGATTTCCACACTGAAAAACTGAGTTTTTTTTTTTTCTTTCTTTAATTTACTGACGCCGTAGCAAAAATAACACAATAATAGTTTAAAAATTAAACATCGGGTGAATTCATTGCAGATGATAACAACTCATTATTTTCTTTATATTGTCATCTAGTCTAAACATGTTAAAATGTACAAAATGCCGGATTTTAAAAACAGATCAGCTATTCCGATTCAAACATATGGTATACACATAATCAGAATGATTAAACATTGTTTAATCATTTGTACACACTTCACACCAAACCCTGTAAACGGACCTACATTATTTTTAATATTTAAAAACAAAAGTAGTTTAATGTAGACTAGAGCTGAGTGTACATCATTTTTCTACGAAGGTCATGAACGAAACACACTCGGCGACTCAGGCAGTTTAAATGATATTGGCCTTCTCTGGAAACAACATACACAGCGTTTCAATATTATATTATCCTCGGTAAAAAATAAGATTTTGATGAATAAATTATACTTGCCAAACGTTTACTTTCTGTTCGTGGCGCTCCGTTTCGCTTTCCATTCACTGGCACCAGCTCAACGGCTTCTAATTTCAGTTTTGTTCAAAGCATAGACGTGTAGACGCTGACCAATGCCAATCCAGCAATTGTTTATGACGTTCTACTCACAGCCTTGCATTGTTCCCTCTCACTAATCCCGATGCATAGATAAAATACAGGAGTAGATCGGACACGCCATGCAGCAGTGTGCAAATTGGGCGACCGTATTGCCTAGGCAAGGAACTTCTTTTCCTATAGGCAACGGATAGAGAAGAGGTGCTTAGTTGTTGCTCTTTAAACTTTGACATGTTCCGGTAATACATTAAAATCACATATATTACGTGAAAATATTGATTTACAAAACGGGTGTGTTTTTTGATCGTTAAATAAAAACTCAGAACAAAGGGTGGTTAATAGAGAAGGTCAGACACCTGTATAATGAACAGCTTGGGAGACGGATTGTTTTCCCGCAGTCGTTAATAAATATAAATACCTACAGTACACACATACACCGATTATTTCAACGCTACCCTCATTATTGACGTTTTTTTTAAAGGCATTAATACCAATAATCATTTTTAATGAAGTACAACTACCATGAAAGGTTCTATATCTGTGATTACTACGGTAGTAATGTAGCGTTTTTCCTAAAAGTAAGGTTATATTACATTACAATAATAATATTAATTTATTTATTTGACTGACGCTTGTATCGAAACAGACGTAGAGTTACAGACTTAGAATTAATTATTTTTACATTCAAATTCTGGTACCTATTTATATAGTTGTTTTTTTTTTACTGGAGCAATCTGTGTAAAGTATCTTTCTCAAGGGTATAGCAGCAGTATCCCACGTGGGATATAACAGTCTCAACATTTGTGTAACTTTACAATGGAAATGATGGGGCTAAATATTCTAAGAGCTGTGTCTTAAAAAAAAAAAAAAAACTAGGATTTTTATAAGAAAATTTAAGCTACAGAAAAGTATGGTATGAAAATAGTGTTATTTTGCATAAACTAACAATTCAACATTAAGGATTTTTTTCTGTAACTTTTCCTTGACGTTTAAGCCCCCTTACTTTTTTTTCTGTTGAAAGAACATACCATTAAAATCTACAAGTCGAGTGTGTTTGTCCTGATGTAAAATTGCACAAGTTAATAGGGAGTAACTTTACATAAGATATATGACAAACCTTTACAGATTAGTACATATACATTATAATTTTAATAAGATTTGGAAAGATGGGAACAATTTAGTGTCTTAACTCTATAGGGAGGAAATACACTAGTCATCCCATTGGTCATCTTTAAAATCCTCCTCCTCCTCATCATCATCTTACGCTGTGTTTGACCTACACTTCACCCTGGGGGACCTTGTCTGCACAGCTTGAAAATAAGTAACATAACTTTGAAATGTTCCCATCTGTTACAAATAGAGATTTATGTCAGGGAATTGAGAAATTTTAAATTATAGTAGATTTAAATAGAAATGTACTAGTAAGATACATAGGAAATGGAACATATATTTATTTATTTGGCAGATGCCTTTATCCAAGGTGACTTAGTGTTTTTCAAACACAAAAATACAATATACTATATATACACACACAACATTACACAGTGTAACAACAAATTCAGTCACATTATGAAGTCTACTTTTCTGCATGTGGAGTCGATTCCCTTCACCTGTGTAGTCATGTTCACCAGGTGGCTGAAGTAGTTCATGTACAAGGGGACACAGAACATATATGGTCCTTATTCAAAATAAACGTATAGCTGTAATTTCGAAATGTAAACATACACTACGTACACCACAACCACCACTTTAGGTAGAAAACAAATTTAGTTTTTACTTTTAAAATCCAACTTCTATCTCAATCTCTATCTCTAGCTTACTGGTATATCTCAATTTCGACAAAGACTTTTCTTTTTATTTGTCAATTACCACATTATAATCAGTGTTTTTGCCTATAAACATAAAATATTCCAAATAATGTCTCAAAATCATACACATGGAAAGTCAGAGTGGCCAACAACTACACTGAGTGAACTGTAGGCAAATTATAGAATATTATAGATGACCTTTTTGAGTTCCGTTTGCAAGCTTTGCCAAATTGACAGCTGAGAATAATGCGATTGTTGACAGTGGCACATTGTTAGAGAAATCTTCAACTTGCCAAAGGAGTCGCTGCTTTTCAGACGTCTTCTTGTCATCAGACCTAACATGAAGCAAGTTAATCGATGTAACGTGTATGAGAGGGTATACCACAAGTCCTTTATAAAATTAAATAACGGTCATTAAGGGCTGGTGTTTGGGCCCAGGGTAGAAGAATATTCCTTCAGTCATGGACATGCGTGATTGGTTATTTTACAACAAGACCTGAGGCTTGATTTCTCACAATTACGTTTGTTACATTTTGATTGTCCCAGTGTATTTCACTTGATTAGAATATAGTCTAAATTGCTGACTTGGTAAAGGGGTGAAAACATACAGACAATGTAAACTTTCTTGAAAAAAAAAAAAACTTTCATACAAATGTTTACTTTCTAAAGGTTAGTCAAGCTTTGTTACATGTATCGTTTTAGAAAAAAAAAATACTTTCCAAGGCATTTTTACATGTTATGAAAATACAATTGCCAAAAAAAAAAAAAAAAAAAAAAAAAAAAAAAGTAGTCTGTACACATTCCTGGGATAATTTATGTGCTATATGAAATGAATAATGAATCCACATGGGAGTAATGGTATACTTGCTGCTTGATATGATATGTACTTCTTAAATAACACGTGTTATTTAATCTGTAGTATTTTGTATTTAATTATATCCTGATGTAACTATCTGACACTGTTATCTGCTCCGTTATTGAATCATATTTTGTCATATACTTGTACTTTCTAGAACCGAAGTGATTGTATTTTATCTTGCTCTTAATTACTTGTACTGTGATTCTTGAAATGTATTTTTGTTTACGACTGTAAGTCGCCGGATAAGGGCATCTGCTAAGAAATAAATACATAAATAAATACATAAATAAATAAATAAATAAATAAATAAATAAATAAATAAATAATAATAATAATAATAATAATAATAATAATAATAATAATAATAATAATAATAATAATAACTTATTTTACCAAACAGTGAGACATTCAAGCACATTGTTTAGTTCTTTTGAAAAAACAAATCTAGAAACATGTGTACTGCTACATTAATAAGATTAAAACAGCTTGGCAAACAGTCCTTAGAGGTGAATCGGAAAAAAAATGGGCGTGCTCTATATTGAGGCACAGGAAGGCACAGGAAATAGAACAAATGAAAATCATTACAGAGTATGATTTTAAATTCATCCGTCAGGATCCAGGTCTGCCCAAAGAACCTTTCAAAGACATTATAGTCTGACACAAATATATTTGATAAAGCAGGAATAAATAGTCAAACATATGACTGGGCTATATAGGAATGCTTAATAATAACCTCAAATAATTCACCTGTAGTCATATGCTTTGACTGCATACTGAGGGGATGGAATCAGTCACAGTGATGAATTAAAAAAAAAAAAAAAAAAAAGGATTACTTATACATAAGCTTGAGAAAACCGAGTGCACAAATGTTTCTACCTGGGTACAGGTGTACAGCCTATCCTTTATGACATGAAATACCGGGCATTTAGAACTCGTGTTTGGGTCCAGGGTAGAGGAATACAGACTAAGTCACCTGTAGACATATGTTTTGACTGCATACTTGTAACAGTGTAAACATTTTTTGCAAACAAGTTTAATATCTAGTTTTATACATTAGTAACAGTACTGCTGTAACCGAACAATTGTTGTTTATGAATTTCATAGAAAAAAACGCAAACAAATCGCAGATACACCTCAAACTTGATTAACTGCTTTGTTACATAAAATATGTTTTAAAAATATCTGCCTGACATCAAATCCCTTCTGTTCTGTTCAGAGCGCAGATCCAGTGAGGTTTTTTTTTTTTTTTTTTTTTTTTTTTTTTCCGGGACATCTCCAAAAATTGTGTTCATCACAACTTGCAAATAAAAAAAAAAGACGACTTCAGATTCGAAACAGGGGGCAATTAGCCGTTTGGGCTCGAGTCCTCGATAAACCCGTAATGACATGATGCGGACCAACTTTTCTATTCAATTCAGTCCCGAGCAGTAATTATGGTCATGCATCTTCACCCTTGTTTTTATTACATTTACAGTTAATCGGACTTTTTTGTAGGTCTCACCATGCATAGTCTGTAATTTTCACTGAGGCAACATGAGTCTTGATATTTACTAGTTTGCATCCCATATGGAAATATAGGCTGTAATGTAATGTAATCGTCCATCGGCTTGTGCAGACGCAGCCGTGACGAAATAAGAATCCTGACGACAGGCACAAACGGGCTTCTGGGAATGTTAGTTAACAGCGATTGACAGAGGGGCGCCATATTGCGGTCAGCTGTGTTGTTGGGAGGTGCAGGCAGGGTTTGTGGTCAGAAATAAAAGCTGCGCAGTCACCTAACACAACTACTACAGTGAATGGGTAAACCTTGACGGTATATAATCGGACGTTTTCTTTCTTTTTTTGTTAATTATGTATTTGTCTCACAGCGTGTGTCAGTCGTCTAGCGAATCGAAGGAGAGTGTTTGTTGTTCTTTAATGACAGGCATTAAAAACACAGCTAATGTGTAGCAATGCTTATAGACTAGCCGGCCTGCACGCTGGAGTGAATTTATTTCAACTAAGAGAACGGGTTTGGCATTATTTCAGATCAAAGGCATGTTGTACGGGGCTATGTAAGTAATAATAATTAAATTATATTGTACCCCTAACATGCCAAAGCGCCATATCAAACGTAATGTATTGGTGTAACTTCTGTTTTTGCTTGGTTGCTTAGATTTTTTCCATTTTTTTTTATTAAATACATTAGCTAAATATTTACAGTACAATAGTGACAGCAATCCAGTTTACCTTTACTGACAATGGTGATGTAAAAAAAAAAAATACAACGTTAACAAGTAGTTTTAGTTTAGTTAAGAATGCTGGTGACAGACCACAGACTTCTGTTTTCTAAAAACATATTTGTTGCAGTTGCAGGCGCAACCATGGCAAGCCCAATAAAAGATAACTATAGAATGAAGAGCTACAAAAACAACGCGCTGAATCCTCAGGAAATGCGCAGACGAAGAGAAGAAGAAGGGATTCAGCTTCGGAAACAAAAGCGAGAAGAGCAGGTAAGTGATCTTGGTTTAGTGTGCTGCGGCTTCCTTACTGCTCGAGTCACTGATGTGACTTATTGCTACCAACTACTGGTCATAAAACCAAACACAGATATTTTTTTATTTCTAAATTGAGTTGTATGTCCCTGTTTTTGTGATATTTGCTTTGTGGTAATATGTTTTAAAAAGTCTAAATAAACAAGACTTGTCAAGCCTTCCTGCCTCAATTTCCCCATCATTCCTGGAATATATTTTGTACAATTACAAAAATAATGTTCAATGGATTCTGTTGTTTTGCTCTGGTCACAATCTCCACTGTTTTGTTTGCCTATTATATAAATGGCACAATGTCCTATTCTAATTCTACTCAAAATTATTTCCTCACTTCCTATTTTTACACCTACTGTGTACCTTCTTGTCAACCACTGGACAAATGCTAAAACAATGTCTGCCTTTTTCATCACTATTCCACTGTTCTTGCCAATTTATTAACCTTCCTCTTAGCAATACTGTGTACCTCTGTCCTACCCAATGACATGTTCATGTTTATTGTATCCTGTTGTGTTGAATTTTTTGCCATAAAATCTGCTCTTTCATTTCCCCTTATTCCAATATGTGCAGGAATCCAAATAAAACTCACACCAATTCCTTTATAAAATAACTCGTACAGATTTCTGATTTCCCATACTAAATCCTGTCTAGCTTTAGATACCCCTGATTCAAGTGTCATAATAGAAGTCAGGAGTCTGTCTGGTCTGACATCATTCTCAGACTCTCGGGGTCTGAGAATATTATTACTCTGTCTGGTCTGACATCATTTATCCATTCCATAGCTAATAGTATGGCAGTAATTTCTGCAGTAAACACCGATAACACTATGTAACACAATTTTTGTTCCTGGGTAGTAAGTGTTATTTCCTAATTGCTTATGCCTCAAAAGTATAGAAAATGGCTGTTATTCCCCACAAACTTTGCTTTTGTGACCAGGACTGTGATATTTTGAAATTTACCTATTTCCAATGAGAAAACGGGCAAATTTGTGTCTTTTCGTTCACGTAAAGTCAGAAAAAAACAACATATGAATCCAAATTAACATGTATTTATACTAAAGTAATACAAAAATGACTACAAAAGATTTAGAAGTGAGTAGTTTTTCGAGATTTACAATTATACTGTAAATCACTTTCACGAATCAGCCCCCAAATGTAGTCTCCCATCATGTTCTCGTTATACTGTCCTTGGTAGCGGCGTTCAAAGTCCAGTATATCCTGGTGGAAGCACTCGCCTTGCTCCTCCGAGTACGCTCCCATGTTCTCCTTGAATTTAGCAAGGTGAGCATCAAGGATATGGACTTTGAGGGACATCCTACAGCCCATTGTGCCGTAGTTCTTCACCAGAGTCTCAACCAGTTCCACATAGTTTTCGGCCTTGTGAATGCCCAGGAAGCCCTGAACCACTGCGACAAAGCTGTTCCAAGCCGCTTTCTCCTTACGAGTGAGCTTCTTGGGGAATTCATTGCACTCCAGGATCTTCTTTATCTGTGGTCCGACGAAGACACCGGCTTTGACCTTTGCCTCAGACAGCTTAGGGAAGAAGTCTTGAAGGTACTTGAAGGCTGCCGACTCCTTATCTAGAGCTCTGACAAATTGTTTCATAAGGCCCAATTTGATGTGCAGTGGTGGCATCAGCACCTTCCGGGGGTCCACCAGTGGCTCCCACTTGACGTTGTTCCTCCCCACAGAGAACTCGGTCCGCTGTGGCCAGTCCCGCCTGTGGTAGTGCGCCTTGGTGTCCCTGCTGTCCCAAAGGCAAAGATAGCAGGGAAACTTGGTAAAACCGCCTTGGAGACCCATCAGGAATGCCACCATTTTGAAGTCTCCTATGACCTTGATGCCATCTCAGAAAAATGCAGATATGTATCCACTTAGGCAGCTGGAACTAAACTGAACTGGTGGGCTTAAGGCCCCTGTATTTATACTACTATTTATATTACTGGAAAGTTCTAGAAAGTTCTAGAAGTTACTCCAAGTTTACACAGCACTGAATCTATCTGGAATGTACTGGAAAATAGGTAAATTTCAAAATATCACTGTCCTGGTCACAAAAGCAAAGTTTGTGGGGAATAATAGCCATTTTCTATACTTTTGAGCCATAAGCAATTAGGAAATAACACTTACTACCCAGGAACCAAAAAAAAAAAAAAAATTGTTACACGGTGTAATTGATCAGACAACCTTCCTGATTTTCCCACATCAAATGTTGTCCCATGAAAAGCTGATGACACCCTTCCACTATCAATATTCTTTGATATATATATATATATATATATATATATATATATATATCCCTTGTTTTTTTGATATACCCTTCTACTATCCTCTTCGCTGTTTTATCTTCCACCCCTTGTAATGTTTCTCTTAAAATTAATTCTATCTTCAGCTCTAACTGCCTTGGTGGTATAATTGACATACATTTATCATTCATTATTTTAATTTAATTTATTTTAAACTGCTGTACTATTTCTGTAATCCTTCTACCATATGTATTGAATTGCTTATCCCGAGTATAACATTCCCAACACTCATTCAGTACTTGCTTAGTTGGCTTGTTAACCTGCATTCTTAGATATATCCAATAATTTATTTCCAATCTCAGTCTCCTCTGATTTAATGGCCACTCACCAGTTTCCACTTGTAATGCATTAATTGGAGATGTTTTAAAAGCACCTGTACATATCCTCAATGCCTGATATTGAATCCAATCAATTTTCTTTACCAAGGATTGTTTCGCCTTTCCATATGCTTGACACCCATAAACAATTACTGACCGTATTAATGTTATATAAAAATGTACCTTCATCTGCCCCCCAATGTTGTCCAGAAATACATGTCATTAAATTCAGCCGTACTTTACACTTCTTTTATCATATTATCTATATGCTGTTTCCATGTCAGCCTACTATCAAACCATATTCCTAAAAGTTTAAACTCGGATACCCTTTTGATAGGTTCGTTATATAAACATTTTTTTCCTCATCTGAAATATTTTTTAAAGACAAAAAAAGGTTTCTGTTTTGGATACTGAAATTTTAAAACCCTCTCTCTTTGCCCACATCTCTGCCTCATCCATTGCCATTTGCATCTTTCCTATGATATATTTTATGTTCCTACCAGATTTCCATAATGCCCCATCATCAGCAAATAATGACACGTTAACATTACATTTTTTTGGCAAATCATTTATTATTATATTAAATAAAACTGGACTAACAACACTCCCCTGTGGAGTACCATTTACCACCTTATACACCCTTGAATATTCAGTACCCACTCTGACTTGCATAGTCCTTAACGATAAAAAATCTCATACCCACCAAAACATCTTTCCTTGTATCCCCCTATTATGCATTTTAAATAACAAAACTTTCCACAACATAGCATACGCTTTTTCCAAATCAATAAAGACCGCTATTAAAGTCTCTTTATTACTAAAAGCTTTCTTAATATCTGACTCCAATCTTATTACTTGATCTATAGTACTTCTGTTTTTCCTAAAACCACTCTGTACTTCAGATAATATATTTTTTTCTAAAAAGAAGTTTAACCTTCTGTTTATCACTCTCCATTATTTTACACATGTTGGATGTCAAAGCAGTCGGTCTATATGGTAGTGGTGAAGAAAGGGTGCTGCAGCTTTAGGAAGAATTGACGTTTGTGTCCCAAGTGTGCTCCATGCGGCACACCCGTTTTCAAAGATGCTCATTGTGGAGTAGGTAGCAGTTGGCTGGTTTCACAGAACCCTGTTAGCACTAATCTTGGACTACCATACCTAAAGTAAAATTAGGTCAGCAGTGCACAACTGTGGCCCTTAATATTCTCTGCAGTCCAGGTATTTTTTTTTATTCCAAGCAGGTCCTAAATTAGTTTATTGACCCAGCTAAGGATCAGTTAACTCAAGTAGAACCCGATTGGTAGATTGATATAGTCGTGCACCGCTGTATTAGGTTGTCCAAGATTTGTATTAACTGTTAATGCAGACGTTTAATTCCTTAAATGAAGGGGGTCCCGAGTGGCACATCCAGTTAAGGCGCTCCACGTGGAGTGCAGGATGGGCCCTGTAGTCCAGGGTGTCCTCGGCTCACCGCGCACCAGTGACCCCTGTAGTCTGGCTGTGTTGTCCTCCAACGCTTTAGCTCTGGGTGGCTGCATGGTGAGTCTGCAGTATGTAAAAAAGCGGTCGGCTGACAGCACACACTTCGGAGGACAGCGTGTGCTCGTCTTTGCCGCTCCCGAGTCAGCGCAGGGGTGGTAGCGGTGGGCTGAGCCTAAAAAGTGCAAGTGCAGTTTAAGGTATTGAATCGTATTTTGTCATATACTTGTACTTGCTAGAACCGAAGTGATTGTATTTTATCTTGCTCTTAATTGTATTAATACTTGTACTGTGATTCTTGAAATGTATTTTTGTTTACGACTGTAAGTCGCCCTGGATAAGGGCGACTGCTAAGAAATAAATAATAATAATAATAATGATGTTGCCAGAATGCTGCAACAGTCTCTTTTTTTTTTAAAGCAAGGGTTCCATTAGGGCAATACAGTTGTTCCAAGGTCAGCATTGGTGGCTGTCGGATGGATTAACAGCTTTTATACCAATCTGACCATGTGTGTGTTGGTGGTGCCATCTATGGAATGTCACCTTGCATGTTGCCCTTCTACGTAGTTCAGCAAGTTATGCATTCATGTGATCAGTACACTGATTTATATTGAGTGTGTCATGCTACAGTGGCTTGCATTACCTTTTTTTCTTTTCTTCCAATTGTCTTGGGACATTGATTTGTAAACTCTGTTCAGCTAAGAAGATTTTGAATGAGACTCTTGTACTATGTCTCGTACTATTTCAAAATATCAAATTCTACCCTGTACCTGCTGCATTCATTTTGCTTGTTGTACATATTTTTCTTAAAGGTAGATTGGGTACAGTACCTTTTTGTGTCATCTTCATCTAAAATGATTTTCTGCTGCCCATGTTTTTTTTTTTTTTTTGGTCTTTCCGAACCAAGGACTTGGATAAAAAATCAGAATCCAAGAAGCATAAATGAAGGATATCAAAAGTCAATTGTTAAATAGCTGTATTTTCAGTGCTGTAATTAAATGTAAAATGCTTTAGTTGATTTAACTAAACAGTAATAAAGAATGAAATGGCAATATACCAAAGTTGTTAGATTTGCCTGCCTTTCTAAGTACTTTTCTTCCCTCTTGTTTTCAGTTGTTTAAGAGGAGAAATGTCTCGCTGCCTACTAATGAAGAATCCATGTTAGAATGCCCAATACAGGATCCTGACATAAGCTCCACAGTGCCACATGCAGCAGTAAGCTTTTAATATATAAATGTTTGTAAAATGTATAGGGCACTACACTACCATGCATTTTAATTGTATCAGTGTTTACATATTTTAAATCTTCAAGTAATGGTGATTTAACACATTTCAGGAAGGAGTAATAACTCCCGATATGGTTCAGATGATTTTCTCTGATGATCCTGATCAGCAGCTTGTGGCAACACAAAAGTTTAGAAAATTACTCTCCAAAGGTAAGGCATATTTGATCACTAATATTGAACTTCTGTGTTGCTGTTGGCTTTCCTCTGCTGTATTATAATCAAGCACTGTGTCTGACTGGGTTAGCATATGAAAACAAAACTACATTTTCGCTGGAAAATAAAAAATATTTTCAAGTATAAATCCATGTGACTATTTGCTCGATTTTATGTGGTGCAGATAAAATTGTTGAATCAATGTTGCAGGCCTTTCATCTTCATCTTGCAGTCATCTGTAAACATACAGTACGTCAAATGTATTGGGTGTGGCTAAATATTATTTTGCATTTTATTTACACAGAACCTTATCCACCTATAGATGAAGTAATACTTACACAAGGAGTTGTAAACAGATTTGTAGAGTTTCTCAAAAGAAGTGAGAATTGCACACTGCAGGTATGGTGTCTTGGTAGTACTACTATTGTTTGGATGTAATAGATATTATTTGGCCTAGCGCTGTTAAAGCCAAAAATGGGTTTGTCAGGTGTAATTTCAGTTGTAACAAAAATACTAAGATCTGACAATATTTTAAGAATATTTGCAGGCTATAACTAAACAACTAAAGCTAATAATGTAGCTATTGTATAGCTAGTCATTATTGAAAAAAAAAAAAAAAACTACATTAGATGTGCTTTAGATGCATTCAAAGCATGGTGAAACAGTATTTGACAGGGACAGCCTCATTAGTAAAATAACAAATACAGTTCTGTTGATAATGTGTTGTCTCTGTCTCATTTTACATCCGCAGTTTGAAGCAGCATGGGCTTTAACGAATATAGCGTCTGGAACTTTCCTACATACTAAAGTTGTTATCGAAACTGGTGCAGTACCAATATTTATAGAGTTGCTCAATTCAGAATATGAAGATGTACAGGAACAGGTAATTCTAAAAAAAATGTAAAAAGCCTGAAACAGATTTTCTTCCCTGGCTTAAAGACCTCAACAAACTGGTGAAGGACTTTGCAGATTGCCACCCACCACTTAAGGAACCCTTTTCACTGTTTATTACTGTAGATCACTTTCATCATGGCTGCCCATTGTGGTCCCAGTTTACAGTGTCTAGCAGAGCATTCCATTGTCCGTACCTGTTGTAGTTGTAGTCAGAAGTTTACATGCCCCAATGGAAATTTATAATTTCTAGAAATTACTCAAAAACAAATAATTTATAGGAAAAATCTTTTGTAGCAAAAGTTTTTGCTTTTGTGGATGAGGAAAAAAAGTTACAAGAAATATATGTCTACAATTATTTCAGTATTTTTTTTGCAAAACTAATACCCTGCCAAGGAAAATTAAATTAATAGCTAGTTGAGGCACCTTTAGCAATAATAACCTCTTTTAAATGATTAGGATATTTGTCAATGAGCGTTTGGCATGATTCTTTAGTGATTTTTTTGACCATTCTTCAATGCAAAATTGTTCCATCATTCAAATTCCGAGGACTTCTCTTGTGCACAGCCTTCTTCAACTCATACCAAAGATTCTCAATCAGATTTAGATCGGGACTTTGACTACTTTGACTACATTCCAAAACCTTGATTTTATTCTTTTTAACCATTCTGAAGAAGATTTTAATATGTGCATTGGATCGTTGTCGTGTTGGAACGTCCAGTTGCGCTTTAAGCCAAGTTTTCTAGACAGTAGTTCCCAGTTTCAGATGATTTGCCAAAGTCTTTTGGTATGCTATGGAATCCATTTTGCCATGCATTGGAACTACATTTCCTGTGCCAGACAAAAAACAGCCCCATAGAAAGATATTACCATCTCCATGCTTGACAGTAGGTATGGTGTTCTTTTCTTGGTACGCCTCACCAGACATGTTTCATCACTCCACAAAACCTTTTACCAAAACTCCTATCCATCATTCAGTTGCTGTTTTGCAAACTTTAAGCGATTGTCCTTGTGACGTTTTCCTAAGAGTTTTTTTCCATGGCCTGCGGCCATTGAGATCTTCACCATGCAATACTCGACCTATGACTGAAATGGAAACCTCAGTCCCATTTGCAGCCAATTCACTTTCAATATCTTTGGCAGTCAATCTCGGATTGTTATTAACCGTCCTCACAATTCTACTTGTTCTTGGTGAAATAATCTTCTTTCTTCCAGACCGAGGGAGCGTTGTAACAGTACTATGAGTCTTGTACTTCTTGATAATAGAAACAATAGTTGAAATTGGGATACTCCAAATGCTTGGAAATCTTGTATCCTTCTTTAACTTTGATAATAAGTAATTTTCGGATCGCTCTTTACTTTTTCCCATGTTGACTTATTGCTAATGACAGCAATCATTCTAATGTCTAAACCTTTTATACTCTCCAAGAATGTTCACCTACAATCCAGCATTTTCTAGATTTTCTGCATTATCATATTGAAATTTCTAGCACCTTGTAGACAATACTATCATAGCATTAAAAGGTATGAATACTTTTGAATTAGCATTTTTGGAGTTTTGCAAAGAAATTGCTGAAATAAATCATTGTAGACATCTATTTCTTGTAACCTTTTTTCATCATCCACAGAAGCAAAACTTTTGCTACGAAAGATTTTTCCTAAAATACTTTGTTTTCGAGAAATTTCTAGAAATTATAAATTTCCATTGGGGTATGTAAACTTTTGACTACAACTGTATTTTTTGTTTTTTGTGGTGGACCCTTAAATGTATATGTCGTGGTGTACCTGTCCCCCTAAAATGTTGAATTAATTTTGACCCCTGTAAGGCATTCTTTTCTGTAAATTGTGTTGCCTCATACTATTTCAAATTACTCCTGTGTTTTGATTTTGTAAATACATGGTCATTTATGTTTTTATAGGCAGTCTGGGCACTGGGAAATATAGCTGGAGACAATGCAGAGTGCAGAGACTATGTGTTAAACTGTGTAATACTTCCTTCACTCTTACAGTAAGTAATATTTATTCATAAACTTAGTTTATTTTAGCCAGTGACAGTTTGTGTTTCTATATATATGACAATATTTCTTCTAGTATATACAATGGGAGATACAGAATAAATAACTTACTGTTTTTTCTTAAGGTGAATAGTTACTGTAAAAATCGTTTTATAGGTCGCACTTTCATAAAAGATGTTCAATTTTAGGAAAACACCTTTTTTGTGTTTTTAAAATTACTTTTTTTGCAATTGATTTTTTTCCTACATGCTTAACACTGATAAATAGATACACAGGTTTAGGTTCCAAATAACCCTGGTTTGCAACATTTTATTCCATCAATAATTTTACAGTGTTTTTAATTTTAAGCTGTCAGCTAGAAACTGTTCTTTTTTTCAAAAATTCTAAAATGTAAAAAGTAATAATTAACAGTGTAAAATCAAGTTATACATCCCACATCACATCTGTATTAATCTATTTTTATTTTAAAAACATATCATCTTTGCTTTACTGAACATTTCTTTCCAAAACCAAACTTGGACAATAGTTCAGCTGCGTTGGCTTTTATAAATTAGTTGTATTAATTCAAATTTAAAAGATTTGTTTTAAACAGTGCTGCTTGCATCAATTGAAGAAAAAATAAAAATAAATAAACTAAACATTTTAGTGTTACATATGATTCAGTACAATTGCATTCAATTTCCAGCTGTACAAATACATAAATTTCATTTTGTTAATCAGAACCATAACCATAACCATACACATACTTAACAAGTGTACCACTGCGTTGCACTGACATTTGGAACAAAAATGTTTTCTACATCGGGCCATAAACACTTTCCTCCTCTCAGCTTTTTTTTCTTTCACCATTTTAAGTTTGCCTTTATTTTGTCTCCAGTCACAGACTGTTTTTCAGCGTTGCAATTAACATGTATTTCGGCAAATTAAACTACACGCAATTTCAAACCTGTTGTGCAGCATTTTGTTGTTTTGTCTGACTGTCCTACTTTATCCAGACTCAGTCACCTGCATTAATATAGCATTGCAGTTGTAACGAAGGGAAGACTTTCTGTGTGCTACAGATCCCAGGGGTGGGGTTCAGTCTGAATGTTGACAAATCAATGGCTGGACAGGGTGGGGATAAGGAAATTCATAGAGACTGACAGCTATTGTGTTAACAGTGAAGCAGAATAACTGACGTTTGAGAGGTGGTCAGTCAAGTGTCTGCATTTAACATTCAAAATGATTAAGGGTATTGAGAGTAACAAATTCAAACTTTTAATTAGAACAGTGGTATTGTGTTTCTACTTGGCAACATGACCTGAATGCCGTAGATCCTGAAAAAATAAGTCGGTTGTTGACAGTTAAGTTTGTGTGAGGCATAACCATGGCTGTAGTAATCCCATTGTGGCACTGGTACCAGGGATTCAAACCAGATTTTTTTCCGCTGGTTTGGCACTGGAATTTTCAACTCCTGTTCCAAAAGTTCCAAATTTCTGATTTCGTTCCAGTTTGAACGAAATGAAATACCGGTTCAAATTTTTTTTTCTAGCCAAGTAGGCTATTGTATTGGTGTTCATAGGTCTTTATTTTCTCAAATTAAACAAAAAAGCATGAAATACAGTTAACTCAAAGGAAAAACGGTGTGACAAGTTAGCCGTCTGTATCAATAAATGCACTTACTTCCTGTCTGTAGAAAAAACAATGCCTATGTTGCAGCCTTAAAAGAAAATGACAGTCCGCTGATTTTTTGCTGCAACTTTCTTTTGCCTCCAGTTTGAGTTTACAATTTTAATTATTTTTTTTTTTTTTAATAAACAATTCAAATCAGCGACATTTCCCAACAATCTCAGTGGGTTAGCGCTCTTACATTCAACGTGTAAGGGATAACACACGACAGGGCGTGGGTTGTGTTGCATTAACATACGGCTGTGGCTGGGTTGGAGGCACGAACTGAAGCCCATTTTTTTATTGTATATTCCGCTTTGGAGAAAAAAGTCCATTAGACACGGTTAAACTGGAGGTTTTCAACATTTCCAACAATAAATACAATTGTAGAATACTATTGTATCCCAAAATGTATTCGTTGTAGCCCTGTCCAGCTACTTCCCTCAAATGCCGGAAGCTTGTTACACGTGGGAAGGGCGAAATTTAGTTGCAGGCTTTGCAATGCGCTAGGCCGTGACGGAGGATAAATAGCCAAAACAGCTAAAATAACATTAAAACACAGCTAAAAACTTAGCTACTGTGTATGTGTATGTGTGTGTGTGTATGTATGTGTGTATGTATGTGTGTGTGTGTATATATATATATATATATATATATATATAATTAGCTTTCAACTTTTGTGGTGTTTTTAACTTAATAAAAAAATAAATTCAGGTCTCTACACATCTGCTGTATATTTGAAAGGTAATACCAAAAAATATTTTTGTGACAAACATCTTTTCAAAGCATTATATATTTACCATACCCTACATATTTCTTCTTGCATACCTGCTCTGTGAGGTGTAAGACCATGGGAAGAGCACTTTTTTCACATTATTGTGTGTTTGAAAACAATAGAAAGAGAACAGGCTGAAAGGGAACGAAAAGAAAAAACATTATTAAACGATAAACAAAATCTTGAATATCGTTTTCGATATTTTATTTTTCAGATTACTAACAAAATCAAGTCGACTTACAACAACAAGAAATGCAGTATGGGCTCTGTCTAACTTATGCAGAGGGAAGAATCCTCCACCAGATTTTAGTAAGGTATGTTCAGATGTGAAAATTGCCAGTGTATTTCTGTGACTCCTATATACTGTACTGATTGAGATATGTCAAATAAGTTAAGTTTTGCAGCAATTTAAGTATGTTTGCAAGGATTTTGAGTAATCCTGTGCTTTTTTTGTGATTTGGATCCTCTTGTTATCATAGGTCACTTTTTTTTTTTTTAAAGAAAATAGTAATAGCAATCCTCCTGAATAGGCTGTGAATTTGAAGGTAATATGGCCTAATTTTTACAAAAGCAGTTTTGTTCTAGACAAAATTGTATAAAAGCCCAGCAGAACACTTGTTATATCAAGGCATTTTTATTTATTTTTTTAAAATAAGTTTAGTAGTCGCCAATTTGTTTTTGTTTTTTATCATTTTCTCCCAGTTTAGAATAGCCGATTATTTTTAGGCTCAGCTGACTGTTACCACCCCCGCGCTGACTTAGGAGGGTGAAGACGAACACACGCTGTTCTCCGAAGCATGTGCCATCAGTCGACCACTTTTTATTTTCACACTGCAGACCCACCATGCAGCCACCTCTGAGCTACAGTGTCGGAGGACAACGCAGCTCTGGGCAGCTTACAGGCAAGCCCCCAGGCGCCTGGCCAGACTACAGGGGTCGCTGGTGCACGGTGATCTGAGGACACCCTGGCTGACCTAAGCCCGACGCTCGGCCAATTGTGCGCTGCCCCCTAGGAGCTCCCGTCCACGTAGGGCGCATTCTGCACTCCACGCGGAGCACCTTTACCCGATGCGCCACTCGGAAGCTCCCATATTAAGGCATTTTTAAGAGCAATTGATTATTAAACTGTCGCTGACCTCCTGATTTTGTCTCCATTCATTATTTAGGTATCTCCGTGTTTGAATGTATTGTCAAGGCTTCTCTTCAGCAGTGATCCAGATGTGTTGGCAGATGCTTGCTGGGCCCTTTCATATCTCTCAGATGGACCCAATGACAAAATTCAAGCAGTAATTGACTCTGGCGTTTGTAGAAGACTAGTGGAGCTTTTGATGTAAGCAAAGTATCAAAATCATTTTTGTTAATTCTAAATGTTGTTAAACCAAAGATAACCAAAAGCATCCACATTCAAGTCACTGGCCACAGAGCTGCAGTTTGTTGTTGGTAGCATGAGGCATTTTAATAATAATAATAATAATAATAATAATAATAATAATTACATAAAAGGTCCTGGTCTTACTCTGGCAATTACTATATTCCATTTACAGACCACCCATTGCTGCTTTCCCATACTTCCCATTTGTGTTTAATTATGCATTATTTTAACACTATTAGTAATTAGGTGGTAACTACAGGGAGTATCGAGAGTATGAGGAGATAAGCATTCAGCAGGATAACAAGATTTGAAATTACAATGAAAATGAATTGCAGAGAGATTCCAAATAGTAATTTTATGACAAGTAGAATGTCGGACATTCAGTTTATTTGACACATTATAGTTTTAATAAGTTTTGCAAAGGCTCACATTTAATTCACAGTACAGTACAGCATGGCACAGCCTGTTGCTGAAAGACTGATTCATTTGGTTTCAGAAGCAGTGCATAAATATATATATATATATATTTTATTTTATTTAAATAGGAACGGTGACTACAAGGTTGTTTCCCCTGCGTTGAGAGCAGTTGGAAACATAGTAACAGGTGATGACGTTCAAACTCAGGTAAGTTACTTTCATTTTTCCGTGATGTGGAATTCTTTTTTTTTTTCTGTATTTTCTTTCACAACATTCGTTGTGTTGATAGAAAAACACTCGGGGTAGATTTCTAGAGCCAGGTAAGTCTACCTAAGAAGACTAGCACATACACACAAATATCAAAAAATATGTACCTCTTAACCTCAAACCAAAACTATATACTCACATATAAATCTCCCCTTAATTCCCAAACCCTCAGTCACACACACAAATTGCTTTTCTCTACAGTAGGAGCCCAGTTTGACAGCCAGCTCTCTAACCCATATAACATAATACAAATTACAAAAAGCTTTTAAGCTGTTTTATTTTATATATAAAATATATAATCATCATTAATGCTCACTTCTGATTTATCCATTTTGCACTGTTAAAAAAAATAATAAAATAAAAAATAATAATCTTAAAGCTGGCAACAGACAAATATAAGCAAAAAAGTTTAGGTGGTTTTATCAGTCAGATACTTTGTTGAAATAAGTTACATATTTACTAATTGTCATTTTACTAAATTAAACACTCTGCGACCGAGTAATTAGCGTACCTTTGTGCAAAATAACGCATTTACCGTAGACATGAGAAACATAGATTTAAAATGTATCGAAATTATGCAAAGAATTGTCGTCGGTGCCCAATTGATACAAGATGTGCCCTGCTCCAGCAAAGCATTTTATTTATTTTATTTTATTTAATTAGTCATTTAGCAGAAGCTTTTATCCAAAGCTACTTGCAGAGACTAGGGGGTGGACTATGCATCAACAACTGCTACTGCAGAGTCACTTACAAACAGAACCTCGGTTTTATGTCTCATCTGAAGGATGGAGCACAAACTTGCTCAGTGTCACACACAGTGGCTGGGTTTACATGCACGTGAAAATAGACGCTACAGTCATGACTGTGTGACGTTGTCACGTGAATACATCGTGAAACAGCAAAAGGACGTCCTTTTGGCAGCGTGATTTTAAGGGCAGGGTCACTCGCTTTCTCACGATAAAAATAGCTGTAAAAACCCATGTAAACCGGAGCAGGAATCGTGCTTGTGGCTCACGAGATTTCAGCAGTCAAGATCCAGTTCTTCTGACTTAATCTCACGTAATCTCCATCAGAAAGGCCGTACAAAACAAAAACATACGCACACACACAAAATGTACATTTATGGACTACTTTTAACACTAAACCTGCCACGGTTATATGCATGCCTACAAATGCCGACGGCAGTCATTATCACTGTACATTTTAAACATCATCAATATTAAAATGAAAGACAGACTATCGGCTACAACTCAAAAGTTTTATTCAGGCACATCATATCGAACATCTGCACAGCCGAAATGCTGTATTTAAATGAACAATTAAACATAAGGGGTTGTTTTCTAACTTACCACATATAAAGCACTACTCCAGAAAATGAAAAACGAATAAAATAAACATTTCAAAAGAAACTAGTGTGTAAACAGGTTTATGTACATTCAAAACTGTAAAAACAAAAGTAGCTTTTAATCTAAAATGAAAGTAACACATGATTTCTCGTGTGTGTCACTTGCAGCACAGAATCCAGGTTGAGCTGCTGCAGCTATCCTATTGATATTTTCCCCGGTGCAATTCTTGTACAAAATGAAGGATTTGATGACTGCTAGGTCCAGTAGAGATAACAACAGGCATTATATATATATACATACACAGTGTCTTGCAAAAGTATTCAGACCCCTGACCAATTCTCTCATATTACTGAATTACAAATGGTACATTGAAATTTCGTTCGGTTTGATATTTTATTTTAAAACACTGAAACTCAAAATCAATTATTGTAAGGTGACATTGGTTTTATGTTGGGAAATATTTTTAAGAAAAATAAAAAACTGAAATATCTTGCTTGCATAAGTATTCACCCCCTGTGCTGTGGAAGCTCCCAGTTTACACCGATGAAAGAAATTGCCCCAACGAGGACACAATTACCTTAACATTGGCCTCCACCTATGAACCATTAAAGTTGCTGTCACATTTTCTTGATAAAAACCACACTGTTGAAGGATCATTTGTCAGGCTGTGAATCTGAAGGAAAATGAAGACCAAAGAGCATTCTACAGAAGTTAGAGAGAAAGTAATACAAATGCGTAGATTAGGGAAAGGGTACAAAATAATATCAAAGTGTTTGGATATCCCAGTGAGCACTGTTGGATCAATAATCAGGAAGTGGAAGCTGCATCACACCACCCAGGCACTGCCAAGAAAAGGCTGTCCCTCAAAACTCAGCGCTCAAACAAGAAGGAGACTTGTGAGAGAAGTCACAGAGAGGCCAACAATCACTTTGAAGGAGCTACAGAGTTCAGTGGCTGGGAGTGGAGTAATGGTGGACCAGTCAACCATATCAAGAGCTCTGCATAACACTGGCCTGTATGGGAGGGGGCAAGAAAGAAGCCGTTTCTCAAAAAGTACCATCTGAAAGCAGGTCTGGAGTTTGCCAGAAAGCATGAGAGTGACCCAGCTGTGATGTGGGAAAAGGTTTTGTGGTCAGATGAGACCAAGATAGAGCTTTTTGGCCAAAACTCAAAGCGCTATGTGTAGCGCAAACCTAACACTACCCATGCCTCAAGAAACACCATCCCTACAGTGAAGTATGGTGGTGGCAGCATCATGCTGTCGGGATGCTTCTCATCAGCAGGGACTGGGCATCTTGTTAAAATTGAAGGAAGAATGGATGGAGCAAAATACAGGGAAATACTGCAAGAGAACCTGCTTCAGTCCGCTAAAAAACTGAAGCTTGGCAGGAAATTCACCTTTCAGCAGGACAATGATCCCAAGCACAAGGCCAAAGCAACATTGGACTGGCTCAAGAACAAAAAGGTGAATGTCCAATAGTGGCCCAGTCAAAGTCCTGATCTCAATCCCATTGAGACTCTGTGGCACTATTTGAAAATTGCGGTCCACAAGCGTTGTCCAACCAACCTGAACAACCTGGAGCAAATCTGCCAAGAAGAATGGGCCAAAATCACTCCGACACTGTGTGCAAAGCTGGTACATACTTACCCCAAAAGACTTAAAGCTGTTATTGCAGCGAAAGGTGGCTCTACCAAATATTAATGTGTGGGGGTTGAATACTTATGCAAGCAAGATATTTCAGTTTTTTATTTTTCTTAAAAATATTTCCCAACATAAAACCAATGTCACCTTACAATAATTGATTTTGAGTGTAGGTGTTTTAAAATAAAATATCAAACGGAACGAAATTTCAATGTACCATTTGTAATTCAGTAATATGAGAGAATTGGTCAGGGGTCTGAATACTTTTGCAAGGCACTAATATATATATATATATATAAAACAAAAATTGAATATTGTAGGTTATATTCAAAATAAAAACATATTTTGTAAAATGCGGTTCTAGTGTTAATGAAATTTAACTTTTAGATGTACCACAAACACACCACACAAATATAAATTCTAAGTAGCAAAACTTGTACTTAGTAGAAATTATATTTGATATAATTGTGTGTGTGTGTGTTGGAAAGGTAACCAGACAAACAAATAGCTAATGTGTGACGTAATTCAGAATGTGCGCGTCAACACGTGCATTTGTTTCTCTTGTTAAATGTTTTTATCTTCATGGCAACGCATGAAGCTCTCCTCAAGATATTCGGAGTCGTTCTTTTCCTACTAAGTAAGCAGATGCAGACATTTAAATATCCCCTCCCCTAAATGACTGTGAATTGAGTAATCTGCGTTGGTACGGCCGACTTTTTTTTTTCCTAAATCAGAACTGCATAGCAAAGCATTTCCTGAAAAGTACAGCAAACACATTGTGAGGAAAACTGTCATGACTTGTGCATGTAAACATTGCTAGTGAATCAGTGGCTTATCATGGATTTGAATTGGGAACATCCTGGTAGCAAGCCCTTTTCTTTAACCACTGGACCATCAAGCCTACCTACTTTAACCCTGTAAAAACTCAGACTGCCAGTAATGTGAATGGTTCATATTCCCATGTGTCTTTATAAGGCTGTGTGGAAAAGGCAACTGCGTTATTTTTTTTTTCTGTGCAAGGTAAAAGTTTGCTGTATAATAACAGATCACATTTAAATAAATCATTAGGAAATAACTGGTCTTTTCAACTTTGGGTTCAGGAAAAAAAGCCAATGAAAAAGAGCAGTGTAAACCTAGTGCCAGTGATACTGCTGCCATTGACACTTTCTATCTTAAATTTCATGAAGTAAAATCGGTTATTAATCACAAATTGATTTAATTGCGTTCGTTGTTAAGTAACAGCAAAATCCTACAAGTTATAATATTCTTTTCAGTGTGTGTTTTGTGCGATGTAGAGGGGGCAAGTGGATTTTTCTAGCATTTTGTCCGTTGGACAAGAAGTTTTTTGTCAAATTCCACACCCTTTAGTTCTATGTTATATCCCTACCAAAAATTATGAGTTCAGACTTTTGTTGGCTGAACTGTTGATTTAGTAGGAATGTTTGGTATTTTTGTGACCCATATTAAAAAACAAAACTTGGATGCGTTAAGTCCCAGACCGAAATTGAAATGTGAAATAAAAATATACAAGCTACTGTCCAATTTTGATTTTGATAATACATGGCAGTATATTATTAGCTTTTTGTAACTAGCATCTTTCACTGCTTCCGTTATTACTTGATTTGTTTTCTCTTAGGTAATACTTAACTGTTCAGCATTGCCCTGTCTTCTGCATCTACTGAGTAGTCCTAAAGAATCTATAAGAAAGGAAACCTGCTGGACTGTTTCTAATATCACTGCAGGAAACAGAACTCAGATCCAGGTAATGCATTTGATTAAGATCTGACTAGATACAAAATATAATTTCAGTTCAGAGTTTAGTTGATAATTTGTTTTTATTTCAGCAGTAGAAAATTTGCACTTATTTAATTTTTTTATATGAAGAAATGAAAGACCGCAACACTAGTGTGTGTGTGTGTGTGTGTGTGTGTGTGTGTCTCTATATAAATAGATAGATATAGATATATATAAATAAAAAATAAATAAATAAACAAATAAACATTTTTTTTAATGATGTACAACATTTCATTTTATTTGCAGGCCGTAATAGAAGCAAACATATTCCCTGTGCTAATTGAGATTCTTCAGAAGGCTGAGTTTCGCACAAGAAAGGAAGCCGCATGGGCTATTACTAATGCAACATCAGGAGGAACACCTGAACAGATCAGGTACTAAACAAGCTACGTTACAAAATGATGATGAGTTTTATGTTGTATTCATTTAGACTAGGGATGCAGCGGTTATAATTTTCCCAAAACCAAAACCGGCAATTGCATAACATTTTAAACCAAGCAATACCTACAAGAGAGAAAACCGAACCCAAAGTTTGTGTGCAATGAAAAAGCATTGTCGGTTTCAGCACTACACCGGCGTGCATTTTTGGGAGCTCATTGCACACTGCTGCATCTAAACCAGGGGTGGGCAATTCTGGTCCTGGAGGGCCGGTGTCCATCCTGACTTTTGTTCCAGCTGTGCTCTAAATTACTTTAATTAGACCAATAATTGGTAATTGGTTTATATATATATATATATATATATATATATATATATATATATATATATATATATATAAATAATGTGTATGTATGTGTATATATATATATTACACAGTGCCTTGCATAAGTATTCACTCCCTTTGGACTTTTCCACATTTTGTATATATATATAATTACACACACAAATAATAATAATAATGATGATGCTAAACTGACTACAGCAGCCAAATGCAAAAGTATAGAAAGAAAATGCATGTATTGAAATTCGTTGTCTCATTACATTCTATCGGCATATTGATTGAAATCAAGTGTAAGGGCCTTCCTTGCCCATAGTCACATGTATATATCGCATGAGCTGCCACTCTACTCAGATGTGATTTGTCACTTGCAACTGATCGTGGCAACAATGGAGGTACCAGGAAAATGTGTCTAATTGGTTTGATAGCCAAAGTAACACTGAATTTCTTCTTTAAACAAACCTACTTGTTAGATAGCACTTCATTGCTAGCTGTAGCAAAAGTACACATGCAGTTATTATACATGTCGTTTTTTCAACTGTGACAAATAAGCTCAATACAGTGTTATTGAATCACTAATAACAATATAATGTTTGTTTAAATTTTGAAAATAAATTTTTGTATTAAACAGTCCAGTCTGTGTCAAGTCGTCTTGCACTCTGGTTTCTTGGCTGCACAATGGCAGTTTGGTTTTAAACTTTCATTTTGGTTTTACTGAAAATCGATAAGATTTCAAAAACAGCAGAAAGAGTTGATAAAAACTGAACAGATCATAACCGACTTGCATCCCTCATTTTAGACATCCCATCATTGCCTGTGTGACTGAACAGCACTTCCTATTTACTTCTGAATTCCTAAAAATGCTGTTTAAACATAAAAAAAAAAGTTTTTTTTTTTTTTTCTGGAAGAGAACTAAGTTATCTCCCTTGCTGCCTCAATTGGCTATAGCCGGCTGCGCTGAAGTCCCGGCAATTGTATTCTTGTACTGAAACTGCTCATTTATATGCGGGCAGGTAATCTCCCCAAGTTGTTAGTGATGACTATCCCATTGACAAATGAAACATTTTATTTTATTTTTTAGGTACTTGGTGTCCTTGAATTCCATCAAGCCTCTTTGTGACTTGCTGACAGTGATGGACTCTAAAATAGTTCAAGTTGCTTTGAACGGGCTGGAAAATATTTTAAGATTGGGAGAGCAAGAAGCAAAACAGAATGGCACAGGCATCAACCCTTACTGTTCCTTTATAGAAGAAGCATATGGTAGGATTTCCATGTATTATACTATTGTACTGTTGTAACAATCATGGGGTTTCCATGCAGGGTAATTTCCACGTGAAATGGCGATGTGCGTTTGGGAGAATTACTTGTGTAAGTCAGGTTTGTGGCCGAAAGAAATGGCCAAAGAGAGGGATAAGGTAAATCTCGTTTACTCGTGTAAATGACGAAACACATGGGAAAATCCATGGCCAGTTTCACATGTAAATGTTAATGAGCGTGTTTATCCTTAACTATAAATATTGCAAGGGAGCAGGTCAGTTGTTAGTTTGGAATCCAAAACGGCAGAAAGTAGTGGCTGATGGGTGATTTTATGGTTAGCAGTGTTGTAGTTGACCTTAATGATAATGCGTGCTGCCTTTTTTTTTCTTGTTTTTTGCCATCTTGTGGGTTTACAGTTCTGTATTGCGTTATGCCCTTGTTATAGTATTAAAGCAGCTGTTTGAGAATACCCTTGCTGTAAAAACTACGCTAAAGTTAAACACGATGAGCAAGTAAGCTGCTTAAATGTCTAACTGAATTAATTCCCGTCCTTTTTTTGATCCCAGCTATCTCCGAAGACAAAGCGTGTCCGCCCTCCACGTTAACATTAGAAGCCCCACGGCAGTCATTTTGGAGGTTTTTGGTTTTAAATGTAATTCTCCAGTCGTGTAACATATATGGGGCTGTGCGTTTGTGTACCTTTCTGTCCATATGTATTAAATATTCTCACCGAGCATGAAATGTGGGAGTGCAGAAAAAAAGGAGATAGATATATTACATTATACCTAAAGGCCCCGGAAGCAGTCACAGTGACGGCTACACAGAAAACAATTGTATTTTTGATTATACAGAACATTATTCTCCTCGTTATTATTTTTATTTACCAGTCCGCAATGTGTTTAGCTGTAATCAGATTAGTCTCTACTCTCTGTCTGTCTGACTGAATGACTGACAGTCTATTGTTTTCAATCAGCCTTTTGAAGGCTGGCGCCTGCTGCCAGCTGCGCTGCTTTGGTCAGTCAGTTAGCATCGGGACTAGTGAGAATAAACACCAGAGACCATGGAGTTTTACAACGCAAGAAAATACGGAGTTGATGTTTTGGATCAGATGGCACGGAAGTATTCCGTGAAAGCTGGCTCCTGACAGTGGTCTGTTCAGGTGTTTTACAATGTATTGGACCTAGCAGCCAACAACTCCTGGGTACTTTACAAAGAATGCACGGAGAAGAATTTACCAAGGATAGAATATATTTTACAGTTAGCACAGCAACTTCACAAGAAGCATTTGGAACAGAGGGAGACTGCCAAGCGTGTACCCACAGGTGATGCTGGCAACCCCACTGAGAGCCGCAAGAGACGCCAATGCCAGGTTGGCAAGTGCAATAAAAATAAAACTTCAGACAGCTGTGCCCTGTGCAGAAAGTCGGCGTGGAGAAGCGCATTATCTGTGTTGATTGTGAACAGCCTTAGACTCAAGGTAAAGGAATACCCTTTTGTCAAAAAAGAAAAATAAATTACTTTTTTTTTTGTGCTGTGCGCTTTTGTAAAATTGTTTTTTTCTAACTTTATTATCTACGTTGTTCAGTTGCTTTTGCTCATCTGATAATAAACCGATTGCTGTTGAAAAGTTAATGTATTGCTATCGTTTCAATTTTATAAATAAATGTTGTAAACCGAAAAATGTAAATAAACGTCTGTTCAGATGTTTATTTACATTTTCTTGTTTTGATTTGTAAAATAAATGTTCAGACACACATATATATGCATGCATGCTTCGGTTGGTCAGATGTTTGACATACTCAATTAAAAAAAAAAAAAAAAAAAAAACTACATCCAACTATTTCTCCTTTCGTTATACTATTTACAGTGTTTTGAATACAGCCATCAGAAAGACGGCTGCGGAGCTTCTAGGTATGAGTATATCTCTGGTCCTTTTAGTGTTAACCCTTTCCATTTATTCAGCGTGTCTCAGGCGCGTCAGGTCCAATTTATTTTACACACGCAGTTTATTTTAGACGTGCTGTTTTAAAAGTATTTTTTTCACAGTAAAACAGGTTTAAAAGGCACTGCATATCAACAGGACACTCAGTACTGCATCTCCAGCCCTGCCCCACCCCTTGTTCGCTATATTTTTCACATACGTCTTAATAATAGTACATACCGATAAATCCTTTCCTGATCACTCCTCAATAATGCGATCCAAGTCATTATTTTATTACTTTAACATCTAAAAAAAGCTCTGCAAATGTCTGATATTCTCTGAGCGCTGGATGCAGAAGCAGCTATCTTGTTTGTTTGTCTGTGTTATCTATGTGGTGTCGGGGCTATCTGTATTCATGAGAAGCCTATTGTTTTTTTTTTGTTTTTTTTTCCCCTGTCTTCTCTTGGCTATTGAATGGTTTTCTCTGGTTTTTCTGGAGAAAAAAAAAAAGACTATATACCTGTTTTTTACATCTTTTTGATGATGTCGGACAGGGTCCGACATTGGACCGGAAAGGGAAAATTGTAATATCAGATCAGGTCCGACATAGGACCGCAAAGGGTTAATAAATATAGTTGGTGAACTGGATGTCATGAGCCAGCTTGATCGCCCAAAACAGCGCAACAAAATCCAACAAGTTGTTGATGTCCTCTCGGAACTGACCAAATAAAATTGCAAATTAACGTATTGATTGTGTTTTATTTGTTTGCATCATTAATATTTAACAGCAGTAAATCCAACACAACTTAAAAGAAAGGAGAGAATCTCCGATAGCTCGAGCCTCCTCAGATTGCTGCTGTCCAATTGAAACTGGCGGCTGAGGTAACCTTCACAGTTGCCAAGTCCACTTATTATAAGTGCGATTGGGCTTGTTTTTTGAGTCGCGGGTTGGAATTTGGATAATCACCCATACTCTAACATGGGTTGTGCTTGTTTTGAAAGGCAGTGCTGCTTTTTTTTTTTTTTTTTTTTTCTCTCGAGACTTGGCAACACTGATAACCTTCCCTGTCTGTCTCGCAGACATCCACTGATTACTGAACACCTCATTTTGTTGACAAGAGTTTGTGCAGGATACAGCAGGCAGTGGCCATTTTGGTTTTCAGCCATGGTGATCTGCAATACCTGTTGGTCAGTTTCATTTTATACCTCAGAGTTCATTTTTAATTAATGAGTTGTAAGATAAATTAGTTGAAACAGTATTCACTACTAACGACATGACACCCCACTAATGATATTTGAAAAAAAAAAAAATGTTATTCACGTTCTTATAACCTTGTTCCTTTTATAGGTCTGGATAAAATTGAATTTCTCCAAAGTCATGAGAACCAAGAGATCTATCAGAAGGCATTTGATTTAATAGAACGCTATTTTGGTGTGGAAGAAGAAGATTCCAGCATTGCCCCGCAGGTTGATGAGACCCAGCAACAGTTCATCTTTCAGCAACAAGAGGCACCAATGGAGGGGTTTCAGCTGTAACTACAAACCCAAATAACCTGAACAGCCTCCAGGCAAGAGTGCTCCAAGTTTGTTTTGTTATCCTTAACAATATTATTTAAATGTTCTTCTTCACATAGCCAAAGCCTGAAACTGTCCTAATTAGAGGGTTAATGTGAGGCTTTTTTTTTTTTTTTTTTAGGGTCCTTTTAAATGTTTGTGTAAACTTTTTTCTCCCTCAGTGTAATTTGTGAATCTTGCTTCAGCAGCTTGGAAACAAAGAAACAAATTAAGAAAGTTAGAAAGTAAAGGAATGCTTAACACAGGTCAAATGGGCTACATTAATTGCGACACTCCAAAATTGAGTTAAGCTACCTCTTAGAACAACATTTAAAAATAAATAAATATTAAAAATAAGGATGTAGAAATGTACATTATAAATGCTTTTAAGATGGCTATAAATGTTTGCTTAAAAGCAAGTTAAAACTTGTCAAGACCACAGCGCATAAAAGAGAATACATACTATTTTTTTTTATTTATACAATTGTATGGTTGACTTGTCTTCATGCTATGGTTGCAATTAGGTGTGTTCAGACAACTGTCTAAAAAATAATTATTCTAATCAAGCTCTGTTAACCTAACAAGGTTATCTGCTAAGCCTAAATACACAGGCACAGGTTTCAGTCTTTAAACCTGAAGAAAGCTGCACTTGATTTGTATATTTAATTTAAATGGAAATAACTAACTAAATATGTGCATGGTTTGTATAGTATTTTAGACCATGTACTACTTTAATGTCTATTTACCTTATTTATTCTGTTTAAAGAATCTATTAGAAAAAAAAATTGTTATATATGGGTTACTTTATACTGTTACACAACAGTTCATGTGAAAGCATTTTGTTGGCTGCAAAGCATTTGTCAGTGAATTTGATTGCAGCACTGCTGGTCGTTACTTTATATTAAGGTAAAGGGCAGAACAGAAGAGTACTGTTCTCCCAAGTAATTTTCTGATTTTAAAGATGTAAATTATCAGATTATTACATTACTGTTATGAAGCTCATACATATATTTTTTTGTCAAATCAGTGAAGCTGCATCACATTTAATAGATTTCAGTCTTCTTTTTTTATTATCTTTATAAATTAGATAAGTGATTAAACATGGCTTCTTTGGGTACTTTACTACTTTATCAAGTAAATTAGGGCCAAATGTAGATCATATGACTGTTACAAAACTTCTCTGCTGTGAATGAATTAATTCTTTGTATATTATATATACATCAAACCTTTGTAAAAGCTTGGTAAATCTAAAATGATATTGCAATTGTCATTCACAAGATTTTGATTACTTTTAATATATTTTGTCTTTTTAATTTTGGTTATGTTAAAGCAATGATCAGATTACTAAAGCATATTATATGCAGTCATTTTTTGTATACCATACTGTGAATGTTTGTTTGTTTGTTTGTTTGTTTGTTTTAAGAATTGTTTATTTTGTTTCACAATTGTTGTCAATTGCAATCAAATCAACTGGAATATAATGTGAGATCTTTTGTAATGGGAAGGATGGGGCAGTTTTTGTTCACTGCTTTATGTTTACTAAACTTTAGTATCTACTGTGCTGGCATACCTCACTTTTTTAAGCAATTAATTTTCTCTACATAATGTCTTAACTTTACCACAAAGCAATGAAGTGTTACATTACACTTTTACATTGTTCTAGAATTCCCTCATCAGTGATTCATTAAACCTGTATGAACATGATACAATTACGTGTATGGAATATGTAATCCACTGTTTGAGGATTTTTACTCAATACTATCTAAAAAAGAAAAAAAATGATCAATGTGGCCTAATAAACAGTATCAGAAAAGCACCTGAAATCGCCATAATGTGTTTGTAATATTTAAATTGTGGCAACTGACCATTCTCTTCTAATTTTAATGTGTTTAGCCAACTGAAGTAAAAACTAATTTAAAAAAAAATGCTGATTTATTAATGGCTATACACCACCTTTTTAGAATTGTTACTTTTCTAATTATTAACCCCCAATTGTATTGACCTAGTGGGTACAGTTAAGTGAGTTTCCATGAATTTAATAGTTAAAAATAAAAACATCCTCGCAAGTTAGTTTTATGAATGGGGTCCTAAGTTTTTCATATCTGTTTTTCATAAAACCACAAACTACTGAAATTGTTTTGTACAAAATACATGTACAGTATGTCACAGGCCAGAGAAAGTTAAATGTTATGTGATAGATTAATTGTTGTTTAATTCCTTCAAATGGTGCTGTTGGACACATTTTAATCATGTCTGGATTTTCTAATATTTTTCATGTTTCTACTTTTTTTTTTTCATTGAAAATTGTGTGCTGTGTGTAAATTTTGTATTTTTCCTTTGAGCACTGCTGCTGGTAGCAGCCACAAAATGACAGATCTGCAAGAACTTTGATTGCTTTACCTACAAATTTGTATTGGTTCAGAACATTTAGATTAAGAGGGCTGCCTCATACTGGACTGTAAAGAGGCTGTTAATTTCTGCTACCTTGTATTTGTAATAAAGCAATCAAAACCCCATAATCGGTACATATTACTAAGGAATTTGAAAGTACTATAGAACAATTAATAATAAAATGCTCTTTCACAAACCTGTTGCTAGTTTTGGAGACATTGTTTCATAATCCTGTGTAATAAATGATGCATCTCATATGCTTCCCATACCTCAGAGTACATCGTCTGAGATTCCAGGCCAAATTATGATCATGGCACAAGGCAAATGGCAAATGATATACAGTTGCACGCAAAAATATTGGTACCCTATGCTTATTATACCATAATTCAAGGTAACAGATTAGTGACAAGCATTTAGTAAACTTTAACCACTTTTTAAAAAGAAAAGTAAAATACAGTTTTAAACTAAAACTCGAGAGAAACGATAACAATCCGATAGAGCACAAATGCCTGGCAGTCCAGAGGTGCTATGTTAACACCAGCAGAATATGGTAACCGTAGTTTCATGCAGCAGTTGTGAAAAATAAATAAATAAATAAATAAATAAATGCTTAATGAAACGTTGCATTCAAGAAATTTAGAAACCAAAAATAAAAATACACATGGTTTGTGTGTTACACACATTCCATTAATATAATATAAAATAAAGTAATTATAATGAGGGGCTGAAACGCATCAAAAGGTCAATAATTTCAATCAAAAAAAAAAAAAAAAAGTATAAAGGTTAGCGTTGTGTTAATGTTGTATACCATGTACTGCGCTTGCCCAGGCATGCACAAATTATTTTGTCTCAGAAAACAAGGAAACGACCATCTGAAAGGGATATGATGTACTGAGTTTGGCCCTTAGTTATTTTTAAGAGAGAGAGAGAGAGATTCACAATTAAGCAAATGTATGTGACTTTAACTGATGAGACAAATTGGTTTATTGAAAACTGTAAACGGTGATTTGTGCTGTAGTGAACCACAGCAATGACAACGTACCATTTTCTGGCATTAAACAGGTACGAGTCCCACATTCTGGCCCTACACCGCATCAAGCTGAAAAAAATGTTTCTTTGTGAACTCCAATAAACCAATGTTGTCTTTCACCTCTCAAATCATAGTGTGCCTAAACTTTTCAGTTAACAAGAACATATTTCTATATATTGTTTGTTGCATCTTCTTTAGCAACCATATATATCCCAGATATATTCGGTTTACCTTCAGGAGTGTGAGGATGGTTTAATTTTGCAGTAACTTAACTAGTTGCATAACAAGTTCATAGTATCTCTTTACTTTAGCCAAAGAAGCAGGCATGGTAATTTAGACATTACAATAACGAAGAACAGTAAATGTAGCTTGGGTTTTTGTACTAAAGCAGGGTTGGTTGCTGCAGGGAAAACATTTATTTTATTTCTCAAACTGACTATTTTAAGAACGGTGACAACAGAACGCATATAAATACTTGCGACTGTAATTAGGAAGTGTACTGAGAAAAAAAAAAAATGAAACATTAAGTGAATTAAAAATGAAATGTACAGCAGCTTACTTTGATTGCAGTAGAAAAAATGCTATTCACTATAACTTGGCTTTTAGATTGTGGTAATGAAAAAGAATAGTTTGGAAATATATAAAATATATGATTTTGTTTACTGTATTTTATATCATAAATAACAGAATGATCTCACTGAAACTTAAACCTGTTTGTTTTTTCCCTGAAACAATAAATGGTTACATGCACAGTAAAAAATAAAAAAATAAACAACTTAAGAGCTGGCTGTGTTACATGCTCAGACCAGGACTCCACTAACAAACATTGAGCAAAGGAAGCTGCAGCATGCTATTTCTCATACTACAACTGTACACAATTAGAGGTGCCATCACCAATTCCATACACAACACTCGCAAAATGTCACAAATATAAAATGCTGAGTTCATTGCAATGATCAGCTGCATAGTTTACCTATTCAACAGAATGAAGCAACAAACAAGTGAGCACTAAAATAAGTTTATGTTTTAGTATCATTTTAGTGTCTTTAAGTTGCAGTTTAATCAGTTTCTCATAAAGTGGCACCCAACAATTTAATTTGGCCACATTTTTTTTTAGCCTAGGAGCCACAGACTCCAAAGGCAAACATTTTGTCTGGAGTCCTGTTTAGGCTGCTGGTTGATTTAAAAAAAAAAAAACAACCAAAAAACATAATTTTTTGAATGAATAAATAGCTATTAAGTTAATCGTTTTCTTTCTGTGGCCAATAATTGGCTTTATATATGAATTACACAAAATTCTACACTTTGGCCTTGACTTCAGTTTAGTGGTCTTGGTGCCCTTTACAAATGTATTGAACTAAAGGCTGTTTTGGCCTTGCCCTTTTTGTTGCTAATTTAGAACCCTGCTAATGTGCCAGATGCTTCTACATTTTTTTTAAATTCTTCAGCTGTTGATCTTGGATTTTTTTTTTTTTTTTTTAAGCTGCTCGGACGATTCTCTAAACTGCTGTACCCATAATTTTCTTTGGAAGTCCACTTTTTTTCAAGCTTTTCAGTTGAATTTGTTCAATCATACTTTTTGATTATTGTTCTGGATGTGGATTTTGGTATTCCATATTTCTTTGATGGTGCTCTGTAGCCATTTCCTTTGTTGTAGTTTGCTATGAGTGCTGTTCTCAAACGTGAATCCAACTCCTTTGTCTTGACCATTAAAAAGTTATTCAACAAATGCTGAAAATAATTACCGCTTTTACTGGCTATTGACTTTATAATGCAGCTTAGTTACTGTGTAGTGGTTTTCATTCAATTAGTATAATTTTAAATTAGTTCTGTAACATTTTTACAGACTTTTAATGTAAACGTGCCAATACCTTTGTCAAATATTTGAAATTGCTTAAGTTTATTTATTTATTTATTTATTTTTTATAAAGATTGTTTGTTAAATTACCAGAGATTGTGTATTTTGGTGTATGTCATATTACTTTGTGGCTAATGTTCTAAATTCTTGTATTTACCATGTTTTCTTGAATTATATCACTTTGTGTTTGTGTATCTAAAACAGCATCTGGTTGACAGTGCTTGGATACTTTGAGTGACTTTGCTATGGCTACAGTACATTAGACCATTTTTCAACTTAACAACTTGACGATTTGGTCAATCACAAGCAGCCATGTCCTTCATGGTTCTGATGTATAGGGTAATTGTGTTTGCACTTCACCTTGTACTGTGATCAAAATGTGACCATTATTTCTTGTGGTAACTCAACATCAACGTCATATCCTTGAATTCTAATACAAAAATTGAGGTATCAAAAAGGTTTTGCAGCAGCCTTTTAGCATGTATTTCTACCTTATCTTTTATTTATCCATAGTAATTATAGCCTAGGATATCCCCCAATACAATAACATACACTGTAAATGTGAACAATTTAAGGAAATGGTTCTCCTTGACATTCAGTGACAAACACACACTGTTTTAAGGTCTCTTGGAAGCAGCTGCCAATGCGATCTGCTGCTCGCGCAGAGCTTCTTCTCTCCATTTTGCTTTCTTTGCTAGATTACAGCTCGTGAGGGTTTCATGACGTCCGGCAGCCTGCAAGGTCAAGATTTATAAAATCACCATTTGAAGCTCTCCGAGTACAGTACATGAATTTAACAAATTGGTTCAATGATATATAGACTGGCCCACACACAAAAGTATGCAAGTTACAAAATAATTGTGTCCCTTTTGAGATCTAGATGCAGTCTTCTGCAGAAGATTTCTGTACCGTTGTGATGATGTGATCACTGTGTGTGAAACGTTCATTAAAAGGGATTAATGTTTCTTGTTTCATACCTGTTTACCGGATAAAATCATAGCGAAACAGGCAATCACCGTCATTCCTATCATTATGTAGCAGGTTTTTACTCGAGCCTTGTTTCTTGCAGCATCCAACATTTCAAACCTGTGAAAATAAAATTGTTGATTTACCGGAGCTGAATAAATATAGCTTTTTTCTATCAAAACACAAGCTTACTTTTTGAAACCTGGTAGGTTCCTTCTACAATAACTGCAGCAATAGTGCCTGCAAAGCCCTTAACTGAAGTACAAAATTCAGCCAACCTTCAAGATCTGAACTCGGGATTGAGTGGTAGTTCTACATCTAGGGATAACTTTTCTTTTGTTGTCCTACATATTTAGACTGCAGTGAAACATGCAATTAAGGTCATACGCTTACAGTACCAACTCCATTGACTTCAATGTTAATGGACCTTCAATAGTAAGTCCACCCCACTATTAGGGCCACATTTTGTTGGGCCCTTGAGAGGTTCCAGTGATTATAATGGTCTTCACATGGAACTGGTTACAAGGTGTAATAAACGTCTGTATAATGCATAGTCTACCCCTCTTTAAAGAGTAAGTAGCAGGGTTACGAGAAATATAGCGTTATATATCCCCACGTGTTGCTACAACTGTTTAAATAACGTACCTGTAATTTTTATTTTCATTGTTAACATCCTAACAACTTTTTACTTATAACTTTAAACTCTGTTTCAAAGCTCTTTTCAAAATAGCCACTCTAGTGCACTAGGGTTTGAGTTCTGTCACTGCAGTAAGAGCAATTAAAAAAAAAAAAAAGTGCTGTGACTTTTCTGTTCCGTACCACATCATGGTTAGTTATTGCTGTGTTACCTGTTTGACAATGTGGGCAGTAATCCTAACACTATCGGTGCACTAGAGCAGACATTTTGAAAAGAGCTTTGAGACAGTGTTTAAGGTAAAGTGTAAAAAGTTGTTAGGATGTTAACAACAAAAGAAAAAAATACAGGTATGTTATTTAAAAAGTTGTAGCAACACGTGGGGATGTATTTCGCTATATTTTTCGGAACCCACTACTTACTCTTTTAAGAATTCATATTTGATAATATACTCATTTGCATATCTCCACCCAGGTAGAAAACAAAGCTGGGTTGTGGGCAGTCGATGAGAAGGAGAGTTAGGGAGCGGTCCATAGTCTGTCATACTGTGGAGTACGGATTGCTTTCTTTATTTGTATTCTCTGACCGTCCTATTTGCAGTTGTATTGAGAAAGTATTTTGTATCTCTCCGACTTTGTCATATTTGCGAAGGTGCATTGAGATCCTACAAATAAAAGGTACTTGCAAGAGCCTTGTGGATTTACTTTCCACAGTGAAGATTGCGCCCTACATACAATTCTTCACAAAGGATAGGGTAATATGAAACTAAAACTTCTGCAAGAGGTCAGTCTAAGGAAGGTACAGCAAATAATGTCCCCTCTGAGAGCCGTCTGTTGCAAGAGTGTATTTTGTGCAGCTGTGCGGTGCATTTCCAGACTGGATTAGCCTATACAGCCTGAAGATAAGCAGAAAGTTGAGGTCAATCAGATTAGCCATGTTTTCTCATGTATTATGTTTATCATGTAACCTAACATCATTATAGCTGTTTTTATTGGATTATGATAAACAGACCTTCCTTTAGCTGTTATGCAGAAGCTATAAATGAAAGATACCAGATTGCTTCTTATCTCACTGATCAACTCTGGTTTGTTTGCACAGATTTGTAACCAGTCTCTTGGAAGCAGCAGAGTATGTAAGTGTTGTAACAATGAACCCAATTGCATGTCATAGAACTAGAAGTTTCCTGTATATAAAAGTATCAAACCCCAAAAAGTAGTCTATATTACAATCACAGAAATGGCAAACACCTTTTTCTTGGTTTTCATAAAGTGGGACCAATTGAATACTTGCACTAATTCTAACAGGGCAGCAGTGTGGAGTAGTGGTTAGGGCTCTGGACTCCTGACCGGAGGGTTGTGGGTTCAATCCCAGGTGGGCGACACTGCTGCTGTACCCTTGAGCAAGGTACTTTACCTAGATTGCTCCATTAAAAACCCAACTGTATAAATGGGTAATTGTATGTAAAAATAATGTGATATCTGTATAATGTGATATCTTGTAACAATTGTAAGTCGCCCTGGATAAGGGTGTCTGCTAAGAAATAAATAATAATAATAATAATAATTCCTGCAATTTTTGACCTACATTAAGTTAATTCATTAAGAACCCATACCAATAACATTAAACTAATCCATTCTCGTTTAAAAATGATCTGGGAAACAATCGCCTGAAGTAATTGAAAACTTAACCTATGGCTGATTTCACAGAACCTTATTAGCACTAATCCTGGATCCTGACAACCTAATGTGTCTACCAGGGTCTGTGATACCAGCTGTACGTTTTGATACATCAGTGATTAAAAAGTGATGTATTTGCGCTAAAAGAATGTATGATGGGGTCTTTTAAATTGATCGTGGCCAATGTAAATATTGACACTGTTTAAATAATAAAAGAGGAACAAAGACAGAAATAGATTTAAGAGACTCATACACTGTTAGAAATGTTAGTCTTTGGTAAAACAATGACATTATTTAGAATTTAAAATGACTTTATTTACTTGGCAGCATTTAGATCAAAACCAAAAAAAAAAGCACCAGACCTTAAAATCAGTAGCATAAGAACAATATTATGATTGTAATGGTTTTGGAAAGAAGAATTTCTCAAATGTTTTATTCGTATTATTATATGAGAATTAAAACAAATCTCTTATTCCCAGCCAGTTACAGTCGCCAATATACAACAGCTGCTGTTTGAAACAAGAAAGATGTAAACATACAAAATACATTAGCTGTGGCTGGGAAACAACATCTGCTGTGATCTTTTTTTATTTATTTATTAATTTATGTGTTTATTTATTTGTTTTTGTAATGTTCCCTTGTCATATTATATAGAATAATATCAATAACCGCTTGACAATCTTCCCCACGGCTACATCGTTTACTTGCTTTGGAAAGTTATGACATTTTCCACTGTTGTCTTTACAAATATTTATTGCATGTCCCAGGGAAATGTGACCTTACCAGGGGAGCACAGTCACTAATTTTTGGTGGATTGAATATCAGCTGTCTGTGTTACGTTAATTCCCACAGTCTTTAACCAATAAGATTGGGTTTACATGAGCTATGTCTATTGAGTGTGATTGTACAGTATGCAATTCTGGGTTCTCAACATTGCTGCACAGTACCTTTTTAACGGAGGAAGAAACAGCTCTTTATATATTATGAAGGGAATGTGCTGTAATGAAACACCTTCATTGATTGGCATGTATTTTTTAAGCAATAACACCTGACACAGGTGTTTTAATAGTCAATCTGTAATCTGTTAATTCCTGGAAGGGTAAGGGATTTCAGACTTTCTTGACATTTACAGTAATTAATATTTTATTTATGAAGAATATTGGAACAGTATTGGGAGGTTTTCTCAATGTTTTGGAGGGTTCACTGCATATAAACTGCTACTTTATTAAGACCTGTACCTAATTTGGGTTTGGGACCACTTTTGCCTTAATCACAGCCTTGACACAATGTGGCATAAACTCCACAATGTGCTGAAAGGTGGCTTGAGGTATCTTAATGTATTCAGTCATTAATATTTCACGCAATTGGTGGAGACAGGTAGCCAGAGGATTGTAATGATGAATACAGCATTGTACTTCATCCCAAAAAGAATCATTGCAATTGAGATCCGGGGAATGGGGCGGCCATGCAAGATGGCTTCTAGGTGGACCTGATCCACATAGATGCATAAGTAAACTGTATCATTTATTCAGCCTTCCAAAGTAATCAAGGGACTTAGGGTGCAGCTCAGGGCGACCAGATTTTCAAAGCTCAAAACCGGGACACATTGTTAAATAATTGATAAGACTAATTAAACCATTTAAATATAGGCTATTTTAATGGTTATTTAAATAGCCATCCTCTCACTCTTAGTATTATTATTTCTTTTTTTTAAGCAGCTAGCTAATTTAAGTAGTCCTATTGTGTTATATGTATTGCTTACTTTTATATAGAGTTCAATAATAATAATAATAATAATAATAATAATAATAATTAATTAATAATACATGAAATCATTAAATACATTTACATTTTTGCATTTTTCGCTGCATCAGGCTCTATGATTTGATGTTGTTGATGTGGTTTAACCTGCTGGATTTGGATGCTTGCAACCGCTCGCTGCACTGTCTGACCTGAACAGCTACAAAACTACAGTATTACACACAATTGTAGATTCATTTTCAATATAAACTAAATGAAAATGCATGGCGCACTGAGGAATGGGCTCGTATGCCTGGTTAATCACTTTATAAAAAATAATGTTCTTTATTACCCTAGTACCTTGTTTTTTTATTGTATTTTATTTTTACGTTATTTTGACAAAATGTATTTAGAGTGTGTCATGCTACATGAAGTGGCTATAAACCAAGACTTTTTAAAGATTTGAAGCAAAATGTGAGGACCTGTCATGGAAAACTGGGACGTCACCCTAGTATAGCATGTCCGAATAAAGTGCCCAGGCAGTGTATATACCTTTCAAAAAATATCTAATTTAACTAAAAACAAGGGGTTAAAGTGAAATAGCTATCGGGCATAATATTTTGTCATCCCTCCCTCACTGAAACCTGTCCCTTATTAATCACTAGGTAACAGCTGACCATAGAAGAGAAAGTGGATGACTCACGACACAATGGCAGGTATGTTGTCTTCTGTCTTGAAGCGGCCTGACCACAGGAAGATTTTTTTGTCAAATCTGGAAGGTTTGTAGCCTGGAACTCTCTGTGTCCTGTGAACTTAGACCAAGAGACAAGGCTCATGGTTAATAATTTTAAATTAATAAATATAACATTGTTATTATTGAGAAAGTTAGTACATTGTGTGTACTTGGGTGGTTCTGTCTGCTTAAAACTGCAAAATGATTCTGGTTTTAATAAGAGATGTAAAAAAGGAAGATTGTACTCTGGACCTACTATTAAACATAAAAAAGTATATATTTTTTAACTTTATTGGAATGTTAACAAATCCTTAACAGTGATAGGTTGATTTCGGATATGTTGTTATTATTATTATTATTATTATTATTATTATTATTATTATTACAAACCCCACTGCCAGTGTTTTATAGTGGCTAGAATTTTTAGACATTCGACCGTTGCATGGGTTCATCAGGTTCTGGGGCTTTACAAGGGAATTCTCACATAAGTTACAGAACCATTATCCACTTCCAGTCTGTCTGAACTGTGACCTCTTACTTTCCAGCCTAACTAACCAGCTCCTGTGACAAAAAACAAACACACCAAATGCATAGAATAAAGCAGCTGCTACTGTTGCCTCCCATTTCAAACCTGTACTGCACTGCATGGTTTAGCATGTACAGCTACAGGCATATCACACAAGTGAGTATGGGCTATTAACTCACATGTTTGGTAAAGGTACTGTTTTATCACATACAGAACCATGCACTGTTTTTATACAACGTGTTTGAGAAAAAATACAGACTGAAATCAAAGGAAGCTATTTTTCAGGATGTTGATTATAGCATCGCAGTAATAGCCAATGGCAATTAATCACATATTTTGATATTTTTAGTTTTATTTGGGCTACTAAACCTACTTGTGGAGCTTGAGGAACTGTGTATTGTAGTTTGGTCTGGTATGGTCCGCTTTCAAGGGTGAGCTTGAGAAAGTGTAAATACTACAGAATTGTGTTTTAAAACCATTTAAAATATATATTAATAATAATAAATACTTATTTTGTCACACATTTTGTGTATTTGTGTTTATGCCCATTTACATTTAAAATTGTGTTTAGTCAGTTGTGTTGAGTTTCTAGTCTCTGCATGTTAAACCAACCAACCAACCAAAAAGAAAAAAACAATTTTTTGTATTGTCTTTGTCATTTCCCCAAAACATATTTTTGGGGTAAAATGTAGAGCAAATATCCCACCCAGTCACTCTGCATGGTAGTAAATGCATAAGCTTGAGCTCACTGAAATAATTAGCATCTATTTTAAAAGGAGACTATTGATGGAGTTATTTTATAAGCAAGCGGTGTGAGTGGCACAAATCAGGCAATAAACATCCCATACCAAAACACCAGTACTGCTCAGTTCATTTTTATAACTTTTTTTTTATTATTATTATTTTTTATATCTGGTACTATAATGGAAAGGCTTTGTTCATAAAGTTCAAATTGAAAAACTTAACTTTAAGCAAATTTACCCTAAACAAAATACTGTGCATGCAAACTGCCTTAAGTAAAGTAAAAAAAATAAATAAATAAATAAAAAAAAACCTACCTGGATGTGGCATTACAGTTTTGTTTGTCAGACGGGTGTAGGGCTTCGATGCATTTCCAGTACACAGATGTTTCTGACACTCATGTTTCTTAGCCCTGGTGAACAGCTTGAACAAGTTCAAGTCGCATCTGCTTTGAGTTGCACAGAACATGACTGCAGCCCTTTCTCCCAACAGGACAGAGATGTGAGCTTTGCATATATAGCCCCGGTCATTGACACATTACATCATTACAGACCTCAATTCAATTACAATGGGGACCCGTCCCTTTGACAAGAAGACAGAGTAACTCATTACAGTCCATCCATTGACTGAAACGGCAGCAGATCTAAACACAGCCACTGTTATGATCAATAAAATAGGGTACCAAATGTACAAAGGATATGAAAAGCTAACATCTCTTACAATGCGTCAGTGTTTACAATTCTAAAACTAATAAACAACTACTAACAAGCCCCTCAGTTGAATGTCTGAGTTGTTCTAGTGTGGTGTGATCTGGAGTAAAATGTTTGTCGAGTCAAGCCCATTGTCTTTATATTTCACATCGCCTGTATGTGTTGCTGGGTTTTCTATTAGCAGTTAAGAAAAGCAGCTTTCCCGTGTCCTAAAGAGATTGTACATGCTGCGTTAACCGCTGTGGCGCCTGTCTTTTCATCTGTCTGTCTGTTTTGAAAATGGTTACAGGTTGCTTTTAATGGCCATTACTGTGCAACCAGATGCTAACGTAAATGGATTCCGAGTCCTCTGTCAATTCATGAAAAAGAAAATGCACCGCTTTGTAATTGCACTGGAGTTTAAAAAAAAAAACTGAAAAACCGGCAGTGTAGAACACATTTATAGCTCTTACTGTTCTTGCCTTAACTCCCTGTTGAAAGTATGTTTGTCACAACGTGCAAGACGGCAGCGCTGAAATATTTCGATACAGGGCTTACAATAAATAAAATACAACATGAAATATAACAATATGCATTATTACTTTATATCAAATGATGGGTGTGTCATACATAAAACATTTTGTTTATTTTGATTTTAAGATCTTTTCTTAACAAGTATGTTATCATTGTTGCATTTGTTACACCACAATAACTGGTTTAGCAGCATTGGTATTTGTAAATATGGCATAAATCTAGCAGGAAGCAGCAGTGGGTCATAGTAAACTAGCCAGAAATTGCTGCACATTCACTAGCAACCGAAACCCTAAAAATACATCATACTATTTTTCATAACCTGCGTACACCAAATGAGTGCTATCCAGTTAAACTTGTGAACTTGTGTACCCTTATAATGCACAGAATTACTCTGGTGGTATGTATGGCATGTCTCCCCTGTCTATTTAATCCGCCTGACACACAGTAACAAAAAAACCAGAAATATATATATATGGTTAAGTTTGACTGCATACTGCGTATTAAGAAACATAAAGAAAATACCCTATATCGTGGAAACAGTTACTAGGCTAGGACTGTGGAGGATAAGGATATGTTATTTCTATAGTTGTGTGGAAGCTGGTGGGGCACGACCAGCGTAGTTTGATGTATCTAGCTCGTAACCTCATCTCACCAGCAGGGGTCAGAATCCACTTACTTAGTACCTATGACTCGGTATGACATTTTCTCTTCATTTTACCATCAAAAATAGGTTTCTGGCTAAGGACTGCCATGAGCAACATTGCACTGAACATTGAGGAGATGATTATCTATTCAGGGAAACCAAGATATTTAGCAAGTCATTTGAGTGAGATTACCCGGCAGCAAACTCCCCAACTCTAGTTGTATTGTTTTCTTAGAAATATTTTGTTAGATGTCTTGCTTATTAAAATATTTAGCATATTTTTACAGTGAAGACGATTATCTATTCAGGGATACCAAAATATTTAGTAAGTAAAGAGTCTCAGTGAGGAAAAATGGGCAATACAATTATTTGCTGTTTCCATAATTTGTGTTGGTACACTATCTATCTATGTATCTCTAACTATATACAGACATGCTCAAATTTGTTGGTACCCCTCCACAAAAAACGAAGAATGCACAATTTTCTCTGAAATAACTTGAAACTGACAAAAGTAATTGGCATCCACCATTGTTTATTCCATATTTAATATAAATCAGACTTTGCTTTTGATTTTTTATTCAACATAATATTGTAAATAATAAAACAAATGAAAATGGCATGGACAAAAATGATGGGACCGCTAACCTAATATTTTGTTGCACAACCTTTAGAGGCAATCACTGCAATCAAATGTTTTCTGTAGCTCTCAGTGAGACTTCTGCACCTGTTAACAGGTAGTTTGGCCCACTCTTCTTGAGCAAACTGCTCCAGCTGTCTCAGGTTTGATGGGTGCCTTCTCCAGACTGCAAGTTTCAGCTCTTTCCATAGGTGTTCGATAGGATTCAGATCAGGACTCATAGAAGGCCACTTCAGAATAGTCCAATGTTTTGTTCTTATCCATTCTTGGGTGCTTTTAGCTGTGTGTTTTGGGTCATTATCCTGTTGGAGGACCCATGACCTGCGACTGAGACAGAGCTTTCTGACACTGGGCAGTACGTTTCGCTCCAGAATGCCTTGATAGTCTTGAGATTTCATTGTGCCCTGCACAGATTCAAGGCACCCTGTGCCAGGCGCAGCAAAGCAGCCACAAAACATAACCGAGCCTCCTCCATGTTTCACTGTAGGTATGGTGTTCTTTTCTTTGAAAGCTTCATTTTTTCGCCTGTGAACATAGAGCTGATGTGACTTGCCAAAAAGCTCCAGTTTTGACTCATCTGTCCAAAGGACATTCTCTCAGAAGGATTGTGGCTTGTCAATATGCATTTTAGCAAATTCCAGTCTGGCTTTTTTTTATGTTTTTCTTTCAAAAGTGGAGTCCTCCTGGGTCTTCTTCCATGGAGCCCACTTTCGCTCAAAAAGCGACGGATGGTGCGATCAGAAACTGACGTACATTCACCTTGGAGTTCAGCTTGTATCTCTTTGGCAGTTATCCTTGGTTCTTTTTCTACCATTCGCACTATCCTTCTGTTCAATCTGGGGTCGATTTTCCTCTTGCGGCCGCGCCCAGGGAGGTTGGCTACAGTTCCATGGACCTTAAACTTCTTAATAATATTTGCAACTGTTGTCACAGGAACATCAAGCTGCTTGGAGATGGTCTTGTAGCCTTTACCTTTACCATGCTTGTCTATTATTTTCTTTCTGATCTCCTCAGACAACTCTCTCCTTTGCTTTCTCTGGTCCATGTTCAGTGTGGTGCACACAATGATACCAAACAGCACAGTGACTACTTTTCTCCATTTAAATAGGCTGAATGACTGATTACAAGATTGGAGACATGTGTGATACTAATTAAAGAAACTAATTAGTTTGAAATATCACTATAATCCAATTATTTATTATCTTTTCTAAGGGGTACCAACAAATGTGTCCAGGCCATTTTAGAATATCTTTGTAGAATAAGCAATAATTCATCTCTTTTCACAGCTTCTTTACTTTATTCTATGACATACCAAAGGCATGCAAGTATACATGATAAAATAGCTTTTAATTTCATCACTTTTCAGGAGGAATGAAGCATTATTTCAATGAGCTGTAAGGGTACCAACAAATTTGAGCACGTCTGTATATATATACACACACACACACTTGAAGGAGGCTATAGTATCCTGCTGTATTAGCTGCAATATATTCCGTGGTGCTAGTTATAGTATCTGCAGTATTTTCCTAGGTGGTTAAAGAATTCTGAAGTAGGTTTTTAGGCGGGTTTCAGACCATTCTTTGATTTAATCAATTAATTTCAGACACAAGGTGAGTAAGTTTGTTGTGTTAACACTGCAAGGGTTGATATATATTTGCTCAAAGCATTATGTTCTACAGCGTGCTTAGGAGGCTTAGCAAGGTCATTTGGTTTTAAAAGACTAGTATATTATTTTCAGATAAATAAATACACCATTCTGATAATTTCTTGTACAACAAAATGGAAACCATGGAACATCTTGATTTGAACACCTGTTTAAACTGTAAACACATGATTGATGACAAATATTGATACAGAACAGTGTTGTTGTTCTTCAATATGTACATACTGTATGTACCACTGTACTGTTGATATGTTTATACTGTACAAGGGAAAGCTATACTGTATAAATTAATTAGGTCTATGTTTTTGCTAATAGCAAAGATGTTCGAGGTTATTAAAAATAAATCCTGTAATGATTAAAACTGGCAAGCAGTGTCTTAGAACGCCAGTCGTTCTAAGCACCAGCCAGTCTAAGGCCACACATCGAAGGGCAGTCTGAGCTGTGGCAGTCAGCGCAAGGACCTTTTACAAATCCCTCCCAATGGCTATGAGAGGCCTCACTCCTACTTTGACACCTAACATCTAGATCCCCTGGAAAAGCGTGCAGATACCTTTACTAACTCCTTCTCCCCCTACTCTGCCACTCGCACCCAAGGACACACCCTGGATTTACTCATCACCAGGGGTCTTGACAACTCAAATCTCTCCATCTTAGATATCTCTCTCTCTCTCTGACCATTTTTGACCATCACTGCTAATATTAATCTTCCTGCTCCTTCCTCTGCTACTGATACTGTAATTTCCTTCCGTCCCAAGAATCTGCTGAATCCTCTGAACCTCTCCGAATGTGTCTCTTCATCCCCTCTGACAGGTACTCTCCCGTCTTCGGTCGATGATGCGGTGACCCTCTACAACGCCACCCTTACTCAGATCATCGACACTGTTGCCCCGCTTACAAACAGAACGGTCAAGAAAGATCGAAGCTGCCCATGGTACACCCTCGAACTTCGAGTGCTTAAGTCTGCCTGCTGCAAGCTTGAGCGCAAGTGGAGGTCGTCTGGACTAACGGTTCACAGAGAGATCTGGACTAACCATCTCGGTACCTACAGGTCAAATCCTGCATCCAGCCACTGATAGATCCATCTCCCATTCATCCTCTCTTACCTGTTATGATTTCTCCTCTTTCTTTCAGAACAAAATTGACAACATCTTTTCTATGCTCTCCCACCACTAACCCAGTTTACTACTTGACCACCTGATTTTCCTCCGGTTGCCCCTCCTGCTTTCTCCTCTTTCTCTCCTCTCTCCATTGCTGATGTGATGTCTCCGGCCTGCTGTTGGAATCAACTACTGCCACGTGCCCCCTGGACCCCTGGCCGACTAATCTTGTCCGTCTCTGTGCTGATCTTGCTCCCTCCATAATGCACACTCTCAACCTGTCCGTGGACTCGGTTCCTGCTGCCCTTAAGCTTGCCCAAGTTACCCGGTACTCAAAAAACTCTCCCTCAACCCAGCTGTCTTATCTTATTTCCATCCCATCTCCAATCTCCATTTTCTCTACAAAACTCTTGAAAGGGCTGTAGCTAGTAAGCTGATAAAACATCTCACAGACAACAATCTGCTTGAATCTCTGCAAATCTGGTTTCCGGCCGCATCACAGTACTGAAACTGCTCTGCTCCGGATTGTAAACGATCTTCTGCTTAATGCTGATGCTGCTGCTGCTGCTCCCTTTGTGCTTGTCCTCCTTGACTAATAGCCACTTTTGACATCATAGATCATAGCATTCTTCTTGATCGCCTTCAGAAGTATGCTGCGATCTCTGGAACCTGTCTCTCCTGGATGTCCTCTTACCTATCTGGACTCATGGAGTCTGTTTTCTATGCTGGATGTATTGGTGTTGCAAACCTAGTCACTTGCGGTGTCCCTCAAGAGTCTGTTCTTGGGCCTCTTCTCTTCAACATCTACATGAGTCCCTTGGGTCACCTCATCCACCAACACAGCCTCATGTTTCACTCCTATGCTGATGACACCCAGCTCTACTTAAAACTTGACCCTGGAAGCCTCTCTGCCATGGTCCGGCTCTCAGCTTGCATTCAAGACATTGAGGCCTGGATATCTGCCAATTTTCTTTAGCTCAACACTAGCTCAAATCTGAACTCCTTCTAGTAGAATCTAAAACTCAACTTAAGAATCTCAATATATCTGCCTTGAAACTCGGAACCTGTCTGCTGTTGCCTTCCCCCACTGTACGAAGCCTTGGTGTACTTTTTGACAGCAACCTCTCCTTTGATGCCCACATTTCCTCCGTGGTCAAATCTTCCTTCTACCAGAATTCTTATATCCTAGCCCTGTATTATGCATTGTTTTTCACTGTATTTCATGTATTATGCATTTTTCACTGTATTTTTTTTTTTTACACTGTATCTTGTAAAGCGCTTTGTGATAGTGGTCCACTATGAAAGGTGCGATATAAAATAAAAATTGATTGATTGATTGATAAAAAGTGAGGTTAAAATGATGTTATAAATATTATATATACACAATACTGAAGCTTCGACTGAAGTTTGTCCTGCATTGGTTCTTTTGAAAAGAAGGGCCGATGACATCTTTAAAGTAAAAGATCAATAAACAGCATGTCGACTCAAAGTAGCCATTACACAGCATACTAGCTCACCATGCAGTAATCAATCAAAAGTCATTATGGAACTAAATCAGCAGATTCGTCAGATGTGATCAATATCTTAGTAGAGTCAGTTTCAGTATTTATTCCAAAAGACCTAAATCTACAGGCCTGAACTTGATGTGGGAGCTATAGTTACAATAAAAAATCTCCCTTTCACACTGTTAATGTTATCACTGGTAAAATTCACAAAGCCTTTTACTCCAAAGTGTCATAGCTCCACATTGCATCAACCTCAAATGTAAGACCTAGGTGATGCATTGTATTTTATCTTGCACTTAATTGTATTAATACTTGTACTGTGATTCTTGAAATGTATTTTTTGTTTACGACTGTAAGTCGCCCTGGATAAGGGCATCTGCTAAGAAATAAATAATAATAATAATAATAATAATAATAATAATAATAATAATAATAATAATAATGTCTGGCAGAACAACTGCAGGTTTCCACTTCTCATCACACCTGATTCGTACTCGGTCAACCTTCTGAATGACTGGTAACCCCTGTGCGTGCCTATCATTGAAATGCTTCTGGGTGAGCAGACTTGTTTTCAGCTTATTTTTCACATGAATCTTGTGCTCAGGTTTTAACAGTTTTGTTGATGCTGGTAACTTGGATTCTAATTCCATCCAGAGGTGTGCTCCTATACTCTAGGGATCTCCACCACTTTCTTGGGCTTTGTTCAGTCCTTTCTGCTTGAGCGTTGGATGATGGGAATCCAGGACCGCATCTGGTATGCCATGTCTGGCAAACATTGACTTCATGGCTGTGATGATAGTCTTGCTTGTAGTCTCACTGAGTTTTGATATTTCTGAGAATTTAGAATAATAGTCAACACATAATCAGATCTGTCGAACTGGAAGAGGTCAACTCCTATTTTTGCCCAAGGTCTGTCAGGTCTGTCATGAGGTAGCAGAGGCTCTTTAGGATTGTTGTTGTTGTTTTTGTTTCTGTTGCAAACAGCACATTGTGAAACTATATCTTCAATCTGCTTGGACATCCCAGGCCAATACAGAATATCTTGTGCTCTCTGTTTACATTTTACTATGCCTAGGTGGGCTTCATGTATTTTCAGAAGCATCTGCTGCCTCATTTGTTGTGGGACTATTCATCTAATAGTTTCTCATTTTTTTGGTTATTTTTTCTTTGTCTGTATGCCATCCATTTAGCACAACTTCTTTGAGCTACTGTAAAGTCTTTGTCAGTGGCTGCCTGGAACTCTTGCAGTTTATCTGCTGAGATGGGTAGTTGAGTTACAATCAGGTTTACTTCCAGCTCTTCATCTACCAAATCCTCAGTCTTCTCTCTAAGATAAGCTCTGCTAAATGTATCTGCCATAAGCATCCTCTGCACTTGGAGGTGCTTGAACTAAAGGTTTCTTGAAAATTGCCTCTAATGGACGATGATCTGACTCAGCTTGCACTTGCTTCCCATATAAGTATTGATAGAATCTCCTTTTCAGCTCTTCTGGCAGTCAATAAAACCTCTGGAACTGTAAACTTCTTGTTTCTCTTCTTGTATTATTACTGCTCACAAGCCTTCAAAGCTGGCATCCACAGACAACGTTACCGGTTTAGTTACATTGTAGTATTTGAGAACAGGTGCATTGGTTACCAGAGTTTTAAGCTCTTCAATGCTTTTCTTTTGTTGCTCTTCCCAGTGCACAGGACTGTTCTCCAACAATCTTCTCAAGAGATGCACTTTCTTCTGAGAGATTGGGAATGAATTTTGCTAGGTACTGAACCATCCCCATGAACCTCTTTACAGCTGGTTTGTCTTCTGGCTTGGCATCTGTTGAATGGCTCCCACTTTCTCAGTCTGGTTTTAACCCTTTACTGCTCAGGACGTGGCCTATATAGCTGATTTCTGTCATTCTGGTTTTAATTTTTGTTTTTGTTCATCTTTAAATGTATACCTCTGGCTCTTTCTAGCAGTTGAATCAGTCTCCTGATTGTGTTGTTTCACCCCAAACCAGGATGTCATCAATTTATATTTTCAACTCTTTCTAGACCTTCTAGCGTCTGTGCTATGATTTTCTGGAACACTTCGGGTGCAGACGAAATGCCAAAGTTTCTTGAATCTGTATCTGTCAAACGGTGTGTTAAATGTACACTGGAGCTCTCCATCAAGTTGTATTTGCCAAAATCCTTGATTTGCATCTAACACTGAAACCACTTTGGCATCCGGCATTCCAGCGACTACTTCTTCCACTGTGCACATGGGGTAGTGCTCTCTTTTAATTGCACTGTTTAGGTATTTTGGACCAATGCAGATTCTAAGTTTGGTAGGCTTCACTACTGTTACCATACTGTTAATCCAGTCTGTAGGCTTGGTGTGCTTCTCAGTGACTTCTAGATTTTCCATTTTGTGGAGATCCACTTTGATTCTGTCCTTCGGTGCCATAGGCACTTTCCTGGATGGGTGCACTACAGGTTTGACAGAGGGGTCTATTTGAATATGGTGTAGGTCTGGCACACATCCCAGACCTGTGAATAAGTCTTCATAGTTATGCAGTATGTCACTTCCACTGCAGTCCACATCAAAGATCCTCTTCAGCATGCCTAACTGCAAGCATGTAGAGTGACCCAATATTGCTGGTGCATCCTGCTCAATTATTTGGAACTGAAAGTCATATTTCTTGCCTTTGTAGTCGCAAGTGAGCACTTTTTGTCCTTTTGGAGTAATCTGGTGTCTTGAGTAAGTCACTAGTTTGTACATGGATTTGCTCATTTTATCAACTTTTAGATTTTAGCATTTCAAAAATTCGAGTGGATATTACATTACATCCAGTGTCGACCTTGAATTGAACAGTTTTTACTTTTTATTTGAAGGGTTTCTGTCCAATCCTTTCTATTATCAGTGAGTTCCTTAACATTAACAGCTCTAATCTGCAGTTTGCTCTCATCTCTGCGGTTTTCAATTGTGCCAATAAACCTTTCATCTGTGGTGTCCTCTTCGTCTAACGCATGTATTTTCTTACGCTTCGTCTGGAATTGCGTTCTGCACATTCTTGCGAAGTGTTTTTTCTTGAGGCAGGTATTGCACATTTGTCCAAACAGGACATTTTCGTTTTTCGTGTGCATAACCACAGCTACCACATTTCCTTTAATCTTTTCATATTGTTTTTTGTATTCAACTGTTTTTCGTGAGCTGTTGCTTTTAAAATGACTTGTGTCTGGCGTAACTAACTTTTGGTTGTGAACTTGTATTTCTGTTTCATCATTGAGTGCTTTCAAATGACTGTGGCTGACTTCACTAGCGCGGCATATATCCACTGCTTTTTGTAGTGTGTCCGCTTCTCTGAGAAGTCTGCCTCTGAGCTGGTCATTCCTAATGCCACACACAATTCTGTCTCGTATAAGTGACTCGGTTAGCTGCACAAACTCACAGCTCTTAGCTTGGTTTTTTTTTTTAGATCAGTCACGTACGCATCTATCGTTTCAGACAGTCCTTGCACTCTCGTAAATAATATCTGTCTATTGCATGTTCTTTCTTGACTCAGAATACTGTTCACATTTTTTCTTTTAATACTGTTAACTTATCTGTCTTCTGCATCATGAAACTTGAATGTATTAAATACCGAGGCTTTGTTGCTTCTTACCGTCTCTGTCTTCTCCGGTATTCTGCTCGCCGTCACAAACAGTTTGAATTTCTGTATCCATGTTCTCCAGTTTTCTGCCAGATTACTGTCTAGACACAGACTATTTGGAGGATTAAGTTGCTCCATTTCTTTTTTTCCTTTTTTCTATAGAATTTTGTTCACTTCTGACCATGTAATGTATAACTGTAAGTGACTGCATAGCTTCAATAACTGAACTTTATTGACAAGTGGGTTAAGAGCACAAACAATGTATTTTACATTTGTGGCTTTTTTCAAAGCGCCACCTGCTAACAACTTCCTATGTTACAAGTACTACATGTTTAGTTACAAATAAGTAGATTTTTCTTTTTATTCAACATATTTCTTATTTTTTAATGTTACTTTATTATACAAAAAATGGTTATAAATCAACGTTAAAAATGTCAAAACAAGAGTGAATCAAATAAACAAATACATTTTGACATTCCAAGAAATCAGACACACATCTTCCCCCTCTCCCCTTTTTTGCTTTTCAAAACACTATACACTTTTTAACCCATCTTCAGCGCCACTGATTAAAAAGAAAACGAAAACCCTCCAATTGTAGTTATCCCTCCCTCCCCTTCCAATGAAATGTTTAAATTAAAAAGAGCCAGCTGTGAACTCTCCCAACCCATAAAACACAACAAACAGCAATTAAAAATCAAGTTAATATCCTAAATGACTCACTTTCAACTTCCAACTACATGTAAGCAAATATATGTATAACAAACCATAGCTGGCATTATGAAACATTTGCAGTACATAGTGTAAGTTACATACAGTATAATCTAAAAGCTCTATTCAAAATGCAATCATTAAAACACAGTTTGTGTTATAATTGTGTTACTGATCTTTTTTGCATTGGGGTATACTGTACGCTTACAACATGAAAAATGAAGGTCATACGCCTTCATATGGTTGGATTACTGACACTAACATTACCCAAGCCCTGAGTCTTTTAAAACTTATTTTAACATTTCAAGTCAAGGTGTTATCCTGGTTTACTATTCCTAATCCAGTTTGTGTCATTCAACGAATATTACCAAGTGACTGAACCCTAAAGGTAAATATGAGGGATCTACCAGGATATTTTCATATAACAACAAACAAACAAAAAAAAAACAATGAGAAATTCAACGTGAAAAAAGTATGCAATTTAAGAGTGAAACCACCTATAACAACATGTAATACAAATCAGTGCTATATAACACCTTCCCGAAACAATAATGTGCATAAATATGGGTTCTGATTTGGGGGTTTTAGTTTGGACTGTTATTGGGTTAAAAATCAAAGGTGTACACACGGAATAGGGTGCAGTCAGGTTAAATTGCATTTAAACATACTTTCAGAACTGGAATTTGGTGGGGTATCAGGCTTATCAGGGGTTCACTCTAAAATGAGTGTTAGGATATAGAGCTGAACTCTTTGTTCGTCACATCTTCTCATGTTGGTGTTCTTGGAAGCAAGTAATGCAGTCACTATAAGTGAAGCCTGACAAAATAAACCAAGTTTGACCTATGAATACCACCAGGAAGCAAACTATAAATAGTTCTTCAGAGCAACTGGATTCACACACTTGCAACTCTTTTCCTTGGGAATGTATTGTCCAGTATCCTTCTATAGCTTTCATGTTGGATATAATTTGCTCTCACTTGAAGAGAGGTTTCATCAGCTAAAAACCCTGGTTTGGTTTTGCAGAATGCTGAATCCTCTTCCTTAGCTGTAGGTTTTGAATCTGGAGGTAGACCATTTGGTAGCGCTATGTTGTTTGCAGTTTTTGCTGAATATTCATACACATTCTTTAAAAAGGCATCCTTTGTGTTGTGTTCCTTTTTAAAGAGAATCACATAACACTTTGGGAAGAACTGGCAGATCAGTATTCCATAACTTGAAATCAAAATAACCACCAGTTGGATGGCCTGGACGTATTTCCCTGTTGATGTGACATATATTGGAACAAAGATGACCCAAGATATAAAATAAACAAGCATACCAAAAGTGATAAATTTGGCTTCATTGTAGTTTTCAGGCAACTTTCTGATCTTGAACGCGCATACAAAACACACCACAGCGAGCAAAGCTATGTACCCAAGCATCACTCCAAACGCCATATACGACCCTTCATTACACTGGAGCAAAATGGTTCTTTCATATGGCACTCTTTCTTCATGTGGCTCGTTTAAAATTAACCAAAGTGTACAGATTAATACTTGAATTCCAGTGCTGCCTATGATGATAGCAACTGGATGATACAGTTTCCTCAAAACTGCCTGTACATAAGGGTTAAAGTTAAACGCTAGCAGTATTTTGAAAGATTTAACTAAAATACATGAGACACAACATGCGAAACTCAAGCCATAGAGGACCTGTCTGACTTGGCAAATTATATTACGTGGCTCCCCTACAAAAAAGACAGAACAGACAAAATTACAAAACAAGCAGAGCAGAATCACGTAACAGATGGCCCCACCTGATGCTTTGACAACTGGGGTTTTCCTATACCTAATGAAAATAACTACAATTACACATACAAGGGCGACTCCAATAGCTGCAAAACTAAGCAGTGCAATTGCAAAGAAGTCACTCAGCATAAAGTATTCCAGTTCTTTTTTGCTGCACTCTGCATCTCCAGGAAGGGACCACTCTGTATGGTGATCACAGGGTAGACACTGATACATATCTGCAACAAAATCAAATAACAACATCACTCTTAATGAAATATTTACAATGGAAGTAGTTTGCCCTTTAATGGAACTTCCTTAGGGTATGTTTACACCAATGGCATATCTATTGCCACAATCTCATTTTTTCCATTTGTAGCGAATCCTATGTAGACTTGTGCAATATTCTTAATTCTTCTTACTTTGCATCCATTTCCAAACACTGTCTTATTTGACTATCACATCTCATCATGCTAAACAGCATTCTGAAGAAAGAAGTTGTTTAAAAGTGCATCGGAAAATAATGAGAATTAACCAATAAACACTCTTAAAACAATTGCTAAAAGGTTTAATGAATGGCACACTTGATTTAATTATTAATAATGGGTTTTAAATCCCCCTAAATCTTTTACTGTCATTAAAGTTTTGTGAATGCTACAGTAAGGAGCTAAGATAGGCATATTTGGTGTTTTCCAGAAATTGCCTTATCAGCTCTTATGTCTTAAAACATGTTAAGCTCCACTTACCCATAGGATCAGAATAGTGATTTCCTGTGCAGTTTAAACATTCAAAACAACAGGTATGCTGTCCGCCTGCAGTTTTCCTAAATTGTCCTTTTGCGCAACTGTCTGAACAGTTTGAGATTACTTTCTAAAAACACAAGAGAGCAGGGTTAGGAGGGAACACGACAGAGTGGTACAGGGTGAAGTGAAAGATTCAGGGAGCAATTAAACTAATACAAGTGCCTAGTACATTTCATTGGTGCATAATTACCGGCAAGTTCCCATCAACCTGTAAGGTATATAACCCTACTTCGCAAACTCGGTCCTGCCGTTTTTCAAATTACCACCTCATCCCCAACCTGTATCCGATGCTCCTCTGCCTCATGTTTCTTGTTCAGCGTCGCATAGATGTATTAATTATTTTATTGTTTGTTTTTTTAGCAGGCAGCACCGGGTTGCTCGAAGGACAAGGCTGTACTCCAACTATTTTTACTCTACTTATTTTTCTTCAACCATTGCTTGGGTTCAATGTTTTTCTGTAAGATGTTGTATTATAATAAACATGGTTAATTATAGTGTTGTAAATCGAACCCTGACGTTGACATCGATTATCATGCACATTCTAACAATGATTATTGATCATTATTGCGTTAAAATACTTAAATAAAATAAATCCCTCACAGCAACAGTTTAAAGGAACAGTAAGTCCTAGAGCATGGTATAAAAAACTCATTCAAACAAATCCCAACGTTTTAGGACACGTTTGATAAATACATTGGCTTTCAAGCGAGTGAACAAAATGAATACAAAAAAATCTACAGTACAAATATATATATATATATATATATATATATATATATATATATATATATATATATATATATATATATATATATATATATGATTTACCGTCAGATCATACTTGGCAGAGATCAGTCAACTGCGACCAATAGAAACGATCCCTCACAAAGCAATGAAGACAGTGTGAAAGAAAATAACGATAACGACGCCGCCTCAATATATTTTCAAGCACAGCTTTCATGCATCTTGGCATGCTCTCCACCAGTCTTTCACATTGATGTTGGGTGACTTTATGCCACTCCTGGCGCAAAACTCCAAGCAGCTCGGCTTTGTTTGATGGCTTGTGACCATCCATCTTCCTCTGGATCACATTCCAAAGGTTTTCAATGGGGTTCAGGTCTGGAGATTGGGCTGGCCATGACAGGGTCTTGATCTGGTGGTCTTCCATCCACGCCTTGATTGACCTGGCTGTGTAGCATGGAGCATTGTCCTGCTGGAAAAACCAATCCTCAGAGTTGGGGAACATTGTCAGAGAAGAAGGAAGCAAGTTTTCTTCCACAAGCCATCAAACAAAGCCGAGCTGCTTGAAGTTTTGCGCCAGGAGTGGCATAAAGTCACCCAACATCAATGTGAAAGACTGGTGGAGAGCATGCCAAGATGCTTGAAAGCTGTGCTTGAAAATCAAGGTTATTCCACCAAATATTGATTTCTGAACTCTTCCTAAATTAAAACATTAGTATTGTGTTGTTTAAAAATGAATATGAACTTATTTTCTTTGCATTATTTGAGGTCTGACAACACTGCATCTTTTTTGTTATTTTGACCAGTTGTCATTTTCTGCAAATAAATGCTCTAAATGACAATATTTTTATTTGGACTTTGGGAGAAATGTTGTCAGTAGTTTATAGAATAAAACAAAAATGTTCATTTTACCCAAACATATACCTATAAATAGTAAAACCAGAGAAACTGATAATTTTGCAGTGGTCTCAATTTTTTCCAGAGCTGTATATAAATTTGGAGCAGTGTGGAGTAGTGGTTAGGGCTCTGGACTCTTGACCAGAGTGTCATGGGTTCAATCCCAGGTGGGGCACACTGCTGCTGTACCCTTGAGCAATGTACTTTACCTAGATTGCTCCAGTAAAAAGCCAAAACGAATTAAAAAAAAAAAAAGTTAATTCCATTTAAATCAGATAGCACCTGCAATCAGAAATATCAGCGATATCTGTCATCATAATAGGGATTACGGGATAGTGCGGTCGTCATAATAGGGATTACAGGATAGTGCGGTCGTCACAATAGGGATTACAGGATAGTACTGTCATCATAATAGGGATTACAGGAGAGTACTGTCGGCACAATAGGGATTACAGTATAGTACTGTCGTCAGTACCTGTAATCATATCATTAAGAACAGGGTTTTATAGGGAAATATCAGTTACACTGGTATTATACTAAGTTAATATATACAAGACACGTTTTTAATTTAATGGAATATTCGATTTCATTAAAATATTATCGATTTGTTATCGTGGGGTCCAAATCGATAAATAATTCGATTATTATCATTAACGCAAAATTGTCCTGGCTGAAATGTTTGTATTCAACCTTTTTTATTTTTACAATCTTATTATCTTACATTTTTTAAAATTTCACAATTAAGACCTAATGTCTCTTTTTTATTTCAATTTTATTAAATGTTGTATTAGACTGTTTTTCATTTAATGGTTTAATTTGGGTTTTTTTGGTGTGAAGGGCTTTGGGACCCTTGGGATAAAAGGTGCTATAGAAATGTGAATTTTATTGTATTGTATAATTGTATTACACACTGCTCATATTTAGCCTTCTTTTGTGTGTTTCTAAGTGCAGTGGCTATCTCTAATCATGTTCAGAGTGTATTTCCTAAACACTCTTTTTTGCGTCCAACCGAGGTCCTATTGTACGTGACGCGGCAGCAGTTGTTGATGCACAGTTTATACTCAAAGTGGCTTTGGATAAAAGCATCTGTTAAAGGACTAATTAATTAATAATCATAATAAAGTTGCTACTAACGGGTTCAATTGGGAACATAACTTATAATTAGGGCTTCTGATTTTTGGGTTTAACTGATGAAAAACGATAAAACACCCCCGATACAAAAAAAAAAAAAAAAAAAAATGAAATCGGTCTTAATTGTGAAATTTAAAAAAATGTAAGATAATAAGCTTGTAAAAATAAAAAAGGTTGAATACAAACATTTCAGCCAGGACAATTTTGCGTTAATGATAATAATCGAATTATTTATCGATTTGGACCCCACGATAACAAATCGATAATATTTTAATGAAATCGAATATTCCATTAAATTAAAAACGTGTCTTGTATATATTAACTTAGTATAATACCAGTGTAACTGATATTTCCCTATAAAACCCTGTTCTTAATGATATGATTACAGGTACTGACGACAGTACTATACTGTAATCCCTATTGTGCCGACAGTACTCTCCTGTAATCCCTATTATGACGACAGTACTATTGCTCTTATTGTATTACTTGTATTGTAACGCTTGAAATGTTTTTGCCTACGATTGTAAGTCGCCCTGGATAAGGGCGTCTGCTAAGAAATAAATAATAATAAATAATAATAATAATTACATATTTGTTGTTTTTTTTTACACAGTTACCCATTTATACAGTTGGGTTTTTACTGGAGCAATCTAGGTAAAGTACCTTGCTCAAGGGTACAGCAGCAGTGTCCCCCACCTAGGATTGAACTCACGACCCTCCAGACCAGTCAAGAGTCCAGAGCACTAATCACTACTCCACACTGCTGCCCCACATTTTCTGAAAAGTTGTAAGTGCAGTTGGAGGCTTGGTGGTCCAGTGGTTAAAGGGCTTGATACCTAGAGGTCACCGGTTCAAATCCTTGAAATCAAACCCTGAGCAAGTCATCTAACTTCCTTGTGCTCCGTCCTTCGGATGAGATGTAAAACCGAGGTCCTATTGTACGTGACGCGGCAGCAGTTGTTGATGCACAGTTTATACTCAAAGTGGCTTTGGATAAAAGCATCTGTTAAAGGACTAATTAATTAATAATCATAATAAAGTTGCTACTAACGGGTTCAATTGGGAACATAACTTATAATTAGGGCTTCTGATTTTTGGGTTTAACTGATGAAAAACGATAAAACACCCCCGATACAAAAAAAAAAAAAAAATGAAATCGGTGCATTGCCAAAAAACATCGGAAAAACACATAAAATGGGCACTCAATTAATTGATTTGATCCCTTTGCCCATGAATAAAATACAATAAAATACAGGAACCTACAAAAAAAGAAAAAAAAGAGGTGGGCAATATCCCCTGACTTGTATGTCGCATTGATTTGTTCTGAATACTCCATGCACACAGTGTCAGCACACTCCTACATTTCTACTGTGGACTGAATATAAAGAGTGTGTTGCAAATAAAACGGTCAGATAAAAATAAAAGCCATGCAGTGAACCTCCCCTTTAATGAAACTGTTGCCCCGCCTTACTTTTGAATTCCTGTGCTTGCGCGATCAATTTATTTCCCGGTCAACTTGTTTCCTACGAAACCGCTTTGCTTCCATTGACTTTAACGTAAATACACTTTAATAGCAAAGCCATTACATTATCATAAGTTACAGACATTATTTGCAATATCAAATAATCAAATCTCTGGTAAATACCTCACTAATCAACCAATATGAAATTATAATTACAACTTTATAGAAAAAAATAAAGAACTTAGGTGAAATTGTAATTTGTTCAGTAAAGCATCTAATCACATAATTAATAATAATAATAATAATAATAATAATAATAATAATAATAATAATAATAATAATAATAATAATAGTAGTAGAAATGTGTCAGAATAAATTATATGTACAGTACCCTCAGTAGTAAGACCACCCTCCTATTAAAGCTACATTTTGGTGGTCCTTTGACTGGCCTGTATAGACACATTGGCCCAATTCAAAAAACGATAATAAGGTTTAAGTCTGAAATATATCAAATTAAAATCTTATAAAATAATTATGTATTTAATTTTCACTTGTAATTGTTTCCATAAACCTTCAATAAATAACACTTTTTTGTAACTGAGTTTTCGTTTCACGCATTCTTATGCTTTATACCCCTGCTAGCCCTCCATAAATATAAGCACAAGATGAAAATTACCTGAAGATCAAGAATAGCTTGTTTTTTTGTAAAATCTGGAAAGACAAAATCATCTCTGTCTACGTCATACTGAGCCACTAGATTTTGAACCTCTGTTGTTCCATTGTCAGTTTTCCACATCACAATGTTGTAGCCAATGTTAGGGTCCCCATTGGGATCAAAGTGAACTTCTTTCCCTTCGTATGTGAACGCAACCTTCTTGACAGCATCTAGCAACTGAAGGTTTTAAGAGAAAAGGTATTTGAGATGCAACAGAATATTGTTAATACTAGATTTTGATATTATAATGAATAAGTAAGGTGAATAAGATCAGATCATTGGGGGTGCTATGTCATTTTATTTAAGATACATAACCTTGTTTTCTTTTAAAAAAATATGAAGCTTACACAAATGAATTGACACACTTCAATCCTTTCATTCAGCTACTGTATTTCATATCAGATGAAACTACTTTTAGAGCATGTAACCCAACTGGGTGTTCATCAGGGTTTGATTTCTGATTAAGAACAGTGCACAGGACGGTAAACAGTCACTAAGGAGTCATACGTTGTATGGTATTGTATTATTGCTTTTAAAGGTACCTCAATGTAAATGCATGCAATTTCAATTGTGCTAATAATAATAATAATAATAATAATAATAATAATAATAATAATAATAATAATAATAATTACCTCCCAGGGAGAAATAACCTTGGGATTGTGGCACTTCCCATCTTTGCATAGGTCGTGAATGCCTTGAGCAATAGCCTGAACAGCCAACTGTGTGTTGAAAACTATGGCTGGGTATGGCCTGATGTTTCTCAATAAGAACTCCTCTTTTGTGTCTTGAGTTTCCTGTTTTTTCTCCAGTAGACTGCACAAATCCAAGGTGTAATTTGAAACACAAGAGTCAAAGTCACCTGTGTGATGTGAACAGCCTGAGACCCGAGCTCCATATTCTTTTAAAAATATGTTCTCTACGTTGATCTTCACATTTTTCAAGTACTCATAAAATGATGCTGGATTTTCACTCTGAAATGTGAATCCAATGACTTTTCCAACATTGTTTAGGTTTGGCAAGGCAGAAACTTCACTAGATGTTGACCAGCTGTCGCTAGCGATCCAGATTTTATCCAGAATCTCTCCTTCAAAAGCCTGGAATAACTTTTTCATAAAGCTTGGACTTGCAAAGGCAACAATGACCTTAACCCTTTTTTCCTTGCGGATGATCTCTATGATGTTATTTATTATTGTGTCTGAGATAACAGGTGGGATGAATTCTTTGAAATCAACACAGATACCCATCGGTGTGGCTTGTGAAATAAAAAGTTCAATAGCAGATCGCCCATAAATATCATCGATTGCAATGGTCCCAATCCAGTTCCAGCCAGACATGTTTACCAGTTTGACCATTGCTTTAGTTTGATGTTTGTCACTCGGTATGGATCTGAGAAATGCAGGAAAGCGTCTTTTGTCACTTAGCATTTCTGCAGATGATGCATAACTAATCTAGAAAAATTCAGAAATTATTTGAATTACAGTACCAGAACCTGTAATAATAAAATGAATTAGCCAAACAGAAGAGAAAACATGAGATCATTTTCACATCATCTCTCTAACTCACTTTTTATGCTGTTTGGTCACACATCCAATAAATCCAGGAAAAATTGCATATAGGTGCTCAACCACGGCAAATAACATCCTTTAACTCTTTGATGCTGTCTTTGATCCTGTAGACACATGTCATAGGCAATCCACACAACAAGTGCTTCAGGCCATGGCTGTGTCTTGAACAGTGACTATCAACACACACTATTTATCTTGACATATGAAGTCCAGGGCCACTGTTCATGCGGTGATAGTATGGTATGAGGGACGTGCATGTCAAAGTGTTGCTTAAAGAACTGCTTGGAATAGGTTTGAATTATCAGAGCAATCGTAACCAATGAATTGTGTTGATTTTATTTGTATCAATTTTAGATTTCATTTCTGTCAATTCTGTATCAGTTTTAAAGGAACCCATCAGTGTCAGTTCTTTAGACATAACGTTTGAAACGCCAAAGTGACACTGTAGATCGACAGGTTTAAAACTCACCTGAGGAATTAGTTGTATATTCAGTACCCTTGCAACAGCAATTGAGATTTCAGAATATTCACATCCCACCACAGCTTTCACCTTCGGCACAAAGTCTGTGTTCTTGCAATGAGGCTCCACACAGCTTTCAGAAGAACTGGTAATAAGCTCCATGGTGGCTTGGACAGCAGTTGTAACATCTGAACAAGTATCATAGATGTCATATCCCAGTTTAATACCATTGAGGAGAGTAGAGTTATTAATTTCCTCTATAGCATGCATCATAGAAATCATTCGGATTAGGCCAACGGTGTTGAATCTAAAATACACAAAAAGGAACACCATGGATCATATTTATTTCAATGTGTTAATTTCATACGTGTTAAAAAATGTTGCCAAAAGTTCAAACTTGTCATTTATTAAAAAACAAAAAACTTCAATACCATTGTAATTCACCAGATGCCTGATGGCTTTTGCCTAACCTTTACAGTCAGTTTTACAGAACCCCTAAATAGACATATCTGCAAGTTAATATCTTGTGCTCAACAGTTACCACTGATTAAAAATGATAAAATATAAGTTCTGCGTAAACATAATATATAACATAATATGCAATTATGTATTTTTAATATAAACTTTTTAATATAATGATGTAATAAACTTTGTATTTGTAACCATTTTAACGCTTTATGATATAAAGTTAAGTCCTAATAAATCAATTGAATTATTTAATGTTGCCAATTATAATTGAGTGTTTAATGATGATGCATAAATAGGAACTGTTTTTTAATTTGTTCCCCACCTGACGAAGACTCGCGGAGTCGAAGCGCGTCATTGACATGGATATGTTTGTTGTAATACCGTTTATGTTTGTTCAGTAAAATGAAATGAAAACATAAACTGAACACATATGTTATCCATAGACTTTAACACCATGTAGCATGCATTAATAATGATATAGATAAAACTGTAAGAAAGTAACTGGTACAAATGTGTCTGCTTGACTTTTCATTTAGTCTAAATAACATATGATATGAGTATTAATTAAATCCAGTAATAGCTATATGCATTTGTCCCAGTGTGGCAAGGCGAACGCTCTGCCAAAGCATGTGTGTATGTGTGTGTGTGTGTATGTGTGTGTGTGTGTCGTGGGGCAGGCGGGGGGTGACAGGGAGGGGAGATAAAATCCTCCCTGCAAAAACATATGGTGAAATGGGTCACAGGTGTTAGAAAGGTTAGTGTGTTAGAGTTAATGTTGGTGATAAGGTACATGGTGTGTGTTTTCGTGTTCCATGCTGTCCCGTCTTGTTTATGTTTTTCGTTTGGTATAGCTTTTTATTTAGGCCCTTGTGCCTGTTTTGTTTGTTAATGTGTTTTTGTTCATGACTGCTTAGTGTTTTGTTTATTTATTTACTATTGTTAAACGTGCGCTTTAGCCCTTCACTGTACCTTCTCTGCCTGAGTCTCCCTTCTTGGTAAAAAATAACCATTGTTAGTGATGCTGTCCTGTCACGGCATTTTAACATAGGTGCTGGCCTAAACAGGAATACTGATCCAACAGAAACTGATGCACTGTACAGTTCTTTTTTCCCATTATAAATGTTTACCATAGTAAAAGTATAGCAAAGTGTAATAAAAACAAAGTGAATGTATGGTAAGAGCATAGGTAATAATTGAAAAGCATATTTAAAAGTATATTTTAAAATATTGCAAACTAGGGTAATTACATACAGTAGTAAAACACTGTGACAGTAAATATATGCCATTACTAACATAGTCATTTCTATACTACAACTGTAAAATGTATACATACCCCTCACAAACAAGCGCTTCAGGTCTCCTTGGAAGATGTGAATATTTCACATTCGTATGAATTGAAAATAGGCCACCGATGATGATATCCCCAGGTGATGATGCTTTCATAAGGTCTCCAGGATTTTGACATGATTCTGCTCTGCTGAGGAACAAAGCAAAGCAGATGCACAGTACCCAACAGGATCCCATCTGCTTCCCTTCAGTCCATGCACTTCAGTATGACAATACCACAACCTGTTTAAGTTCCCTTTAAAAGAGCACACTCTGTTTCCTGCTTCATTTGCATATGGATCTCTGGGATTCTTAAGATAGACAGACACTCCTTATTGAAGTCAGTGAGAGTAAAGGAGACAAGTTGTAATATCGCAAGTTGTTGTTTTCTCTGGCCACACACCAAACTTAAAATAACAATTCTGATCTGTTTCAAAGGGACTGAGTCACAATTAGCTCCCCAATAACCTCGCGAAATAAGCATTCAAAGACAGAGGTGTTCATACAATCAGGACACCTGCTTGTTAAGCCAGAAATGTAGTACCGGTACTACAATCTTTTTTTCAGTTCAGTTTACTGTACATGTACAGTCGTTTTTAATAAGAAAACATAAGCTGTAAATGCACACATTCCAGAGTTCTCTATGCTGTATTAAAACATGTCATACTTACATGTACACAACTTTCTAATGCTATAATTTTATTTCCAGAACTAAAATTAAGTGTTTGCTATTGTGACTTGCACACACATTAAAGATTTTTTGTGAAGTTGTTCTTTCATAAACTCTACAAGCACACATGTTTTATCCTTTCTTTTTGTTTATAGCCATTTGACAAGCAGTCAAGTCCTTCAAGGTTTGAGTTTAATACAGAACTAAAATCTAGAAGAATGCAAGCCACAGATAACTTAGTCCTGTGGTTTATTCGCATGTTTTCCAGGTTAGTAACCATCAATATCACACAAAATACCAATAAACCATAAGATTGGATGGTGTGTGTCATTATTCTGTGTTTTTGGTGCATTATTTTATGATTAAAGTATGTCTACAAGTTCTGAACTGGGTTGGAGAACATAGGCTACAACACAGTGATAATAATGTATACAGTAGTGTGGATTAGTGGTTAGGGCTCTGGACTCTTGACCATAGGGTCGTGGATTCAATCCCAGGTGGGGGACACTGCTGCTGTGCCCTTGAGCAAGGTACTTTACCTAGATTGCTCCAGTAAAAACCCAACTGTATAAATGGGTAATTGTATGTAAAATAATGTGATATCTTGTAACAATTGTAAGTCACCCTGGATAAGGGCGTCAGCTAAGAAATAAATATGTATAAGAAATAAATATGTATAATAATGTATAAAACAAAATGCACTCAAAATCAAAATATATATCCTATGCTCCTGAAATACTACTGTTAAATGTGTTGTTTCTCTTAATTAATCAAACTGATATTTTCTTGGTGTGCATTATTTTGTTTTTGCTGTGTATTGCTGTGTATTATAGCAATAACGATCCATGATGTGGTACGGAACAGAAAAGCCAGAGCACTTGTTTTTATATATATATATATATATATATATATATATATATATATATATATATATATATTTATTTATTTATATATTATCGCTTTTCCTGCATTGATTTAGAGATTTGTTTCTCGACCCTGGTCCTGGGAGCTCACTGTGTCTGCTGGTTTTCATTCCAATCAAGCTCTCAATTACATAACTAGATCCTTAACTGAACTGATAATTTGCTTAATTAGACCTTTTTAATTGTTTTCAGCTGTTAAACAGTTGCAGAGTTCAAGTTAATTATGAAATGTTATAGCTGACTTGAAATATAGGAAATAACAATAGTTATATTTTCAGTGTATAGTGTACAGGAGGCTGTGTGGTCCAGTGGTTAAAGAAAAGGGCTAACCAGAAGGTCCCCGATTCAATTCCCAGCTCAGCCACTGACTCATTGTGTGACCCTGAGCAAGTCACTTAATCTCCTTGTGCTCCGTCTTTCGGGTGAGATGTAATTGTAAGTGATTCTGCAGCTGATGCATAGTTCACACACCCGAGTCTCTGTAAGTCACCTTGGATAAAGGTGTCTGCTAAATAAACAAATTATAAATAATAATAATAATGGTGCATCTCAAGGGTTACATCCTGGAGAGCAAACATTTATATAAATAAAGAAGGGCAGAACAGTTGGTGATTGTAAATATTATGTATGTAAATAGTATGTGTTTTAAATTTGGAAGTGAAGGGGACAGTCACCTACCAAATTAAAAGAAACATACTTCCCAGTCTCTTTCAGGGGGCCTCTCTGACCAGAGTACTCCCTAACTTAAATAAAAGCATGAGAACGTGTATGGTAGACGTGAGTTGAGTGGTTCTCATCCAATTGCCAGCTATTCAATGGTTGATTGTTGATTGGCTGAGTAATAAAAGAGAGAACGTTTTGAAATGCCAGAGGGACAGATGACTGAGCTGAGCTGTGCTGTGCTGAGCTGTGGTCAGGTTTGGACCTAAAACAAAGATCTTTATTTTTATGAATGTATCCTGCCTAAAGGCCGTGCTTTGTTTGTAGTTGTTTTGAGGAGTGTTTTGGATTGGTTTTGTTCAAGGCTGTCCTTCCACAGTGATGTCACTGATCCATCCAACAGCCAATCTTACTCCCTAAACACCAGGTGGAAGAAACTGGCGGAACAACTTTTCTTGAATTTCATCAATATTGGCATATGCCAGTTTTACGAAGACATACTGAGAATGGCACAAAGAGTGGCACAGCTGGAATAAGGACCTTAAAAACATATCTAAAATGGTGACTTAAATAGTCAAGGTGTGTTTCAGGAACACTATGTAACTGTTGACAGTAGCAAAATTGTTTGTGAATGATTCGAGGAACATGAAGCTTAACTCACACAGAACTTAATCTCACCCGATCCCTAATAATGGAACAGATTCTAGCTAAATAATATAGTGTCAGTAGCCTTGTGTTTTAAGAAACAAATGTAAACTTTTCTGTGTGTTAAGTGTCTGTTTGTATAGAGGGTTTGTCTAGACTTCTGACACATAACATTTTCATTAACTATTATCATTCTCATTCAGATGATCAAACATTTTGGCAAATCCCTTCAATAGAATAATGATTCAGATTGTATGCTGTGGTATCAATGTAATAACAAGGAAGAGCTGACCCCTCCCTTTGTAAGCTAGGTGTAATCAACACTGTGTATGTTAAAGGCGGGGGGAGGGTGTGGGAGATGCTTATGACAAACATTTATCCTTTTTTTTATGGTCTCTGTTGCCATACTAGGTAATGTGGTGCTCTTCTCTTGGTACATTCTTAGATTCCCTGTTCAGTTTATCCCTTGCCCTATCAGTTCTGACAGACCACTTCCAATCTTGGTCACTTTGCTCGCTACGCATCCAGTGTGAGGAGGGCTTTACTGCAGGGCTTTAATAACAAATGTATTTATTTAGAAATGGATTACAGTACCTGCTCACTGATAAGACGTAAGATATATAAATATAATATTCATTTTAGGCCAGCTTGTTACTCCTCAAGTCTGACCCAGGAGGATATTCAGATGAAAATGTGTTGTGATTTGTTTATTACCGTGTATTACTAAAAAATTAAATTGATTAAATTTACTAATTTATTTCTGAAAAGTTGTAGTACTTTTTAATTTTTTTTTTTAGTTATTACAGTAGAGACTTAACAAGCAAAAACACTTGTTAGTTTAAATATTCTGTTTCCATTTACTTAAAATATATTATTTCTCTTCAGAGAGTTTTGTCACTCTATTATTAGATCAGAATACTTTTTTATTTAAAACCTCTATGCTTAGTAACAACACAATCAAATAAAATCAAATAGGTATACCATAGCTTTTTATAACATAAAACACATTACAGTCATTACAATATTTGTTGCAATTTGTATCCCAAAGATCGTCCCTGCTTCCAGTAGCTGTGACAGTCTTTAAAAGAATAATATCTGCAAAAACTTAAATCTTGTTAGCTGGGCTCCCAACATACATTCTAATTCCCATCATCATTGGGCAAAATTGAAATAAATCAAGCTGTTTCTATCAAAGAGCCAGACATCTCTGCCACATACACCTTTCACATAAAAAAGGTGCTCACACCTTGTAAAAGGGAAGACAGGTTTTAGGGTCACTAGTGGCACTTTCCATTTCTCTGTCAATCTGTTTTGGAGAATATACTTGTTAGATGAAAGCATCGTGAAGAATGCAAAGATGTTTGGTTCTGTCAGTGGTTTTGAAACACTGAATCCTTATAGAGTGTTTACAAACCACTTTTTAAATGCATCTACAGTACTTTTAGCTACATTGACATTTCTAAACAAGTATTTAAACGAGTATATTGTATATGTTCAATGTATCTTTTTTCCTTTAAATAACTACAGTATCTCAGGGACTTAAATCTGTCTGGGGAAAAAATGAACTGCATGTGGGGACACTATGCACTGGACTTGCCTGGCTTGTACCACGTTACTGCATTCTCATCTGATGCACAATACTTGCACTATTGCACTACTATTATGTAATTGTAGATACAAATTCCTTTACCCCTAACTTGTTACTTTTTATCTCATATTGTATTCTAGTAGTATTTGCCCATACTGTAAACTATACTGTATTTAAATACTGTTTTTGCACTGTAACCTTGTATTGCCCTCTAACATCTATGTCACCTTGGATAAAGGCATCTGCCAAATAAACTAATAACAGCGTGATTGTTGCAAAGTGGTTGTCCAACATTTAGTTTGTAAACCCAGCATTCCAGCTGGTCAAGGACTGAGCAGCACACACTTATAAAAATAGATTGCAGCCTGGTCTTGGGGTTAGAGCACAGGGCAAACCATAAGCCAGGCACCTGTTCACTGTGTGGACTAAGTTACCTACTCAGCAGAGAAGAATAAAAAACACACATCTCCGAATGACAGACTGGGAGAAATACTGGCAAAAGAAACTATACAGTTAACTGATTTAATGATAGCCTCTGTGCATAATTTGGCTGTCTTTTCCTCCCTGTTTTAAAGGTATTTACATATATTCCAAATGTAATGGGGGCTTTTCAAGCACTGCAGTCTAGAATAAATAAAAAAAAAACTTGCCTCCCCAGGGTGTCAGTCACAACCTGTTATGTGGTGGCTGTCTGTCTTTTTCTTTAAAGATTTGCATATATTTTCTTTAGAGATTTGTAACTTTAGAGATTTGCGTATATTTAGAGAACCACTTGTTCATTTTTGGTGAAACTTGCTAAGAACCATATTTTGCTCAATTTATCAAGAGTATCAACATCTGGTTAGAAATAAAGTATGCCTGTAGTGTGTAAACCATACACAGTGCATTCCATAGTAGTCTATGGTACACACTGGAAGCCAAGTACTACCATAGTATACTGTATGTAGGGAAGAAGCTTTACAAAAAACAATGAACCAAAGAAAATGAGAGAATTCTAGTCAGGTCACTCTGCAGCCAGCCAGCATCTCTCACAAAATGATGAAATTGAGCTCTGGGGTTCGAAGAGTATGTAGCTTGTTGAAGCCGAACCTCATTTACAAAGCAGAAGTGAATCATTGGCACATCCATTTTTGACCCCTTTCTCCTCTTTGACTTGGTATGAAACTGCAAACTCACCAGTTTAGGGCTTTGTCTCTCCACCTAGATTTTGCAACATGGTTATATCTTTCCTACATATTTATTTTGCAACCTGCAAATTAGTTTGAACACGACTCATCAGCAAAAACAACCACTGAAGCCCAGTTACCCAACACAAGGTGGGTGTGCCTATTTAATGTACTGTATATAAGAGACAGTTAAAACCTAAGTCCCTGCTCAAGCCCCCTGTTCTGGTTTCAGCATCACTGATTAGATTTCCAGAATGGTTTTTCCAATATTTGGGATCCTCCTGTTTTTCAGTGCAGTACAAGGTAAGTGGTGTTGATATAGGTTTATGTGGTATTTCTCAGTGGAACCTTTTGTTTAAAACCTAGATACTTTATCTTGATGTTTTCTTTTAAATAACTGAAATGTGCACATAAACAGGAGTGAGAATGTCAATTTTTCTGACCTTTTAAAAATATGCTGTATTCCTTTAGTTTTAGACCTTAAAAGGATAAGGGAATGTATTCATCTATTATCCAACTTTCTATGACACAGGGCAACTCTATCCTACTGGACCGCCTGCTACCACTGGTGGGAATGCTAACGGTGCAATGTGTGTCTTTCCTTTTGTGTATCGTGGAAATACTTATGAGTACTGCACCACTGATAACTGGTGGCCAAGTCACCCTTGGTGTGCTACAGTCAGCAATTACGATATAGAGCCTGTCTGGGGATATTGCCCGACTTCAGGTTAGTGCATTTCTGTTTTGGACAATTTTATATTAACTTTTAAAATGTACGTTTGTGCGATTATACATTTAAACAGTAACAACAAGAGGCAACTCTTTACATCTCAAATGGCACTGTAATTACTGTACACTATAATGGCACGTGTGGTTACATAGTAATTAGATTGTAAATGCACACATGTGTAATTACAAAAGACGCTAGCAACTGACACAGTTTGTCAGTTTGTAATTTTAAAAATCTGTAACTACACAATCATATGTTTACTGTGTTACTACAGTGTAATTACAGCACAGTTACAGACACTGAATACAAATTGTTACCCTGAAGTTAGAAAACACATCTGTTATTTCTTGACAGTACAAATTTGTAATTCTTTAAGGGCCTGTTTTAGCAAAAATGGAAACAATCTGTGTTATGAATTACTTCATTTAAAAAACAAACCTACTTGTATCTATTCAATTGATCGAAACTGAACATGGCCACCGTTTATATATTAAAAATAGGAACAAACCTGGTATTTAACTTATATTTTAAGACAAACATGCTCCTAGGTCACTGTGGCAAAGTGCCCGCCCCTGTGTGTATTTTGCGTGTTATGAGTTGTATGTATGGTGCGTATGTTAATGTTGGTGTATAGATTGGTACACGGGATATAAACGGGTCTGTGTTTCATGTGTATTTAAAAAGTGTAGATTTGTATTTAGGCACGAGGAGGGCACAAATCACTTCACGTGCTGGTTAAATGTAATATGTGAGCACGGGGTTGCACAGAATTAATTCACGTGCTGGGATTCAAGTGAATAATTAATTAGTAATTGAATCCCAGCACAACAGTATATATAGATGCACATTTTCACTCAGTCGGGGTTGGGTGTTCGGAAGAGGAGAACGGGTGAGAGAGAGAGGAGAGTTAAAATAAGTAAAAACGTGCAAGAGAAGTGTTTTGTTTGTACTCACCGTGTTTGTTTGTCTGTCCGTGCACCGTTTGTTTAGTGTTAGTCGTTTTGTATGTCTGTTTATTTTGGCGCAAGTGCCGTGTCCTGTTTTGTGTTCAAACCTTTTATTTTCTGTTTAATTATTAAATGCTGAGTGCAATCACGCGCCCAGCTTATACCAAACCACATCTCTCTGTTTATTTATTTCCTGGCTCTGGTCTGACACCACCCACTCCGGCCGTCTTTGTGACAGTCACTCACAAACACTGTTAGAGATATTGGTTTTCACAAAGTCCCCTTTTCCTAATGAATTAAACAGCGATGGTATTTCGATCTGACACTGTTTGGATGAATTTGAATAAATAGACCACATGATTAATTTTTTTCTTGCGTTTTTCCTGTTTGTTTCTTTTCAGTCCCTGAAATTCTTGGATCTGAGTGCGTCTTCCCATTTATCTACAAGGAAGAATCATATTTCTCATGTACAGACAAAGATTCGGACAGACCCTGGTGTTCATTAACTGATAATTATGATGTGGATGAACAGTGGAGCTACTGTGATGGTTATGGTAGGTATTTTCTTTTTTGTTACACAGCATTATAGAAGTTCCACCCTGAGTGCTCATGGAGTACTTCTGTAATTCCACAAAAGATAACTGGGCTCGTGAACGAGTGGGTTGTTTTCTGGCATCCTCATGAGTGCAATAGCCACAGCACTTAATGACTGTTCATTAGGTATTCTGAAAATAAAGTTTAAAACTCAACAGCAGAGAATTACTCCCCTTAGATTACACTCTGCACCTGCTTAGCAGTGCAGTGTCATTTAAGATCTGGTAAAGGGAATATTTACTTAGCAGCGTTGAATACAAAATAGTTATTGCACACCAGTGCCTGGTTCTGCAGAGCCTGATAATCACTAGTCTTGGACTGTCTTCCATAGATATTTTCATCTGAAGAGTTTTCTTACTCCTAACCAAAGGCCCATTTCCCCTGTTTCAAAACCACAGACAACACTGAGAGCTCTCTCTGTTGTCTAATGAGTACTGTATTGCCATGGCTATTAACCATTCTTTGTTGACTACAGACACTCCTGAATGAAGATGGATTCACAGCATCTCTGGTGTTAAACAAAATGCGGAATCATCATCTTAATGAAGGGATCGGCTCTGACTACAAAATGCAAACTGCTTAAATGTTTTTTTTTCAGCTTAATTAAAGTCATAAAACCGTATTGTAATCATGTCTTAACACTCAGGAGTAGTGAATAAACACTGAACATTAAATGCTATCATTTGATAGTTGTGCTTTTGTAATGCATCTCAATAACACATTTATGACATGCTTGTGACTAATTCCTAAGTGTAATGTTATAGCAGAACGCCAATGATAAGACTGTTTACCATTGCTTTGTCATTTCTTTAATACAGCAAAATATTTACATTAAGAATGCTGTGTTTGTGTCATAATTAAAAAAAAAAACTGCTGGAAAAGTATGTCTGCATTCCTGCTATAACATAATCTAACATAACATATGAGACAGTGACTCCAAAAATGTATTGGTATAGCAGAAGGTCACTAATCCAAACCAGCTGGGACAGAACCTTGATTAGATTTGTGATTTGTTGATGATCTGATACATTATGTACCATACTTAAATGTCTTTTCTGGTCTTTGTTTATGTCTTTGAGACTATCCTAACTTCAAATAAAAATCAATGATAAAAAAATTAATAAAACTATTTTGTAACTTTACAAGCATGCTATGAACTTGTTTTCTCAAATGATAATCTGCACTGTACTATACATGAGCAGGAGCAAAGAAAACATTTGGCTTGGCATTTGCAGTTCTATTTAAATTCACCCACACAATCAGCATGCATTTCATTTTGAGTTGGAGCCTGGTTTGAATTATCGGTCAATTTAGACTTTGGGGTCTGGATTTGCAAGTCTTTTGTATTATTTTGCTAACCTTTCTTATGAAAAATGTAATTTTCTTCTGAGCTGTACACACATGTACAGCATATGAACAGGTGCAGTTCTCATTAGTTAGGCAGAATCATTAGCAGAAGCATATAGAACAGATTGGTTGTATTGTGATGTGTTTGGGCCCCTTCTCCTTGTTTTTGCTCTGTGCGCCAGAAGCCACCATGTCTTCATTTCTGCCTGCTGCTGATTTTCTACTAACAGTAATAACTTCTGTAATGAAGGCTTTCCTCAGCTTCAGGGAGCAGGCCTGTCTGTAGACTGCAGGGACATTACACAAACAGATAAGCATGTTGGCACAGATCACACAACAAGCCAATAGTCAAAGCATGCAATGAAAAAGTAATCTACTGCAGTATTGGCAATGTTTGTTTTTGTAGTAAATGCTGTTACTGGCCAATCTGATATGCTTTGAAGCAGGTTTGCAAAGATAGTTTATGTACTGGGTGGATGAGTCAATATGTATAGGCAGCAGTTAAGAAATTATAATAAAAAAACACATTTTCTGTCATTCTAGAAATAAGTATCTCTGGCACCATCTTGTGGCTTAAAAAATGCTGGGTCAAAAATGCACAGTATCCTACATAAAATGCTGGGTCTAAATAAAAATGACAGATTATAATAGCATTAATATTAACCTCTACACCCAGGGCCGGTGCTAGGCAACTTGCCGCCCAAAGGCAAAGCCTAGCATGGCACCCTTATATATCAGTCAAGTTATAATTATTTTATTGATTTTTAAAAACAGGTTTTTTACTCAGCTTATATTGTGCAAATCACTGTCTGCTAGTAGGCTATATAACCGTTTATACGCCATGATCAAGGTCTTCAGCAACATAGCCCAAGTGTACAGCGCGAATGCAAAATGGCTACAGGAAAGCGAAAGCGAGTTGTGTCAGTTTGAATTATGTCCCTAACGACGCCTCATAGGTAGCTGTGTTCCCGCGGGGAGTCAGGTATATACAAAAGTTCAATTATTCATCTCAGGGCTGCTGCAAAACCAAGGCCAACTGGGGAAAAGAAGAAAAAAAATCGGCCGCTCTGAGTGTGAGTGATTGAGAACTAAAACCAGGGTTGGAACCGAGCTTTTAGTAAAAGATTTACATAACGTATCCACCCTTACTCAGGTCCCACTGCAGTCAGATACGAGACGGACTACTGTAAATGTTTTCATTAAAGTATTAACATTCCTTTGAATGCAGATTTATCTTGCTTAACAACTATTGTAAAGAAGAACACAACACTATAGAGAGATATGTAACCATTTTAAAAAAGGATAGGTTGTGGGGCAGATAGTAATGTTGAAGCTAAGCACACCGAAAAGATAATAGCTTTTTAATTACGTAGCAATTTTTTTAAAAAAGGATCACAATTTAACATTAATCTATGCCGGCAAATGATGTAATGCATTGGAAACAAAAGTTTATCTAAGGTGAAAACAACCATTTACATGACAATATTATTATAGCAAAGGGCAAGATCACGCCGTCTCACCAGTGGCCAGAGCGACTTATGTAGGACTATTTGAATGTGGTAGCAGTAGCTTAGCTAATCGGTTCAAAACTCTGTTCTTTTTTTTTTTAATTACCGCTGAATATTGCCAGTGTCATGTGATAGGCAAAATTCATATATATATATATATATATATATATATATATATATATATATATATATATATATATATATATATATATATATATATATGTTTAAATTATTAACTTACCAAATTCTTGTTGAAAATGTCTAGAGGCTTACTTCTTAAAACTTCTCCATTAAAGATGACGTAAGTCAGTCATAAAGGCATTTTCTCTATAAAACGGCATGATAGATATAACTAACACAATTTACTATCGATCACTCCATTCCATGCGAAAGAGTATGTTTGGATAGCCTAGGATTCTTCAGTGAGATCTGCGATGCCAGTTACTGTAGTGCTAAACGTCACAGGAGCGGTGTTTCGCACAAAATGCAGATTCTTTACTTTTATTTTTTAATTAATTTTTTTGCCGCCACCCTAGGTGGCTGCCTGGTTTGACTAGGCCTTCCTCTGGGCCTGTCTGTATCAATCTATGATTTTTTTTTTTTTTTTTTTTTTTTACCTGATATAAGTTTTTGGGATAAGGACCTGAAATCTAATTAGTGGGTAAATTGTCTATGTTGCTACTGGATGTGTACGCAAAACTGCAAGAAACTCAAAATGCCAACTTCTTGTAGGCTCTGTAACTTCCAGTAATTGCTTCTTCATCTACACAATGGCTAAGGCTGGCTTATCATGCATGGAAAGCAATGTTTTTCTTACTTTGGTGTTTCCATTTCTGTACAGTCACTGCCTGCAGAAATGAGATGAAAAAATATCAGTAGCAGTTATTTTCTTCATCGTATTGTTCCTAAGACCCTGGACAAAATAGCAAAGATAGTATGTATTTATTTATTTAGAGCGGATACAAAACAGACAGACAACGATTTCCAGGTGCAAGGGTGTTTATTGATTTAATTAATAATGTCCAGAGCCTTATGGCGAACACCTATAAATAATAAATAAATGCCCAACTTTCATAATTTTCTTTTCCTATGGTCTCATCAATAGAACTAATTAAACAACCTTTATGTTTCCAATCCACTGCATATCCTGTCCTATATAAGAGATGACAAGTCACCACCTGGCTAAATCACAAATAAGCATCATGAAACCAGTTTGTTTGAAATACAGTATTACAGGGAAACTGCAGTTGCAAAACCAGGCATGGATCAATTGAAAATGATACATTTTTGCATGTCAGCATGGGAGAAGCATATTAGCATACACAAAATGGAGCAGTGCTACATAAAGTCGGCCTAATAGGTCTTTCAAAGGTGATATAACACTTTTCAGCTTCCTCTTGTAGTAATGGTCCCGTGTGGTTCTTGCAAGCAGGTTCGGGGGTCTTCTCCAGTACTGCTCATCATGGTCTATCTTTAAACCCAAGGTCATGCAACACTAGTGTGCTCAGGAAGTCACATGAATTGGTACAGATTGTTCATCACATGAGTGACATTTACATTGTCCTCAACTTAAAAATATCAACTGAAAGAGAACTGCAGGGCTGCTGAATTGATCAGCTTGTCCACCAGCACCAGATGGTTTAACAGGGTGTATGCAAGGGTATTATAAGAAAGGAATACAGGGCTCACGCCCTCAGTCCTCAGTACTTGAAAACCATTCCTGTCTAGCTGAACATCAGTTGTTTTTTGCAAATGAGTGGTAAATGGACAGAGGGATAATGTTCATTACATCACTCACCAGAATCACACCCTTATAAAAGTTTACTGCAGAATTTCACATATTGAAATAATATTCACAAGATAAAACACATACAAGTATTGTAAGGCTTTATATAAAATAATGAGAAGCATGCCAAAGAATAGTTCATTCAAGTTCTATAAGGATGATAGAAAAATTAATTGAGTCCTGTTTGTGAATGTTTAAACGGTGGATCATCGTACAGTCAGGCTTACCTTGCACCTCCACCCTCCAAAAATACACTTTACACATCTCATAAACATGTGGCTGAACTACATGTAATAGTTCCTCAAACTAAACCACCACACCCTGAAATAAAAGCATGTTTGCTTACCAAGGTACAACAATGGACATTTGAAATTCATGCCAAGCCTACAATGTTGTTCTCACAGAATGTATTGCGAGCGCAGTGTTGTTTAATGCTTGTAAATATAACTAAAATTAGATGCATGCTTTATTCAAATGACATTTCCCATCTAGGCCCTTTTGGGAGGTGCAAGTCAACCCCATCATCTCTCAGCTCACTTTAATATTGTACTTCTTCTGGGCTTTTCAATGTTTACTCAGGTATTTGAGGTAGTGACAAGGCTCCTGGTATGATATCATTCCTCACTGATCAGCTGAAGGACATCTAACTTAGAGAAATAAATCAATATTCTGTACCCAGATGGGACTGGTAGGATCTTATTTTATGTATTTATTTATAAACTGCATTTTTTGCTCCTAATGAACTCGTGGCATTTGATTGTCAAGTATATAACGTGCCTGAAACGTCATATTTCTGAGATTGTAAAACTCGTTTTCATGTAGTCCATCCTGGGGAGAGACAACAGGTGACAGGTATTGAAAGCCTTTTGTTACAGTCAGCATTGGCAGCATCTCTTTGTGCTGCAGGCTAAGGTTGACAGTTGGTCTTTGAGGGTGTTTATCTTCTTGCATATTAAATGGTTGTATCCTATGACTGAATCCATAGCTTCCTCTCAGTTTTGTTTCTTTGTACATCACATACCAATACACATGCAAGGATCATGCTCAGATCAAGCAAGATGAGCAAGTAAAAGCAAGAACTATGCAATAGTGATACAAGAATAAGGGAGGATTTCATGGATGCTTTGTACAAATAATGTCAGCGTTCTGCTTGCATGATGCAAGGGATGCATGGATCACACAAGGAGTTTGCAAGATTTGAATTTTGAAAAAAATAACTAAGGATTGTGCAGGTTTTGTTCAAGGCTTGCATCAAATCTTCCTTATCAGTGTATCATACTTGCATAGTTCTTGCTACAAGTTCATTAGGAGCAAAAAAAGAAGTTAATAAATAAATAAATAAAATAAGATCCTACCAGTCCCATCTGGGTACAGAATACTGATTTATTTCTCTAAGTTCTTGCTATTGTTTTGTTAATGTTACCAAGATGTGTTTTTGTGTAAGGACACCTAATATCACATCTGGTCAATGTGCAAAGTAGCTTACTATCTGAAACCCTTCAGCAGCAGAATATTTTCTGTATGCTTCCACTGCATTGCTTAATCATCTCCTGGACTTGGTAGCCTCAAATTTACAGTGTCTGGATATTATTATTTGTTTATTTAGCAGACGCCTTTATCCAAAGCGACTTACAGAAACTAGGGTATGTGAACTATGCATCAGCTGCAGAGTCACTTACAACTACGTCTCTCCCGAAAGACGGAGCACAAGGAGATTAAGTGACTTGCTCAGGGTCACACAATGAGTCAGTGGCTGAGGTGGGATTTGAACCAAGAACTTCCTGGTTATAAGCCCGTTTCTTTAACCACTGGACAACACAGCCTCCTTGCTCAGTATTGACTGGCTATGATTCCTTGAGCTTACTTCTGTGACTGTTTACTCACTTCTCATTGAATTGTAAACCCATTTATCGTGCATGTATAATATCTAAGATTAAGCATTACTTTTAGCACATTACAATACGTATTTAAAAGAAGGTTGGGATTTCATTCCACGATGGGACTTTTTTTTTTAAAGTGTTTTTTCCTGTTTTAATTAAATCCATGGCAATGCCTTGTTGACATTACATCACTTGTGATATGATTGACTGGAATAAACAAAACCAGAAAAGTGTTTCTTCATTTTCTTATTCTGTACTCCCCAGTATTTCCCCATTGTGTCACAGTGCTGTGGTGCTAATTCTGTGGACATGGTCTCATAGGCATGTACACCCATATGTACTGAATAACACAGCTCAAAAACACATGGGGGACTGTCACAAGGATGGCTGGTGGATGACGTCACAGACCCAGAAGGAGCACACAGACAGGCAGTACTGGGGTTGAAACTGAGGCGCTGCAGTGTTCAGTTTTATTAAATAAACAAAAATAAAGATTTAAACAAACAAAACACACAAAAGAAAAGGGCACGTTGGCCAACAAAACAGATTTCAATAACGAGTACCTTTTTGCAATACTAACACCGGTATCAATCGCCTCTTTGTTTTTGCTCCTCTCTACTTTGAGTTCTCCCTTAGCTCTTCCCCGTGCAGTAGACTGTAGCTCTTATTCTCTGGCCGAGGGTTAACTAGCAGTTATCTTACTACATTAAAATATCGGCTTTTCACCGGTCATATTTACAATAACATAATACACAAAAGTAAATAATAACAGCGCACATATACTATATACATAGGGGACGGGCACTTTGCCACTGGGATATACCTTAAACCCACCCACACAAAAGGTTGTCATCATGATGGTATATGGCCAGATCTCCCATCAAGACACTACTGTATATCTGATGAAAACACAACTCCTTTTCATGTGAGTTATCAAACTGCATCTGCTGTGCACTACTACAATATAAGCACACAAACCGATTCTGCCAGATTTATTTTGTCTTCTTTTGCAGCATAATTCTCGTCCTCAACCATTTCCTGGAGACATCTTTGAGTTTCCCAGGTCAAAGCATTTTTCCCACTTTGGCATTTATTATGGTGAGAGATATGGAGTTCCCTATGTGGCACACTTAACAGCCCGTGGTAAGTTCCACAGTATTAAGTGAGGCTTTAAAATGTATGTTCTTATTACTGGCGTGATGAACTGGTCCCTCCTTTGTCATAATTAAAATCATTAAGTTCTTGGCTTGTTTTTACTTAGATTCAGCATACTACAGAGCTATACTGTAGAAGATCATAAAAATGATCTGATTCTTCCTGTGCTGTGCTGTAAGTCACATGGTTTAGACCAGTGGTTCCCAACCCTGGTCTTGGGGACCACCTGTGTCTGCTGGTTTTCATTCCAACTGAGCTCTCAATTACTTAACTAGATCCTTAATTGAACTTATTTGCTTAATTAGACCTTTTTAATTGTTTTCAGCTCTTAAAAAGTTGCGGAGTTCAAGTTACTTATACAATGCTATACCTAACTTGAAATCTGCAACTGTTTGAGCTGACAACAAGTTCAATTAAGGGTCTAGTTAAGTAATTGAGAGCTCAATTGGAATGAAAACCAGCAGACACAGAGGGTCCCCAGGCCCAGGGTTGGGAACCACTGGTCTAGATGACTGAAGTGAAATCAACCTACACTGGACAGTGATTACAGTAGGTGTCAGGAAGCATCTTTTCATTTACAGTATATCTATCAGGGCAGAGGAGAGCGCTGCGTGTAATTAGTGGGGCAGGGCAAAGTCCTGCTGTTAAATATATTATTGCGGGGTGTATTATGACTTAAAAAAGAAATGTATTTGTTTGGGATTAAAAACATGATGTATTGGTATTATTTGAATGTATTTTGTGTTTATTTAAAAAGTAGTGTTTTGTTTGTTATTGTTTGGCAGCGTGGATGGGGTTAAAGCCCCGTCCCACTAAACTCGTGTGGAATGTGACCATATCCTGATTGATTAATTTATTGCTAATCCGGAGATGGTCACATGTATAAAAACGCGCAGCTTTTGCTGGTCGTGGTGGGTGTTTGACAGGAGGAACAAGAGCAAGAGAGAATGAGGTAAAAAGTAGTACGAAAGCAAAACTGGATTATGGGATCAGTGAAGGTGACTGCTCAGACTGATCGAGGTCTTGTTTTGTTTTATGTGTTCGTTATTTGTTTTGTTTAAATATTTATTTTGCTCTGTGAGCATTGTTTGTGACTGTATTTTTTATTTTATTTTTGTTTGAATAAAAACGCGTACCAGCGCTTTCAACATGCAAGTACCTGCCTGTGTCTCTGTCAGCTTCCTAGTCTGGGGACATCATCACAAAGCCATCCTGTCACAGTATAGAATATTATATTAACAAATCCCAAATTAAAATCTAAAACCAAAAGATCTTACGATAGCTTTCGGCTATTAAATGCCACCTGTTGTATGGGGACTAGGTGGCATAGTGGGCTAATTCTCCAGTCCACATCATATCACCGTCAGACAATTTAGCACAACTGGCCATTCCAGTGTAACATTTCCATGTTTTACTTTCGATACCAGGAACAATGTTTATGTTTTCAGTATTAAAAATATGCCTCCTCATTTTCTGCATTTTCTTTAGTGTTGCCTTTCATTTATGACTTTAAAAAATCACATATAGGTTAAGTTGAGCAAACAGTTAAAACACAATAACATGCTGGTTAGCTTCCCAGGTGTGACAAGACCTTGAATCAAGTAGCACAGTTTTATATTAAAACCTTTAATTATATATATATATATATATATATATATATATATATATATATATATATATATATATATATATATATTCAGATTCCAATATCCTTCTCTTTGGCAGGGCACTGCTAAGAAATAAATAATATTTATTATTGTTATTTTTTTCTTTTTTTTTTTTTTTTGGATGTTAGGAGTTAGGATGGTATTTACTCGGGCATAGTTTTTAATGTTATTTCCGAATCTCTCCTTTAACATGTCTGAAGGGGACACTGTATTACTTAAAACGTGATTTAACGTCTTCAAACGTGTTATCAGTGAGCAGTTACCCTGAGATTACACACCAGGTTCAGACGCATTGATTGGACTACTGTATCCTCAGGCGACCTAAGACTCACCGTTTCAAAGGTGTCAGTAGTGCTCAACAGAAAATAATGCATACAGAAAAATATTGTATAATGGCCATGGGCTTTGGTTTTGCCCAGAGCCGTAGCTAAGCATTTAGCTACCGGGGCATAGAAATATATATATATAAATTGCATGCACCTCCGGTTGAAGCAACCGGAGATGAAGCAACCGGAGGTGGATGGAAAGACTCCATATCATAGCTACCGGGGCATACAAGACTCCATATCGTAGAAACCGAGGCATGTAATAGGAGTGTAGCGTAGTGGTTAGGGCTCTGGACTCCTGTTTGCAGGGTTGTGAGTTCAATCCCCAGTAGGGGACACTGCTGTTGTACCCTTGAGCAAGGTACTTTACCTAGATTGCTCCAGTAAAAACCCAACTGTGTAAAATAGTTAATTGTATGTAAAATAATGTGATATCTGTATAATGTGAAATAATGTATAATGTGATATCGTGTAACAATTGTAAGTCGCCCTGGATAAGGGCGTTTGCTAAGAAAGAAATAATAATAAATAATATATATTATTGTTATTTTTTATTTTTTTTTTTTTTTTTTGGATGATAGGAGTTAGGATGGTATTTACTCGCGCATAGTTTTGAATGTTATTTCCGAATCTCTCCTTTAACATGTCTGAAGGGGACACTGTATTACTTAAAACGTAAATTAACGTCTTCAAACGTGTTAACAGTGAGCAGTTACCCTGCGATTACACACCAGGTTTAGACGCATTGATTGGACTAATGTATCCACAGGCGACCTAAGACTCACCGTTTCAACGGTGTCAGTAGTGCTCAACAGAAAATAATGCATACAGAAAAATATTGTATACTGGCCATGGGCTTTGGTTTTGCACAGAGCCGTAACTAAGCATTTAGCTACCGGGGCATGCAAATATATATATATATATATATATATATATATATATATATATATATATATATATATATATATATATATATATATATATAAATTGCATGCACCTCCGGTTGAAGCAACCGGAGATGAAGCAACCGGAGGTGGATGGAAAGACTCCATATCAAAGCTACCGGGGCATACAAGACTCCATATCGTAGAAACCACGGCATGCAATAGGAGTGTAGCGTAGTGGTTAGGGCTCTGGACTCCTGTCTGCAGGGTCGTGAGTTCAATCCCCAGTAGGGGACACTGCTGTTGTACCCTTGAGCAAGGTACGTTACCTAGATTGCTCCAGTAAAAACCCATCTGTGTAAAATGGGTAGTTGTATGTAAATAATGTGATATCTGTATACTGTGAAATAATGTATAATGTGATATCGTGTAACAATTGTAAGTCGCCCTGGATAAGGGCGTTTGCTAAGAAAGAAATAATAATAAATAATATATATTATTGTTATTTTTTTTTTTTTTTTTATTTTTTTTTTTTTGTATGTTAGGAGTTAGGATGGTATTTACTCGCGCATAGTTTTGAATGTTATTTCCGAATCTCTCCTTTAACATGTCTGAAGGGGACACTGTATTACTTAAAACGTGATTTAACGTCTTCAAATGTGTTAACAGTGAGCACTTACCCTGCGATTACACACCAGGTTCAGACGCATTGATTGGACTAATGTATCCACAGGCGACCTAAGACTCACCGTTTCAACGGTGTCAGTAGTGCTCAACAGAAAAGAATGCATACAGAAAAATATTGTATACTGGCCATGGGCTTTGGTTTTGCACAGAGCCGTAACTAAGCATTTAGCTACCGGGGCATGCAAATATATATATATATATATATATATATATATATATATATATATAAATTGCATGCACCTCCGGTTGAAGCAACCGGAGATGAAGCAACCGGAGGTGGATGGAAAGACTCCATATCAAAGCTACCGGGGCATACAAGACTCCATATCGTAGAAACCAGGGCATGCAATAGGAGTGTAGCGTAGTGGTTAGGGCTCTGGACTCCTGTCTGCACGGTTGTGAGTTCAATCCCTAGTAGGGGACACTGCTGTTGTACCCTTGAGCAAGGTACTTTACCTAGATTGCTCCAGTAAAAACCCATCTGTGTAAAATGGGTAATTGTATGTAAAATAATGTGATATCTGTATAATGTGAAATAATGTCTAATGTGATATCTTCTAACAATTGTAAGTCACCCTGGATAAGGGCGTTTGCTAAGAAAGAAATAATAATAAATAATATATATTATTGTTATTTTTATTTATTTATTTTTTTTTTTGGATGTAAGGAGTTAGGATGGTATTTACTCGCGCATAGTTTTGAATGTTATTTCCGAATCTCTCCTTTAACATGTCTGAAGGGGACACTGTATTACTTAAAACGTAAATTAACGTCTTCAAACGTGTTAACAGTGAGCAGTTACCCTGCGATTACACACCAGGTTCAGACGCATTGATTGGACTAATGTATCCACAGGCGACCTAAGACTCACCGTTTCAACGGTGTCAGTAGTGCTCAACAGAAAAGAATGCATACTGAAAAATATTGTATACTGGCCATGGGCTTTGGTTTTGCCCAGAGCCATAACTAAGCATTTAGCTACCGGGGCATGCAAATATATATATATATATATATATATATATATATATATATATATATATATATATATATATATATATATATATATATATATAAATTGCATGCACCTCCGGTTGAAGCAACCGGAGGTGGATGGAAAGACTCCATTTCATAGCTACCGGGGGATGCAAGACTGCATATCGTAGATACCGGGGCATGCAATTATATATATATATATATATATATATATATATATATATATATATATATATATATATATAATTATTATTATTATTATTGTTATTATTTTTTTTTTTTTTGTATGTTAGGAGTTAGGATGGTATTTACTCGCGCATAGTTTTGAATGTTATTTCCGAATCTCTCCTTTAACATGTCTGAAGGGGACACTGTATTACTTAAAACGTGATTTTACGTCTTCAAACGTGTTATCAGTGAGCAGTTACCCTGGGATTACACACCAGGTTCAGACGCATTGATTGGACTACTGTATCCGCAGGCGACCTAAGATTCACCGTTTCAAAGGTGTCAGTAGTGCTCAAGAGAAAACAATGCATACAGAAAAATATTGTATACTGGCCATGGGCTTTGGTTTTGCCCAGAGCCGTAACTAAGCATTTAGCTACCGGGGCATACAAATATATATATATATATATATATATATATATATATATATATATATATATATATATATATATATATATATATATATATATATATATATAAATTGCATGCACCTCTGGTTGAAGCAACCGGAGGTGGATGGAGACTCCATATCATAGCTACCGGGGCATGCAAGACTCCATATCGTAGAAACCGGGCATGCAATAGGAGTGTAGCGTATTGGTTAGGGCTCTGGACTCCTGTTTGCAGGGTTGTGAGTTCAATCCCCAGTAGGGCACACTGTTGTTGTACCCTTGAGCAAGGTACTTTACGTAGATTGCTCCAGTAAAAACCCAACTGTGTAAAATGGGTAATTGTATGTAAAATAATGTGATATCTGTATAATGTGAAATAATGTATAATGTGATATCGTGTAACAATTGTAAGTCGCCCTGGATAAGGGCGTTTGCTAAGAAAGAAATAATAATAAATAATATATATTATTGTTATTTTTTTTTATTTTTTTTTTTTGGATGATAGGAGTTAGGATGGTATTTACTCGCGCATAGTTTTGAATGTTATTTCCGAATCTCTCCTTTAACATGTCTGAAGGGGACACTGTATTACTTAAAACGTGATTTTACGTCTTCAAACGTGTTATCAGTGAGCAGTTACCCTGGGATTACACACCAGGTTCAGACGCATTGATTGGACTACTGTATCCGCAGGCGACCTAAGATTCACCGTTTCAAAGGTGTCAGTAGTGCTCAAGAGAAAACAATGCATACAGAAAAATATTGTATACTGGCCATGGGCTTTGGTTTTGCCCAGAGCCGTAACTAAGCATTTAGCTACCGGGGCATACAAATATATATATATATATATATATATATATATATATATATATATATATATATATATATATATATATATATATATATATATATATATATATAAATTGCATGCACCTCTGGTTGAAGCAACCGGAGGTGGATGGAGACTCCATATCATAGCTACCGGGGCATGCAAGACTCCATATCGTAGAAACCGGGCATGCAATAGGAGTGTAGCGTATTGGTTAGGGCTCTGGACTCCTGTTTGCAGGGTTGTGAGTTCAATCCCCAGTAGGGCACACTGTTGTTGTACCCTTGAGCAAGGTACTTTACGTAGATTGCTCCAGTAAAAACCCAACTGTGTAAAATGGGTAATTGTATGTAAAATAATGTGATATCTGTATAATGTGAAATAATGTATAATGTGATATCGTGTAACAATTGTAAGTCGCCCTGGATAAGGGCGTTTGCTAAGAAAGAAATAATAATAAATAATATATATTATTGTTATTTTTTTTTATTTATTTTTTTTTGGATGATAGGAGTTAGGATGGTATTTACTCGCGCATAGTTTTGAATGTTATTTCCGAATCTCTCCTTTAACATGTCTGAAGGGGACACTGTATTACTTAAAACGTAAATTAACGTCTTCAAACGTGTTAACAGTGAGCAGTTACCCTGCGATTACACACCAGGTTTAGACGCATTGATTGGACTAATGTATCCACAGGCGACCTAAGACTCACCGTTTCAACGGTGTCAGTAGTGCTCAACAGAAAATAATGCATACAGAAAAATATTGTATACTGGCCATGGGCTTTGGTTTTGCACAGAGCCGTAACTAAGCATTTAGCTACCGGGGCATGCAAATATATATATATATATATATATATATATATATATATATATATATATATATATATATATATATATATTTATATATATATATATATATATATATATATATATATATATATATATATATATAAATTGCATGCACCTCCGGTTGAAGCAACCGGAGATGAAGCAACCGGAGGTGGATGGAAAGACTCCATATCAAAGCTACCGGGGCATACAAGACTCCATATCGTAGAAACCACGGCATGCAATAGGAGTGTAGCGTAGTGGTTAGGGCTCTGGACTCCTGTCTGCAGGGTCGTGAGTTCAATCCCCAGTAGGGGACACTGCTGTTGTACCCTTGAGCAAGGTACGTTACCTAGATTGCTCCAGTAAAAACCCATCTGTGTAAAATGGGTAGTTGTATGTAAATAATGTGATATCTGTATACTGTGAAATAATGTATAATGTGATATCGTGTAACAATTGTAAGTCGCCCTGGATAAGGGCGTTTGCTAAGAAAGAAATAATAATAAATAATATATATTATTGTTATTTTTTTTATTTTTTTTTTTATTTATTTTTTGTATGTTAGGAGTTAGGATGGTATTTACTCGCGCATAGTTTTGAATGTTATTTCCGAATCTCTCCTTTAACATGTCTGAAGGGGACACTGTATTACTTAAAACGTGATTTAACGTCTTCAAATGTGTTAACAGTGAGCACTTACCCTGCGATTACACACCAGGTTCAGACGCATTGATTGGACTAATGTATCCACAGGCGACCTAAGACTCACCGTTTCAACGGTGTCAGTAGTGCTCAACAGAAAAGAATGCATACAGAAAAATATTGTATACTGGCCATGGGCTTTGGTTTTGCACAGAGCCGTAACTAAGCATTTAGCTACCGGGGCATGCAAATATATATATATATATATATATATATATATATATATATATATATATATATATATAAATTGCATGCACCTCCGGTTGAAGCAACCGGAGATGAAGCAACCGGAGGTGGATGGAAAGACTCCATATCAAAGCTACCGGGGCATACAAGACTCCATATCGTAGAAACCAGGGCATGCAATAGGAGTGTAGCGTAGTGGTTAGGGCTCTGGACTCCTGTCTGCAGGGTTGTGAGTTCAATCCCTAGTAGGGGACACTGCTGTTGTACCCTTGAGCAAGGTACTTTACCTAGATTGCTCCAGTAAAAACCCATCTGTGTAAAATGGGTAATTGTATGTAAAATAATGTAATATCTGTATAATGTGAAATAATGTCTAATGTGATATCTTCTAACAATTGTAAGTCACCCTGGATAAGGGCGTTTGCTAAGAAAGAAATAATAATAAATAATATATATTATTGTTATTTTTTTTTTTTTTTTTTTTTTTTTGGATGTAAGGAGTTAGGATGGTATTTACTCGCGCATAGTTTTGAATGTTATTTCCGAATCTCTCCTTTAACATGTCTGAAGGGGACACTGTATTACTTAAAACGTAAATTAACGTCTTCAAACGTGTTAACAGTGAGCAGTTACCCTGCGATTACACACCAGGTTCAGACGCATTGATTGGACTAATGTATCCACAGGCGACCTAAGACTCACCGTTTCAACGGTGTCAGTAGTGCTCAACAGAAAAGAATGCATACTGAAAAATATTGTATACTGGCCATGGGCTTTGGTTTTGCCCAGAGCCGTAACTAAGCATTTAGCTACCGGGGCATGCAAATATATATATATATATATATATATATATATATATATATATATATATATATATATATATATATATATATATATATAAATTGCATGCACCTCTGGTTGAAGCAACCGGAGGTGGATGGAGACTCTATATCATAGCTACCGGGGCATGCAAGACTCCATATCGTAGAAACCGGGCATGCAATAGGAGTGTAGCGTATTGGTTAGGGCTCTGGACTCCTGTTTGCAGGGTTGTGAGTTCAATCCCCAGTAGGGCACACTGTTGTTGTACCCTTGAGCAAGGTACTTTACGTAGATTGCTCCAGTAAAAACCCAACTGTGTAAAATGGGTAATTGTATGTAAAATAATGTGATATCTGTATAATGTGAAATAATGTATAATGTGATATCTTGTAACAATTGTAAGTCTCCCTGGATAAGGGCGTTTGCTAAGAAAGAAATAATAATATATATTATTGTTATTTTTTTCTTTTTTTTTTTTTGGATGTTAGGAGTTAGGATGGTATTTACTCGCGCATAGTTTTGAATGTTATTTCCGAATCTCTCCTTTAACATGTCTGAAGGGGACACTGTATTACTTAAAACGTGATTTAACGTCTTCAAACGTGTTATCAGTGAGCAGTTATCCTGGGATTACACACCAGGTTCAGACGCATTGATTGGACTAATGTATCCACAGGCGACCTAAGACTCACCGTTTCAAAGGTGACAGTAGTGCTCAACAGAAAAGAATGCATACAGAAAAATATTGTATACTGGCCATGGGCTTTGGTTTTGCACAGAGCCGTAACTAAGCATTTAGCTACCGGGGCATGCAAATATATATATATATATATATATATATATATATATATATATATATATATATATATATAAAACGTTTTTTTACGTCTTCAAACGTGTTATCAGTGAGCAGTTATCCTGGGATTACACACCAGGTTCAGACGCATTGATTGGACTACTGTATCCGCAGGCGAACTAAGACTCACCGTTTCAAAGGTGTCAGTAGTGCTCAACAGAAAATAATGCATACAGAAAAAATATTGTATACTGGCCATGGGCTTTGGTTTTGCCCAGAGCCGTAACTAAGCATTTAGCTACCGGGGCATGCAAATATATATATATATATATATATATATATATATATATATATATATATATATATATATATATATATATATATATATAAATTGCATGCACCTCCGGTTGAAGCAACCGGTGATGAAGCAACCGGAGGTGGATGGAAAGACTCCATATCATAGCTACCGGGGCATGCAAGACTCCATATCGTAGATACCGGGGCATGCAATAGGAGTGTACCGTAGTGGTTAGGGCTCTGGACTCCTAACTGCAGGGTTGTGAGTTGAATCCCCAGTAGGGGACACTGCTGTTGTACCCTTGAGCAAGGTACTTTACCTAGATTGCTCCAGTAAAAACCCAACTGTGTAAAATGGGTAATGTATGTAAAATAATGTGATATGTGAAATAATGTATAATGTGATATCTTGTAACAATTGTAAGTCGCCCTGGATAAGGGCGTCTGCTAAGAAAGAAATAATAATAAATAATATATATATATATTATTGTTATTTTTTTCTTTTTTTTCTTTTTTTTTGGATGTTAGGAGTTAGGATGGTATTTACTCGCGCATAGTTTTGAATGTTATTTCCGAATCTCTCCTTTAACATGTCTGAAGCTGAGACTGTATTACTTAAAACGTGATTTAACGTCTTAAAACGTGTTATCAGTGAGCAGTTACCCTGGGATTACACACCAGGTTCAGACGCATTGATTGGACTAATGTATCCACAGGCGACCTAAGACTCACCGTTTCAACGGTGTCAGTAGTGCTCAACAGAAAAGAATGCATGCAGAAAAATATTGTATACTGGCCATGGGCTTTGATTTTGCCGAGAGCCGTAACTAAGCATTTAGCTACCGGGGCATATATATATATATATATATATATATATATATATATATATATATATATATATATATATATATATATATATATATATATATATATAAAATTATTATTATTATTATTGTTATTTTTTTTTTTTTTTTTTTTTTTGATGTTAGGAGTTAGGATGGTATTTACTCGCGCATAGTTTTGAATGTTATTTCCGAATCTCTCCTTTAACATGTCTGAAGGGGAGACTGTATTACTTAAAACGTGATTTAACGTCTTCAAACGTGTTATCAGTGAGCAGTTACCCTGAGATTACACACCAGGTTCAGACGCATTGATTGGACTACTGTATCCTCAGGCGACCTAAGACTCACCGTTTCAAAGGTGTCAGTAGTGCTCAACAGAAAATAATGCATACAGAAAAATATTGTATACTGGCCATGGGCTTTGGTTTTGCCCAGAGCCGTAGCTAAGCATTTAGCTACCGGGGCATAGAAATATATATATATAAATTGCATGCACCTCCGGTTGAAGCAACCGGAGATGAAGCAACCGGAGGTGGATGGAAAGACTCCATATCATAGCTACCGGGGCATACAAGACTCCATATCGTAGAAACCGAGGCATGTAATAGGAGTGTAGCGTAGTGGTTAGGGCTCTGGACTCCTGTTTGCAGGGTTGTGAGTTCAATCCCCAGTAGGGGACACTGCTGTTGTACCCTTGAGCAAGGTACTTTACCTAGATTGCTCCAGTAAAAACCCAACTGTGTAAAATAGTTAATTGTATGTAAAATAATGTGATATCTGTATAATGTGAAATAATGTATAATGTGATATCGTGTAACAATTGTAAGTCGCCCTGGATAAGGGCGTTTGCTAAGAAAGAAATAATAATAAATAATATATATTATTGTTATTTTTTATTTATTTTTTTTTTTTTTGGATGATAGGAGTTAGGATGGTATTTACTCGCGCATAGTTTTGAATGTTATTTCCGAATCTCTCCTTTAACATGTCTGAAGGGGACACTGTATTACTTAAAACGTAAATTAACGTCTTCAAACGTGTTAACAGTGAGCAGTTACCCTGCGATTACACACCAGGTTTAGACGCATTGATTGGACTAATGTATCCACAGGCGACCTAAGACTCACCGTTTCAACGGTGTCAGTAGTGCTCAACAGAAAATAATGCATACAGAAAAATATTGTATACTGGCCATGGGCTTTGGTTTTGCACAGAGCCGTAACTAAGCATTTAGCTACCGGGGCATGCAATATATATATATATATATATATATATATATATATATATATATATATATATATATATATATATATATATATATATATATATATAAATTGCATGCACCTCCGGTTGAAGCAACCGGAGATGAAGCAACCGGAGGTGGATGGAAAGACTCCATATCAAAGCTACCGGGGCATACAAGACTCCATATCGTAGAAACCACGGCATGCAATAGGAGTGTAGCGTAGTGGTTAGGGCTCTGGACTCCTGTCTGCAGGGTCGTGAGTTCAATCCCCAGTAGGGGACACTGCTGTTGTACCCTTGAGCAAGGTACGTTACCTAGATTGCTCCAGTAAAAACCCATCTGTGTAAAATGGGTAGTTGTATGTAAATAATGTGATATCTGTATACTGTGAAATAATGTATAATGTGATATCGTGTAACAATTGTAAGTCGCCCTGGATAAGGGCGTTTGCTAAGAAAGAAATAATAATAAATAATATATATTATTGTTATTTTTTTTTTTTTTTTTTTTTTTTTTTTTTTGTATGTTAGGAGTTAGGATGGTATTTACTCGCGCATAGTTTTGAATGTTATTTCCGAATCTCTCCTTTAACATGTCTGAAGGGGACACTGTATTACTTAAAACGTGATTTAACGTCTTCAAATGTGTTAACAGTGAGCACTTACCCTGCGATTACACACCAGGTTCAGACGCATTGATTGGACTAATGTATCCACAGGCGACCTAAGACTCACCGTTTCAACGGTGTCAGTAGTGCTCAACAGAAAAGAATGCATACAGAAAAATATTGTATACTGGCCATGGGCTTTGGTTTTGCACAGAGCCGTAACTAAGCATTTAGCTACCGGGGCATGCAAATATATATATATATATATATATATATATATATATATATATATATATATATATATATATATAAATTGCATGCACCTCCGGTTGAAGCAACCGGAGATGAAGCAACCGGAGGTGGATGGAAAGACTCCATATCAAAGCTACCGGGGCATACAAGACTCCATATCGTAGAAACCAGGGCATGCAATAGGAGTGTAGCGTAGTGGTTAGGGCTCTGGACTCCTGTCTGCACGGTTGTGAGTTCAATCCCTAGTAGGGGACACTGCTGTTGTACCCTTGAGCAAGGTACTTTACCTAGATTGCTCCAGTAAAAACCCATCTGTGTAAAATGGGTAATTGTATGTAAAATAATGTGATATCTGTATAATGTGAAATAATGTCTAATGTGATATCTTCTAACAATTGTAAGTCACCCTGGATAAGGGCGTTTGCTAAGAAAGAAATAATAATAAATAATATATATTATTGTTATTTTTATTTATTTATTTTTTTTTTTGGATGTAAGGAGTTAGGATGGTATTTACTCGCGCATAGTTTTGAATGTTATTTCCGAATCTCTCCTTTAACATGTCTGAAGGGGACACTGTATTACTTAAAACGTAAATTAACGTCTTCAAACGTGTTAACAGTGAGCAGTTACCCTGCGATTACACACCAGGTTCAGACGCATTGATTGGACTAATGTATCCACAGGCGACCTAAGACTCACCGTTTCAACGGTGTCAGTAGTGCTCAACAGAAAAGAATGCATACTGAAAAATATTGTATACTGGCCATGGGCTTTGGTTTTGCCCAGAGCCATAACTAAGCATTTAGCTACCGGGGCATGCAAATATATATATATATATATATATATATATATATATATATATATATATATATATATATATATATATAAATTGCATGCACCTCCGGTTGAAGCAACCGGAGGTGGATGGAAAGACTCCATTTCATAGCTACCGGGGGATGCAAGACTGCATATCGTAGATACCGGGGCATGCAATTATATATATATATATATATATATATATATATATATATATATATATATATATATATATATATATATATATATATATATATATAATTATTATTATTATTATTGTTATTTTTTTTTTTTTTTTTGTATGTTAGGAGTTAGGATGGTATTTACTCGCGCATAGTTTTGAATGTTATTTCCGAATCTCTCCTTTAACATGTCTGAAGGGGACACTGTATTACTTAAAACGTGATTTTACGTCTTCAAACGTGTTATCAGTGAGCAGTTACCCTGGGATTACACACCAGGTTCAGACGCATTGATTGGACTACTGTATCCGCAGGCGACCTAAGATTCACCGTTTCAAAGGTGTCAGTAGTGCTCAAGAGAAAACAATGCATACAGAAAAATATTGTATACTGGCCATGGGCTTTGGTTTTGCCCAGAGCCGTAACTAAGCATTTAGCTACCGGGGCATACAAATATATATATATATATATATATATATATATATATATATATATAAATTGCATGCACCTCTGGTTGAAGCAACCGGAGGTGGATGGAGACTCCATATCATAGCTACCGGGGCATGCAAGACTCCATATCGTAGAAACCGGGCATGCAATAGGAGTGTAGCGTATTGGTTAGGGCTCTGGACTCCTGTTTGCAGGGTTGTGAGTTCAATCCCCAGTAGGGCACACTGTTGTTGTACCCTTGAGCAAGGTACTTTACGTAGATTGCTCCAGTAAAAACCCAACTGTGTAAAATGGGTAATTGTATGTAAAATAATGTGATATCTGTATAATGTGAAATAATGTATAATGTGATATCGTGTAACAATTGTAAGTCGCCCTGGATAAGGGCGTTTGCTAAGAAAGAAATAATAATAAATAATATATATTATTGTTATTTTTTTTTATTTTTTTATTTTTGGATGATAGGAGTTAGGATGGTATTTACTCGCGCATAGTTTTGAATGTTATTTCCGAATCTCTCCTTTAACATGTCTGAAGGGGACACTGTATTACTTAAAACGTAAATTAACGTCTTCAAACGTGTTAACAGTGAGCAGTTACCCTGCGATTACACACCAGGTTTAGACGCATTGATTGGACTAATGTATCCACAGGCGACCTAAGACTCACCGTTTCAACGGTGTCAGTAGTGCTCAACAGAAAATAATGCATACAGAAAAATATTGTATACTGGCCATGGGCTTTGGTTTTGCACAGAGCCGTAACTAAGCATTTAGCTACCGGGGCATGCAAATATATATATATATATATATATATATATATATATATATATATATATATATATATATATATATAAATTGCATGCACCTCCGGTTGAAGCAACCGGAGATGAAGCAACCGGAGGTGGATGGAAAGACTCCATATCAAAGCTACCGGGGCATACAAGACTCCATATCGTAGAAACCACGGCATGCAATAGGAGTGTAGCGTAGTGGTTAGGGCTCTGGACTCCTGTCTGCAGGGTCGTGAGTTCAATCCCCAGTAGGGGACACTGCTGTTGTACCCTTGAGCAAGGTACGTTACCTAGATTGCTCCAGTAAAAACCCATCTGTGTAAAATGGGTAGTTGTATGTAAATAATGTGATATCTGTATACTGTGAAATAATGTATAATGTGATATCGTGTAACAATTGTAAGTCGCCCTGGATAAGGGCGTTTGCTAAGAAAGAAATAATAATAAATAATATATATTATTGTTATTTTTTTTATTTTTATTTTTATTTATTTTTTGTATGTTAGGAGTTAGGATGGTATTTACTCGCGCATAGTTTTGAATGTTATTTCCGAATCTCTCCTTTAACATGTCTGAAGGGGACACTGTATTACTTAAAACGTGATTTAACGTCTTCAAATGTGTTAACAGTGAGCACTTACCCTGCGATTACACACCAGGTTCAGACCCATTGATTGGACTAATGTATCCACAGGCGACCTAAGACTCACCGTTTCAACGGTGTCAGTAGTGCTCAATAGAAAAAAATGCCTATAGAAAAATATTGTATACTGGCCATGGGCTTTGGTTTTGCCCAGAGCCATAACTAAGAATTTAGCTACCGGGCATGCAAATATATATATATATGCCCCGGTAGCTAAATGCTTGGTTAAGGCTCTCGGCAAAACCAAAGCCCATGGCCAGTATACAATATTTTTCTGTATGCATTACTTTCTGTTGAGCACTACTGACACCGTTGAAACGGTAAGTCTTAGGTCGCCTGTGGATACATTAGTCCAGAGGTTCCCAAACTTTTGATTGCCGCGTAACCCCTTCCAGACCTATCACCTGTCTGCGTGCCCCTAGCATTCAGATTTATATGCTCATGTTGTTTTTAATATATTCTTTCATAACACATATTATACACACACAATAATATACTTACAATATAAATGACTATAATAATATAATTACGGCTTCTGATTTTAGGGTTAAACCGATAAAACACCCCTGATACACACAAAAAAAAAAAAAAAAAAAAATCTGTCTATATTGAACACCAGAAAAACACTGGAAAAATACTCAATTCACATAACTCAAAAACCTAATACATAAAAAACAAAAACAAACGACCTTTCCCTAACTTGTATTGATTAGTTCTGAATACTTTCTCGACTGGAGGCTTGTTCGCGGGATTTAAAGCTATATTACAGTTACGATACGTAGGATTTAAAACAGAATTGCAAATTGTGGCGAAATGTAAAAAAAATGCCTAAGCACAAAAAACCCAGAAGAATGTGTCCATGACCACAGGGATTTCGTTGTGGAAGACAACAAAGGAAAGAAGGTACAAAGTGTGGTACTGTACAGTTACTACTTTGTGACAGAAAAAAAAAGCATTTTGTAAAGTACAGTAACAGAAAACAATAATTTCATACAGTACATAAAAATCGAAAATAGCTCATAATAAGCACCAAAAAAATTTAATTAATAAAAAACTAAAAACATACGTCATAAATATAATGCATTTAATTCGCGTTGTGCAGTTATTGGTGGTGAGAGTTCTGTACGTCACTGTCCCTATGTATCTTTGTTCTCATTGTTACCACTTGGAGGTTTGCAATAAACGAGCACACCACAGCGTTGATCCCAAGTGTCCCGCTGCTGCGACATTGTCTTGCACGGCTCTCTGTTTGTTTCTCCATTTCACGGCAGAAATTAAAACGAATTTCCAATGCGTTTTAAAGTTTATTGTGAGTATGACAAGTCTTATGAAAATGCAAAAAAAAAAAAAAACTAAAAAAAAAATGTTCGCCATTACACAATTTGTCACGCGTACCCCCTAAACACGTCTCGCGTACCCCTGGGGGTACGCGTACCACAGTTTGGGAACCTCTGCATTAGTCCAATCAATGCGTCTGAACCTGGTGTGTAATCGCAGGGTAACTGCTCACTGTTAACATGTTTGAAGACGTTAATTCACGTTTTAAGTAATACAGTGTCCCCTTCAGACATGTTAAAGGAGAGATTCGGAAATAACATTCAAAACTATGCGCGAGTAAATACCATCCAAATTCCTAACATCCAAAAAAAAAAAAAAAAAAGAAAAAAATAACAATTATATATATATATATATATATATATATATATAATTTATTTCTTAGCAGACGCCCTTATCCAGGGCGACTTACAATTGTTACGAGATATCACATTATTTTACATACAATTACCCATTTTACACAGTTGGGTTTTTACTGGAGCAATCTAGGTAAAGTACCTTGCTCAAGGGTACAACAGCAGTGTCCCCTACTGGGGATTGAACTCACAACCCTGCAGTCAGGAGTCTAGAGCCCTAACCACTACGCTACACTCCTATTGCATGCCCCGGTATCTACGATATGGAGTCTTGCATGCCCCGGTAGCTATGATATGGAGTCTCCGTCCACCTCCGGTTGCTTCACCTCCGGATGCTTCAACCGGAGGTGCATGCAATTTATATATATATATATATATATATATATATATATATATATATTTGCATGCCCCGGTAGCTAAATGCTTAGTTACGGCTCTGGGCAAAACCAAAGCCCATGGCCAGTATACAATATTTTTCTGTATGCATTCTTTTCTGTTGAGCACTACTGACACCGTTGAAACGGTGAGTCTTAGGTCGCCTGTGGATACATTAGTCCAATCAATGCGTCTGAACCTGGTGTGTAATCGCAGGGTAACTGCTCACTGTTAACACGTTTGAAGACGTTAATTCACGTTTTAAGTAATATAGTGTCCCCTTCAGACATGTTAAAGGAGAGATTCGGAAATAACATTCAAAACTATGCGCGAGTAAATTCCATCCTAACTCCTAACATCCAAAAAAAAAAAAAAAAGAAAAAAAATAACAATATATATATATATATATATATATATATATATATATATATATATATATATATATATATATATATATTATTTATTATTATTTCTTTCTTAGCAGACGCCCTTATCCAGGGCGACTTACAATCGTAAGCAAAAACATTTCAAGCGTTACAATACAAGTAATACAATAAGAGCAAGAAATACAATAACTTTTGTTCAAGTAAAGTACAAGTTTGACAAACCACAATTCAATAATACAGCAGGTAATAGTGATAGTTACATCAGGATATGATTAAATAGTGATTGTTACATCAGGATGTGATTAAATACAAAGTACTACAGGTTAAAAACTTGGCAGATTACAGTATTCTGAAGTACAGGATTAAATGCAGTAAAATAGGGGCCGATAAGAGCAAAATAAAGCACATTTACATGAAGGGTGATAGTGTCCCAGGATACAAACAGAGGAGTTCTACAGGTGCTCTTTGAAGAGGTGAGTCTTAAGGAGGCGCCGGAATGTGGTCAGGGACTAGGCAGTCCTGACATCTGTTAGAAGGTCATTCCACCACTGCGGAGCAAGGGTGGAGAAGGAGCGGGCTTTGGAGGCAGAGGAGCGTAGCGGTGGTAGAGCTAGTCTTCTAGTGCAATACCACATTATTTTACATACAATTACCCATTTTACACAGATGGGTTTTTACTGGAGCAATCTAGGTAAAGTACCTTGCTCAAGGGTACAACAGCAGTGTTCCCTACTGGGGATTGAACTCACAACCCTGCAGTCAGGAGTCCAGAGTTCTAACCACTACGCTACACTCCTATTGCATGCCACGGTAGCTATGATATGGAGTCTCTCCATCCACCTCCGGTTGCTTCACCTCCGGTTGCTACAACCGGAGGTGCATGCAATTTATATATATATATATATATATATATATATATATATATATATATATATATATATATATATACAGTGCCTTGCGAAAGTATTCGGCCCCCTTGAACTTTGCGACCTTTTGCCACATTTCAGGCTTCAAACATAAAGATATGAAACTGTAATTTTTTGTGAAGAATCAACAACAAGTGGGACACAATCATGAAGTGGAATGAAATTTATTGGATATTTCAAACTTTTTTGACAAATAAAAAACTGAAAAATTGGGCGTGCAAAATTATTCAGCCCCTTTACTTTCAGTGCAGCAAACTCTCTCCAGAAGTTCAGTGAGGATCTCTGAATGATCCAATGTTGACCTAAATGACTAATGATGATAAATAGAATCCACCTGTGTGTAATCAAGTCTCCGTATAAATGCACCTGCACTGTGATAGTCTCAGAGGTCCATTTAAAGCACAGAGAGCATCATGAAGAACAAGGAACACACCAGGCAGGTCCGAGATACTGTTGTGGAGAAGTTTAAAGCCGGATTTGGATACAAAAAGATTTCCCAAGCTTTAAACATCCCAAGGAGCACTGTGCAAGCGATAATATTGAAATGGAAGGAGTATCAGACCACTGCAAATCTACCAAGACCTGGCCGTCCCTCTAAACTTTCAGCTCATACAAGGAGAAGACTGATCAGAGATGCAGCCAAGAGGCCCATGATCACTCTGGATGAACTGCAGAGATCTACAGCTGAGGTGGGAGACTCTGTCCATAGGACAACAATCAGTTGTATACTGCACAAATCTGGCCTTTATGGAAGAGTGGCAAGAAGAAAGCCATTTCTTAAAGATATCCATAAAAAGTGTCGTTTACAGTTTGCCACAAGCCACCTGGGAGACACACCAAACATGTGGAAGAAGGTGCTCTGGTCAGATGAAACCAAAATCGAACTTTTTGGCAACAACGTTATGTTTGGCGTAAAAGCAACACAGCTCATCACCCTGAACACACCATCCCCACTGTCAAACATGGTGGTGGCAGCATCATGGTTTGGGCCTGCTTTTCTTCAGCAGGGACAGGGAAGATGGTTAAAATTGATGGGAAGATGGATGGAGCCAAATACAGGACCATTCTGGAAGAAAACCTGATGGAGTCTGCAAAAGACCTGAGACTGGGACGGAGATTTGTCTTCCAACAAGACAATGATCCAAAACATAAAGCAAAATCTACAATGGAATGGTTCACAAATAAACATATCCAGGTGTTAGAATGGCCAAGTCAAAGTCCAGACCTGAATCCAATTGAGAATCTGTGGAAAGAACTGAAAACTGCTGTTCACAAATGCTCTCCATCCAACCTCACTGAGCTCGAGCTGTTTTGCAAGGAGGAATGGGCAAAAATTTCAGTCTCTCGATGTGCAAAACTGATAGAGACATACCCCAAGCGACTTACAGCTGTAATCGCAGCAAAAGGTGGCGCTACAAAGTATTAACTTAAGGGGGCTGAATAATTTTGCACGCCCAATTTTTCAGTTTTTTATTTGTTAAAAAAGTTTGAAATATCCAATGAATTTCGTTCCACTTCATGATTGTGTCCCACTTGTTGTTGATTCTTCACAAAAAAATTACAGTTTCATATCTTTATGTTTGAAGCCTGAAATGTGGCAAAAGGTCGCAAAGTTCAAGGGGGCCGAATACTTTCGCAAGGCACTGTATATATATATATATATATATATATATATATATATATATATATATATATATATATATATATATGCCCCGGTAGCTAAATGCTTAGTTACGGCTCTGGGCAAAACCAAAGCCCATGGCCAGTATACAATATTTTTCTATATGCATTATTTTCTGTTGAGCACTACTGACACCTTTGAAACGGTGAGTCTTAGGTCTAAGGCGTCTGAACCTGGTGTGTAATCCCAGGGTAACTGCTCACTGATAATACGTTTGAAGACGTTAAATCACGTTTTAAGTAATACAGTGTCCCCTTCAGACATGTTAAAGGAGAGATTCGGAAATAACATTCAAAACTATGCGCGAGTAAATACCATCCTAACTCCTAACATCCAAAAATAAATAAAAAAAATAAAATAAATAACAATAACATATATATATATATATATATATATATATATATATATATATATATATATATATATATATATATATATAATTGCATGCCCCGGTATCTACGATATGGAGTCTTGCATGCCCCGGTAGCTATGATATGGAGTCTTTCCATCCACCTCCTGTTGCTTCAACCGGAGGTGCATGCAATTTATATATATATATATATATATATATATATATATATATATATATATATATATATATATATATTTGCATGCCCCGGTAGCTAAATGCTTAGTTACGGCTCTGCGCAAAACCAAAGCCCATGGCCAGTATACAATATTTTTCTGTAGGCATTCTTTTCTGTTGAGCACTACTGACACCGTTGAAACGGTAAGTCTTAGGTCGCCTGTGGATACATTAGTCCAGAGGTTCCCAAACTTTTGATTGCCGCGTACGCCCTTCCAGACCTATCACCTGTCTGCGTACCCCTAGCATTCAGATTTATATGTTCATGTTGTTTTTAATATATGCTTTCATAACACATATTTATACACACACAATAATATACTTACAATATAAATGACTATAATAATATAATTACGGCTTCTAATTTTAGGGTTTAACCGATAAAACACCCCTGATAAAAAAAAAAAAAAAAAAAAAAATCTGTATATAATGAACACCAGAAAAACACTGGAAATATACTCAATTCACATAACTCAAAAACCTAATACATAAAAAACAAAAACAAACGACCTTTCCCTAACTTGTATTGATTAGTTCTGAATACTTTCTCGACTGGAGGCTTGTTCGCGGGATTTAAAGCTATATTACAGTTACGATACGTAGGATTTAAAACAGAATTGCAAATTGTGGCGAAATGTAAAAAAATGCCTAAGCACAAAAAACCCAGAAGAATGTGTCCATGACCACAGGGATTTCGTTGTGGAAGACAACAAAGGAAAGAAGGTACAAAGTGTGGTACTGTACAGTTACTACTTTGTGACAGAAAAAAAAAGCATTTTGTAAAGTACAGTAACAGAAAACAATAATTTCATACAGTACATAAAAATCGAAAGCTCTGAAAAAACGATTTACATAAAAATCGAAAATAGCTCATAATAAGCACCAAAAAAATGTAATTAATAAAAAACTAAAAACATACGTCATAAATATAATACATTTAATACGCGTTGTACAGTTATTGGTGGTGAGAGTTCTGTACGTCACTGTCCCTATGTATCTTTGTTCTCATTGTTACCACTTGGAGGTTTGCAATAAACGAGCACACCACAGCGTTGATCCCAAGTGTCCCGCTGCTGCGACATTGTCTTGCACGGCTCTCTGTTTGTTTCTCCATTTCACGGCAGAAATTAAAAGGAATTTCCAATGCGTTTTAAAGTTTTGTGTGAGTATGACAAGTCTTATGAAAATGCAAAAAAAAAAAAAAACTAAAAAAAAAATGTTCGCCATTACACATTTTGTCACGCGTACCCCCTAAACACGTCTCGCGTACCCCTGGGGGTACGCGTACCACAGTTTGGGAACCTCTGCGTTAGTCCAATCAATGCGTCTGAACCTGGTATGTAATCCCAGGGTAACTGCTCACTGTTAACACGTTTGAAGACGTTAAATGACGTTTTAAGTAATACAGTGTCCCCTTCAGACATGTTAAAGGAGAGATTCGGAAATAACATTCAAAACCATGCGCGAGTAAATACCATCCTAACTCCTAACATCCCAAAAAAAAAAGAAAAAAATAACAATAATATATATATATATATATTATTTATTTCTTAGCAGACGCCCTTATCCAGGGCGATTTACAATTGTTACGAGATATTACATTATACAGATATCACATTATTTTACATACAACTACCCATTTCACACAGTTGGGTTTTTACTGGAGCAATCTAGGTAAAGTACCTTGCTCAAGGGTACAACAGCAGTGTCTCCCACTGGGGATTGAACTCACAACCCTGCTGTCAAGAGTCCAGAGCCCTTACCACTACGCTACACTCCTTTTGCATGCCCCGGTATCTACGATATGGAGTCTTGCATGCCACGGTAGCTATAATATGGAGTCTCCATACACCTCCGGTTGCTTCACCTCCGGATGCTTCAACCGGAGGTGCATGCAATTTATATATATATATATATATATATATATATATATATATATATATATATATATATATATATATATATATATATATATATATATATATGTATATATATATATATATATTATATATATATATATATATATATATATATATATATATATATATATATTATATATATATATTTGTATGCCCCGGTAGCTAAATGCTTAGTTACGGCTCTTGGCAAAACCAAAGCCCATGGCCAGTATACAATATTTTTCTGTATGCATTCTTTTCTGTTGAGCACTACTGACACCGTTGAAACGGTGAGTCTTAAGTCGATACATTAGTCCAGTCAATGCGTCTGAACCTGGTGTGTAATCCCAAGGTAACTGTTCACTGTTAACACGTTTGAAGACGTTAAATCACGTTTTAAGTAATACAGTGTCCCCTTCAGACATGTTAAAGGAGAGATTCGGAAATAACATTCAAAACTATGCGCGAGTAAATACCATCCTAACTCCTAACATCCAAAAAAAAAAGAAAAGAAAAAAAATAACAATAATATATATATGCCCCGGTAGCTACGATATGGAGTCTTTCCATCCACCTCCTGTTTCTTCAACCGGAGGTGCATGTGTAACATGTGTAAGAAATTGCAATATTGTTATATTTTTCGCTTCCCATTATAGCGGGGCGGACGTTGCATGGGCGGCGCTGATTTTTCTTTTTGCTCACGGAAAGAACTTTTTATTTACCGCGTTGCTATCAACCAATGGGAATACATAAGCAAGCTGTACTTGCTCAACCCCAAACACAGATGCATGAAACATATAGGCTATGATTACTGTATATGCTATGTACCCTGTCTACTACACACATAGATGTGGTAGAGGACATCTACTATGAAATGAGTAGCCTATGTATTTACATAGAATGCACTCGCCTCATGACATATCTTATTGCCACTGACCTCTCCAGCAGCCAGCCTACTAATAAGATTATCATTTTTCACGGATTGTGCAGCCAGCTTCATCAAGGGACGGTAACCAAGTCCATCCAGGTCTTGGAGATGGAGTGGTAAATGTACAACCTGTCTGACCTGTTGAATAACTAAAGAAATAAATCAGAACGAAAACAGTTCTGGACGCTGCTGAGAGAAAACCGGCAAAACTGTTTCAATTCCTGAGTTCGGTTACCTACTTGTTTTCATTCTGATTATTTGTTTAGGCTACAGCGTGTCCGTCAGCTCAACTAGCGAATGTCAGTGCAGTGTGATTTTTGTTTTTAGGCGCTGTAGTTATACAATGTAGTTAATGCAACTGTGTGCACAAGTCCCTCGAAGATTAGGTACCATCGGCAGTCCTGCGTCAGTCAAAGAGTAATTACATTAGTCAGGATTTGTGAAATTAAATAAAATGGTTTGCTTTGCTTTGAACACCAAATGTGAAATGAACAACCATAAGTACGAATTAAATTATATATAGTTATTTATTATCATAATGTGAAATTGAAATCTGATGCGCATGTTAAAAGTTCAAGTCCTTTGCTTCGTATTTCCTTTTTTGTTTTTAAACGGAAGTGTTCTGAACTGAATCTCTCTTTTTAACTATTTTGCACAACAGTGTATTTGGTTATTGGATCTTCTGTTAAAAAAAAAAAGTTCTTTAAGAAATCAGGTTGCCAATTTCACCACTGTGACTATTCACCTTAAAAAAGTTACCATTGCCACCCTCTCCCGAAAAAAAATCCTGGCTACGCCACTGTTGCCAGGGTTTATTATTTAAAAATGCGCAGTTTATTTCAAACTTTCAAAACATAATAACATAACAAAGAGTGTCTAAGACCCTTCACCGTTATATTTGTTCTCGTGTGAGACTTTCACTTTTTCAGTTAGCGAAAATATGTGCTAAAACGGAGTGAATTTGAGCCCTGTTCAAATGGCAAAAAGACAGCTACGTTTCGAGTTTTTCTACAACAAAAAAGCTAAACCTCCAACGCCAGAGACATCAACAGAAACCGAACCTGACTCTTCTGTAGTTCAGAATGTTACGAACAGCACAAGAGTGTGACGATACTTCCATTTCAAACGCTCAGGTTAGTGCAGGTGTAGCTGTCTGTGGATAAGAGACTCTTGCCTGTAAAGTGTTGTTTGCAGCTCTCTTGATTGTGACAATCTGGCGTAGAACTGTTTGTGATGAAATATCTGGTAATGTTAGAAAGCTAGCTTAATGTTTACATAAAAATGGTTAAAATCGGGCATCGGGTTTCAGCACGTTTTTTTTTTGGGGGGGGGGGGGGGGGGGGGGGGGCTGTGCTCCACCAGTTTTTCAAGCCATGAGTCGCCAATGTCTGTACCTTATTTTAGAATGGCACAGTATTGAAAGTTTGTTACAGCTGCATAATACATTTTGGTAGAACTCAGTTGTTTGTATGGTTGTCTGAACACGGTTATAACAGTGTCTCACCAATTTTAAAATATTTATATAATATTATATTTATATAATACTTGTGTATGCAAATAAATTATAATTGTGAGATTTGTCCAATCATGTTGAGTTAATTGCTGTTTAATGATATATTGTTATTTTCACAATTATACAAGGTGTAAATTAAGTAACAGTAAATACTAAAAGGAATGTTTTTTCTGCTACCATCACCATGTTTCATTACATTGTCCACGTCTGTACATAAACATAAAAAATAGAATGTGTTAGATTATTATCATAACCCTGGTTACCTGAAATAGAAATGTAACCTCCTAAAGACCCGAAACCTGAATAAGATATACCAAAGCTGCTTTCTGATTCAGTGACGCAGTCATGGCATGTCACCAAGGGCACACAAGGACTGTGCTCCAGATCTCATCATAATTTTTCCTCTAAGCCTGCTGCAATCATGCACGCAGTGACCTTGAAGATTAATGGTTACATTTCTAACCTAACATTCACTTTCAAGTAATAAATGTAACCATTACCGTTATGGGTGAGTGTACCAAAGCCGTCGCAAGGGCAATATTGCAGACGACTGGAATGCTACAGTGCTACGCCGAGAGGCTGCCTTGTGCATTACCATATGGAACCCAGTAACAAGTAGCTAGGGTGAAAAATTTGAGGGAGAAACTCACCTCTATGTCTGTGTTGTAAGGGTCGACTGGGAAGCCCCCCCTTTACACTAGTTCCAAAACCAGGGTTTTAAGGATCCAGACCATCAGCTGAATGTATGGACTGAAATGAAGGCTTCATGAGTGCATTAAGCACCACATTTAGCCTCCAGCAATGCCCTTGTGAACGGGAGAGAATTAATCTGAACTGTAAATCTAAGGTTGGTGGTACCTGCAGGTAAACTGACTGCAGCTCTAAAACACGGATTTGGAGACCCTGCCAAGGGGGGTTCCACACACCTTGCGCACCCCTGCCATTCAACACAGTGCCCCAGCCCAGACTGACGTGTCCGTGGTGACGACCTCTCTTCTGGTGACACTGCCCAGTGCTACGCCAAAGCGTAGATGGTCTGGCTGTTTCCACCGAGACAGTGTCTTTAGACACTGTCAATATACGGTAGCAGTTCAATGCGGGCTGAAAAATCCTGCTGTTAAACAAGGCCTGCAAAGGGCAGGAGACCCAATGGAAGGGTCTGGGAAGTTGCTGCCATCACTACCAAACATCATGGCCCTGATAGGAGGCTGTCTGAGAAGTCGTGATCTGGCTCTTCACATGATTCACTGAAAGGCCCAACCATTGAAGGTGGCAGGTTACAAGTTCCATGTGGGCCTCTGCTTGTGTTGGAGACTGGGCACAAATGAGCCAGTCGTCCAAATAATTGATCACTATGATGCCTTTGAGTCTCAATGGGGCCAGGATAGCTTCCATGCACTTCAAGAAAGCATGGGGAGCTAGGGGGAGGCCAAATGGTAAGACACATAACTTGTATGCTGTTCCCTGAAAGGCTAACGCAGGTACTTTGACGTCCACCGTGGTGAACCAGTCGCCTGATTGACTGCAACAACTGTTGCATCGTCAACATTTTGAACCTCCTTCAGCTCAGATACAGGGTGACCAGTCTGAGGTTGAGGATCGGTCTGAGGCCATCATCCATTTAAATGCCTTGTGGATGCAGGCTTTTTTTTTCAGATCATCCTTCTCATGGTGGGAATGTTCACTGACCAATGTTCTTGCACCTGCCCTGCAGCACTGGCAGTGCCACTGATGGTTCACCCCTTGCAGAATGCTCCCCAGAGAATACATGTGAATTTTGTAACCAGAGATATAACAATGCCCTGACAGTGGTGTATGTACAATGTATCAAAACTTGGGCAGATCTCTACAATTTAAACAATTAAAACAGGACTATCTTCGATATACCTTTAACTACAAAAATACACTTGAAAATGCAAAAATACAAATTAATGATATAAGTGGCAGCAGTATTTAGATCCACAACTGTTTAGATAAATTCAGTAAACTCCTGCAAAAGCCACATGTGCCATATTTTTAAAGGAGCCTATGGCAGGGTAGAACAGAGCCCTGCATGTAAATAGGAGCCAGGGCTAAGCCCCGCAAGAAATGGATTATTTTGGAGTTTAAGAAGGGGTGATTTAATGTATTGTTTTGTGTGTATTTAAAAAAGAATGGTTTCTGTGTTGTATGACTTAAATGTATTGGTTTGTTTAAAATATGTCATATTTTAATTTAAAATATGATGTTATATTTATTTTTGTACAGTTAAATGCGGTCTGGCAGAGGCGATGGTAGCAGCTCGTCTCTGTTGGACACTTTGTGAGGATGTTAATTAGTTCGCTGCGGACTGATCAGAGTGGCTGTCGACCACGCAGATACCAATCTCATGCAGAATGTGACAATCTCCAGATTTATTAATTTATTACTAATTTGGAGATGGTCACATTTATAAAAACCTGCAGCTTTGGCTGAACAGGGTGAGTGTTTGAGAGGAAGGAGAAGGAGAGCGAGACCATGAAATATTTAAAACAAAAAACGAACGTAAAATGAAAATATCATCGCTGATCGTCCTGGAAAGACCAGCACGATACAGACTTTTTGGTGGAGGTATTATTTACTTGTGTTTGAGACTTTGTTTTGGTTCAACCTTTTATTTTGAATTATTTTATTTTGAATACAAACGCGCCACAGCGCATCAACCCGTTAGTACCTGCCTGTCAGTGTCTCTGTCAGCTTCCTGGTCTGGGTACGTCACCATTCAGCCGTCCTGTCACAGAGCCATTTTACTGTAGTGTGACATCAACTGTTAAATGAATACTTAATTCCAAAGACAAAAACTCATTCATTTTAATGAGTTACCGATATTCTGAGTTCATTAATCAAATAACTGTGGTGGAAAGTACCACTACAAGCATACTGCAACAATGGTTGTTTCTTCGCTTTTCAAAAACGACCCACACATACATTACCACCTGTTATTCTGACTAGATCTCCCGAGTTATCACATACCTTTTAAAACCTCAAGGCTTAAACAGGTTGCCTAGCTCAGACATACTCTTAAGATTCTTTCAGTAAGACTTATTTATTGAGAAGGCCGGTGCTGTTGGCAGCTTGTGAAAAACAATTACAACTCCTCCACTCCATTTACAAACAGCATACCAATACTCCTTGAAATATCTATGAAAAAGATAAATGGTGTTCAAAACTGTATAGTGCCTCATATCAATAGCAATTATCCATTACAGATTTGGAATCCCAATAAAGGTAAATGGCAGATATTCCACGTGTCACCTAAATAAATTAAAGAGAGCTTAAATCCAGAGGACGATTTGTCTGCTTCATGTACAGAGTTACCAGACATCTCAGGGAAAACTGGGATGCCCCAGTTTTCAGCTTTCATTTTTTGTCCCGGTCAGAAACTGTATTGTCCCAGTTTTGCTATTGTATTAAAAATAAATAAATAAATAAATAAATAAATAAATAAATGTAAAGTGCAGAACTGTATCAGTGTGCTCAGCAAGTTAACAGCAAAGTAATTTATTAAATTGTGTTAGTGTAGCAGACGTAGTTCGGTAGCTGCTACAAAATACTATTCACAGTGCTGCTTCAAACACCACACAGGACACCCGAGTGCAGATTCAGTTTTCTTTATTCTGTATAACAAAGAAATAATATCATTAACTGGCACATGTAGACTGTTCCCGACACTCTCTCCCCTCAGTGGAAGTAACAGCACACACGTGTGTGTAACAATTTACAATTACTACAATACAAATGAAAAAGTTTTCTGGATCGTGTAGTGGTATTAACATATATCTTATTTAAACACTGCAGATCATAGGTTTACAGTACTGTTTTTTCACACACACAAGCCTACTACTAAAGACTGATCACACTGTTGATTTACATTTGCTTAACGCAATTGCACAAAACAATATTATAAAAAACAAAATGAAGACAAATTGGGAAGCATACCTGTTGTGGTAAAGTATGAGGTAGAATAGCAGAGGAGAGATATATTGGTTGCCATATCGCTAAGAGTGTATACCCCATGTAACACTGAAGGTGCAGTGCAGACGGAGAGATGTAGCTCAGGAGGTACAGAAAACTACATCTCCCAAATGCAATCGTCTAATGAGGCCAATTAGGTATAACACATTAGTTAATTGTACAGCTGGTATAAAAAACCTTGGTTGTTGGTGTTAGCATGGGGGTGTGGTTGCAGACACTGCTGAAGGAAACCAAGGAGTAGGTACTTAAACTGGATATACAAAGGTAAAACAAAAAATTGCCTTTTGGTGTAGAAAGAGGGTAGCAGAAATTAGCCCTACTTCTTTTATAGTAAGGGACTAAATAGGTGAAATCACTCAAGTTAAGGCAGAATTCAGAGAGAGCTTGGTTTTTGTTAGAATTTTGTTCCGCGTATTGTTTGCATTTAAAGTGCCAGTCGCTCTAGTTCTGTGTTTTGGACTTTGAATACAAGAACATTTCAGTAGTCTGTCTATAACCCGGAAACCTCGGAAATTACATGACTTGAGCGAGGATAGCAGCCTAGCCACACTACCAAAAGGGGGCGCTATATCACCCTGTATAACAGAAATAATATCACTAACTGGCACATGGACTGTTCCCCACACTCTCTCCTTGTATAGATAAACACTGTTTGTTCACTCCTTATGTTAAATACAATTAGTTTTATACAACAGTGATGGTACTGTGAACTGGGATGCTAACGAAAAATATATTTTTTAACTTTTACAAGTGAAGGGAAGGGTTAATTACCTTCCCTGCCAAATGAGTTCACGTGTAGAATGTGCCTGAGCCAGATTGAATGATTGACAAGCAGTCGAGCTCAGGCACAGCTGCACACGAGGCAGGAGCCTCTCAGTCTCGGTTGGGTGTTCAGGGAGTAAGAACAAGACAGAACGAGAGAAAGAGGAACGTATTGAACTAAGCTAAATAATTGCTGTCAGGCTGGCTGCAACCCATATGCGGAAACACTAACGCAGAAGAGTGGAGACTGGGAAGCTGCAGCCACGGCGCCAGCACAAAAATCCAGGGCACTTTTCCCCTGCACAGCACAACACTGCACCACTGCGAACCTGGATATACACCCAGAGGACTTTTACGTGCACATGGGGAGTATACATATCGTGTTATCATTTGGCGGGTTGTAATGGCAGAATAGTGAAGACTTGGGAACTGTCGCAACTGAGCCAGCACACACCCCCGGAGCTCCACTACCCCTGAACAGCACTCAGCACTGGGAGCACTTTGTCGTGCACTCCAGTCGATACCTGTTTAATTATTGTCTGTTTATTTTGGTCACCGTGTCGTTTTGTATAGTGTTTTTGTGTCTGTTTGTTCAAACCTTTTACTTATAATTAAATACGCGCAGCAGCGCTTCAGCACGCAGTAATAATGTCTGTCTCTTCCTGGTCTGACATCACCACCAAGCCATCCTGCCACAACCTATGGGTGCGTTCACGGAGATGATTCTACACAGAATTAATTCCGTGAACGCATCCATTAATTCTGATTATGTGTATATCGCATGTTTAAAATTTAAATTTAATGGTAATAGCTGATCTATTTTTTTCTAATCTGTCTAACATGTTTTGATTTATACCACAACAAAAAGAAAACAATGAGTTGTTATGATCTGCAATACATACACCCGGTGTCTAATTTTTTTAATATGATTGTGCTATTATATACTGCTATTTTAACGGCTTCTGTGAAATGAAGAAGAAAAACGGCCCAGTTCACCCTGGAAATCTGGTAACCCTAAGATTGTCAGTATACATAGCTTTTTAGTTTTTTTTAAAAGTTGTGAGTCTAAGTTCACACAGGAAAAAAAAGACAAACAAATCACATGATAAAAAATACATTTCCTCTTATAGGAACTAAACTCAATCAATAGTAATGCTGCGACATGTAAAATGAAAGGTAGACGCATATAAAATCATCTAAACGTATAAATCATTTGCCTTTTCCATACACTGCATGCGTAATTATAGTAATACGAGTACAATCAGAGGTGTAGCCAGGCATACGCAGTGTATACAATTGTGTACAAAACTTGCAATGGGGGGGCAACATTTTGAAAGGTTTCCCATTAGCCTGTTTATTTTGTATGCTGAGTTTTTGCTTCAACTTAACCCATAAAATGCCTACATATTTGCCAGATGACTTTGAAAGATTCTCACATACTTTGCATTACACGAAAAATTTACAGCCACTCAAGTTTATGAAGAGATGGACGAGATAGTGTTGGCGCCAAGGTGGTACTGCGTGGCATACTCTGCTCATTCTGCTCTGAGTTGTTGTTGTTTGTCGGCATCGCATTACTCTTAAATTATTCTTTGACAAGATGAAGCCAGAAAGTAAAAAGTAACAATTGTCAGGTACCTTGCATAGGAAGGCAAAACGCGCTCGACAAGAGGAAAAAGTACAGCTGTCTAAGGTTTTGAGCTCTTTTCTGATACAGTAAGTGCAAGTATAAAGTATAAAGCTGCCTGGATTCTGTTAACTCCTTTAAAGGTTATTAGGTTAAGTTTCATTTCTAGTAGTTTCAATTTGTTATTTTTGTACACATGCGATTTTGTTGTGCAAAATATATTGTGATTATCTGTACTTTGGAGAAAATTGCTGAATTCGACAACGATGCAGTAAGATTTCTGTATTCCATTTCTAAGTTTTACTTCCTTGTCAGTCTGGTATGTGCAGAGTCAAACCTGCAACTCACAAAGCCGGAACATTCTCGACTTGATTCAAGCATGTGAAGAAACAAATGTTGTGTTTGATGTACTAAAAAGCATGTGACAGGATGCTACCACCATTCTTTCTAAACTCAATTAGGTGAAATGTCTAGCAAATTGTGCATTTGTTGAAGAATTCATGCCATGGATTTGTGGAAGACAAACTCAGAGGAGCAATGTTAGTGCTTTAAATCCACTAGATTACTACAAGAAAAATATCTTTATTCCTTTCTTGGCCCATGTAATTTCAGAACTGACAGAGCAACTCATTGAATGCCGCCCACGCTTGCTCAGTATTTCATACCAATTAAATTGCATGGTATTGTAAAATAAAAGCATGGCATGACCTGGAACTGCCAGAGCCCCCGACCGGATGAAAACGCATTTTTTGGCCGTGCGTCATTCCAGGTCTACCTGCCAGTAACGGCTCGAGATCCAGTGAGGAGAACAACATGGATCCGGCTACCAAGTCCAACAACTCATCATTTCCCTCCGTACCTCTCCTGGCGTGCCAGTGGCAGGCGGCGGGGATGCAACTTAATAGGTGTAACCTCCCCCGTATCGATGCGGTGCTGCACCAGGTGTGGCCGTCCAGCTCCCTCCTCAGTGGCGGCGAAGCCCTTCACAGCTGTGGTGCCAGGCAGCAGTCACTGCTGCATGAGTTGCATCCCCTCGCTGGCTTGGCTGCTGCTGTACGGAGGCTGACTGTAGGACCGGCTTGCGCTGGGCTGGTGATGGGGCTTCACTCATGGGGGGAGGGGTAAACACTTTTCATTCTGCGCTGCCGACCCTGCACTCAGATTGTGCTAATTAAAATATATGACAATGTGCTTGCTGTGGTGTATTTAATATCAAAAATAGCAAAAAGAAGATGCTGCAATTTAAATTTGTTTTTACTCAAAAACAAACAGTAACATGTAATCATAAGAGCTGTCTGTTACAGTACATGCTGTCAGATCAGGACTTGACTAATGCTGAAGCATCAGAGCTGCAACATGCTGTTTCTCGTATTACAACTGTACACAAGTAAAGGTGCGGTCACCAATTCCACACACATTTTCAGCCAGTCTTGTATTGCAGGGGCCTTGATGCTCCAGAAGTCCATGTTTCTTCTTGTTGATCTTGCCTTGTTGTGAGCAGTGCTGAAATAAAACTCCTTCATTGCACTAATGGAGTACTTTGTCAGACACTAATAGTCTAGCACATGCTTAAACATCCAAAATTGTGCCAGAATGCACCATTTAATGACTTTTTTTCAAAAATGGGGCGGACGACACCCCCCTCCCACACTTCGCCATCGGCCCTGCACGCCACGATGAGATCAGTGCCCTCTACTATCTTGTAAGTGCCACACACCTTAAAACAAATTGAAAACCCTGCATACGGGGTGGTGGACTGTCCGGCCAGCCACCTGGACTGCCATGGTTCCTCTTCCCTTCTTGTGCAGCATCTTCTATGATGTGTGGAGTAGTGGTTAGGGCTCTGGACTCTTGACCGGAGGGTCGTGGGTTCAATCCCCAGTGGGGGACACTGCTGCTGTACCCTTGAGCAAGGTACTTTACCTAGATTGCTCCAGTAAAACCCCAACTGTATAAATGGGTAATTGTATGTAAAAATAATGTGATATCTTGTAACAATTGTAAGTCGCCCTGGATAAGGGCGTCTGCTAAGAAATAAGTAATAATAATAATATATTTTTTATAAATCATACGATAACAAAATTACCAGCACAGAACCAACAGGCAACTTTTAAAGCTAAGCAATCTGCACCTGTGGTGTGCAGACCCAGTACCAAATAAAGCCTTATTTTTAAGCTTATATATAAGTTCAGAACACACAGGAGATAATATAATAAGACATTACTGATCCCACAGCCTTGATGTATCAATCTTGGAGTCTTAACACAGATATCAGTCACACAGTTTGATACATTGTGCACTATTCTTAGTAGAGATAAATCATTTTGTTTTATAAAGTACATTCTACTTACCCCTGCAATGATTGTTTTTGTAAACTTTTATCATGTCCCAAATTGAAGCATTTGTGTTCATCCATGCAAGCTAACCCCTCCCACTGGATAAGTAATGTAAGCAATTACTATATTTTGTTGATCTAGTCTTGTGATGCACGACATCTCAAGTGGTATAAAACACTCGGGTTGGGCCCCTCCGAAATGGCGCCCCTGCCATGCCCAAATCTCAAAATAGTGCAAAATTCAGCAAGGAAAAAAATTGGCATGACAGCGACGCGAAGCAGACAGGGTGAGGGGTCTGAGGCTAAGTGTGCAGACGTGGAAAATTATAGTCTTGTGCTGCGCACTGAGACCAGGAACCTACAGTTTGTATGCATGTATTGACCACAAACATTTGTTATGCTTTTTACTTTTGACATAAGCGACCAGCAACAGAAAAAATCCCCAAATGCGTGCTAAAATAGACGAATGAAAATTAAGCGACTGGTAAGCCCAATTCCGCTAGTTTTAAGCGGAACTGACATCCCTGCTTTGGTTACGTCGCCCGGAAATGTACGTGAAGAAACTGGCGGCAGATGCAAATTGTGTAGTGAAAGTTTTGACACGGACGGATTTTCATAACATTAAACAAATAATAATAGTCGGGTCCTGGTGAATGTATCTAATTTAAACAAATCCGGTAAGTTATTATTTAGCTTTTCAGAATTGGTTTGTGTGGCTATTGTGATAAGTTACACTACACAAAACTTACACAAAACGTGTTGTTTTTTATTTGCAAACAAGAGTATATATTTTTAGTTCAAAGCACAAGCAACATTAAATGGAGCATGGGCAAGTTAAAATGTGGAGAATCTACAGTATAGTGTTTTGTTCCAACTAAACGTGCTTAAATGTGACCCCATGTAGTGTTACTGAACATTCACAGCTGTGTCGCAGCAATTAAAAAACAAAAAGGCGGAAGCATTGGGACTGGGGAAAATGTATTTATTTTTAAAATAATTATGGACGGGACATTAGCATATAAACAACAGCCTAGAGATATTTACAGTAAAAACCTGAATTTTTGGTATCCATGTATTTACTGTATGACAGCATCTGTTTATTTCTCCAGGTTCAAGATGCTTTTAAATTCAGACCAGGTTGCCTTCATAGGGCAGGTGTTTGAATCATATGTGATTGAACATCACAAAAGCAATGTCCTCCAGATTCTACAGGAACCAGATGACGATGCGCACTATGCAGTTGTGGTGAATGCCATGACCCTTTTTGAGACCAACATGGAGGTTGGAGAATACTTCAATGCGTTTCCGAATGAAGTGCTCCCCGTTTTTGATAATGGTTTACGTAGAGCTGCCATGGCTGTTTTGCAGTCTGTTTCCAATCAAAGTGGCCACTCAATGAAACAAAATCTCCATGCTAGAATATCAGGTGAGTAGCTTTTGTTGTGACAATGTAATTGTTTATATTAACATTACAGAGTAAGTAGCGGGGTTCCGAAAAATATATGGTGTTACACGTCCCCACATGTAGCTACAACTGTTTGTCATGTACCTGTCATTTATTTTCATTGTAAACATCCTGACAACTTTTTACACTTATACCTTTTAAAGTCTGTTTCAAAGCTCTTTTCAAAAGGGCTGCTCGCACTGATAGTGTAAGGATTATTGTCAAGAATTTCAAACAGGTAACACAGCAATAACCATCCATGATGTAGTATGAAAAAGGAAAGCCAGAACACTTGTTGTAATGTGTTTTTAATCACTCTTCCTGCAGTGATTTAGAGAACAGATCTCAAACCCCAGTGCACTAGTGGCCATTTTGAAAATGGCTTTGAAACAGACTTTAAAGTTATAAGTGTAAAACGTTGTCAGGATGTTAACAATGACAAGAAAAATTACAGGTACATTATTTAAACAGGTGGACGTATAACAGTATTTTTTGCAATCCCGCTATTTACTTTTTAAAAGGACATTACATTTGGAGAGACTGCTCACATAGCAATACTGATCCCTAAATTCCTTACCATTTGAATCAATAAAATAGGACTCCCTATTACATACCTTTTCAGGCAAAATGACACCAAAATGCACTGGTAGTTGTACACAAAGAGGTTTATTTTTTTGTAACTATACAGGCCTGAAGTATTTGGATCCACAGCTACTGTATTTAGACCAATTATGATAGAACCCTGTATCAGTGAGATGGAATCTGTGGTCTGGATTCCAGTGAAGTTCTGGGGTAGAAGTTGGCACGTGTAGTTTAAAGTCTTTGTAGATGCATTTGAGATGATAATACATACAAAAAACATATACATATGCATTTAACATGCAAGGCTGGAAATATTTAAATTTCACCGAAAATGTAGAGGTCAAAGAGGCCCTTCGGTGAAACTGGGAGCATACTATACCAGGAGTGGAAAGACGGTGCCAGCCTAGCTTTAAGCCTTTGGAATGAAATGTGTGATCCTGAGGCTAACGCAAGATGCCACAGAGCTGATTTCTATTCTAATCAGGTCAGGTCTCTTTCAGGTTTGTAGTGCTCCTTCATGTGCTGTTTAAGTAACAGAACCCTGATTAAAAAGTTGTTCTGTATGTAGTGGAGGTGGTTACACTTTACATTTTTTCCATATAGCTAGAGAACCGCTTATCCAATTTTCATGAAACGTTATTTATTTGGCATAAGTTATTTAGAGTATCAGATTCTGGGGATAAATGGAGGTGTCTGTGTCAGTTTATTCATCATTTTTTACATATACCTGGAGAATCACTTGACAAATTGAGATTAAACATTGCATTGCTATATATAAATAACTACTGGTGAAGTCCTTTTCCTTAGGCTTCTTGCTATACTGAACATCAAAATAAACTTATCACTTATATTTGGATAAAATTCACTAGATATGATCGAAAAATGACAAACTCTGTTTTAGAGCAGGTGCAGTGAGTTTTTATTGTGCTGATTTAACAATTAACATCACAAAGATGATGCAAAATGATCTGTCGATCTTGGGCAGGTGTTGTGACTCTTGGACAGAGTGAGTCTGGTTATTCCATCTCGCCAGGTTTGAAATTGCTGGCTGTGAGCACCCAAGACGGCAAGCCACAGTACGCTGTCCTAGTCCAGCCTCCAACATGCCGATTACACGAAGGCGCTGCTCTTGACAGACGTGATATATTGTTTTTCTTTATTGTGATTTTCTTTATTGCTTTTATTCAAGCTTGCAATTCAACAGCTGAAATCACTCCATATCCAGTATCCAATCAACTGTCTCACTAATTAGATGATTAAGTGCATATGCTTCAGTCAGTCACTCAAGCGTGTCATGGTCAAGGATGAATGATTGCGTGATTAAAAAAAAATCCAAAAACATTTTGTCAATGTCCATCATTTATATACATTTTTTAAAAAATAAAATAAATGTGCTAAGTTTCTTTTGATGCTTGGTGTATTTGTTTTCCAAGCTCCTGTGTATTTACCATTTTTGTTTATTAAAGTTTTAATAAACTCAATGGGCAGCAGTGTGGAGTAGTGGTTAGGGCTCTGGACTCTTGACCGGAGGGTTGTGGGTTCAATCCCAGGTGGGGACACTGCTGCTGTACCCTTGAGCAAGGTACTTCACCTAGATTGCTCCAGTAAAAACCCAACTGTATAAATGGGTAAATGTATGTAAGAAATAATGTAATTGTATGTAAAAAAAAATAATGTGATATCTTGTAGCAATTGTAAGTTGCCCTGGATAAGGGCGTCTGCTAAGAAATAAATAAATAAAGTGAAAAACAAATTAAATGGGGCTGTACTATTGTGCTACTATGAGCCATTGAGAGGTGTATTGTCAAAATATTTGAGAAGTAGTTTTAGGTTTCTTTGTGCTGCAGTAAGTAAATAGTAGTAAGATGTTTACAAAATGTCATCTCTGTAGGCTTTTTTTCCTTTTCTTAAGGACAGTCCTGTAGGTTTTTGAATAAATGTGATTTCTGGCTTGTGCCGCTGCAAATAAATAGATGTGGCATTTAATTATTTTTTTTAAAACATTTCTCCCCTCAAGGAATTTCTGCCTGCTTTTTTTTTTTTTTTTTTTTTTTTTACTGTGTTTTTATTTATTTTTTTGCAAATTAAAGAAACCTACAGCTCCACCTAGTGGTGAAAAGTTAATCACTGCTACCTTAAAACTCCTTTTAATACTTATTTTATCATATGAAAAATGTATACACAAAAAGTTGTTTTATCTTAAAAACAAGGCGCATAGAGTTAGAAGTTCATCAATTATTCCCCAGTATTAGGAGAAAAGGCGATAGAGAAAAATAACACCAGAAACAAGGTACATGACTAGATGACCATGCCCTACTTTATACAGTAATATGTATAAAAACATGACAGTAATTTCATTGCTGGGTTTAAGGGGATTCTTGAAATAAATAAAAAAAAACCTTATTGCCACCATTAATTAAACAATGTTATAATACTTTCACTGCCGTCTGTTATTCTCTGTGTATAGGTGACTTGGGTTTCTGGAGATGTTCAGTGTCCCTAAAGGTGCTCATAAAGATGTTTCTGATGTACAGTTAACTATCAAGTAATTTATTTTCTTTAACAAACCCCATATTTACTAGAAGTCTGCCGAAATATTTACCTTTTTTCATATTTTAATTATTGACTTACAAGTAGAGTTTGACAAAGTTCAGTAAATGTTTGTCTCCCAAAAGCTTTTGTAGCTTTTTAGATTCCACATAGCAGCCAATATGCCAGTCCGCCATCTCTACTTTGTGTATGTTGCTAAAAGTAAGACAGATTTTATTCCTGTCTTTCCTCCTTTTTTGCAGCTTTACCGGTTTGCCCTGAGTTGACGAGGGAGCACATACCTAAATCCAGAGACGTAGGACACTTCCTGTCCGTCACTGGCACAGTCATACGCACCGGCATGACGAAGGTGCTGGAGTTTGAGCGGGACTACATATGTAATAAGTGCAAGCTTGTCTTCTGCGTGAAAGCAGACTTCGAACAGTATTACACTTTCAGCCAGCCCGTGTACTGCCCCAATGAGGAAGGCTGTAACTCCTCCAAATTCACCTGCCTGTCAGCAAGCTCTTCCACACCTGCCACCTGCAGGGACTACCAGGAAATCAAGATTCAAGAGCAGGTGAATGTAGACAAAGTGTAACATTCCCAAAAAAATAACCAGATTGGAGGGCAGAAAACCCATAGAAAATTATTTGATACACTCAAGTAGTGCATTGTCTCCACCCGGTAGTGACAAAGAGCTATAGACCAAAAGGACATTTTGCATTGTTAGTTAAATCATTCAGGCTTGTATGTTCTGTTATGCTAAACTGTTGCCATTACAAATGTGAATGCTTACACTGTATCTGTTCTGCTGTGTTATTCCTGTGCACAGGTTCAGAGGCTGTCTGTCGGAAGTATTCCACGGTCTATGATGGCAGTACTGGAAGACGATTTAGTGGACAGTTGCAAGTCTGGTAAGTGATCGATTTTTAATTCAATTGTAAAAAATATTTTATTAAAGCTTTGTGATTAACATTTTAGAAAATAATCTGTCACAAGAGGAATCTCTTTGCCACTGACTTTCCTTATGATTCCAAATCTGTATATCCTATGAAATACAGGCAGTCAAACACAGCAACCTGTTGCTGAATGATGCTTTTGAAGTCAGAGTTGGAGAGGAAGTTAATTGCATTTTTTTAATTAAAAACCTGGACCTTAACCCCCAAAGCGCTTGTCATACAATAGCTATAACTAGCAGACACCTGGAGTGTACTTGGGGACCATTGTCTCCCACTCTAATATGCTCAGTCAAATTAATCCACTTTGAAGACTTACACACTGGATGGACCCTGTAGTTTTGGTGTGTACTTTCTCAGAAAGATGTATACAGGGTATACATTGTAGTGCAAAAGTCCTCTGGTCTCAACCAATGACAACATTAAGTGATCACAGCATTTTACTGCATATACTGTAGTTGTATATTGGTCATTTGAAAATGCATGTGTAATCTAATCTATAATCTAAGAATTCTGGGTATTTTGGCTACTACATTGCTTCATTCATCTTTTTTACTGTCGTCTTTTCAATGAGGTGTTTCATAATATTATAGTATATGCAGGATTCCAAATTCTCAAACATGACATGAATTGTAAGACAAAAAAACATTTTACATGCAGTCCTTTTTTGTTGTCCATAGCAGGCATCAATTTGAGGTGTATGGCCACACAACATGTTTTCACCCTGTGGAATGAAAGTGTTGATCAGAGGCTAACCTCATTATTGACCTGACTCTGGATTTGATGTCTTGTTAAACCCGTGTGCTCCACAGGAGACGATGTTACAGTGTATGGCGTTGTGATGCAGCGATGGAAGCCCCTCCATCAAGATACACGCTGTAACCTGGAGATAGTTTTAAAAGCCAACTTCATTGAAGTTAATAATGAACAGCCTACAGGTGTGGTTATTAATGAGGAAGTTCAGAAAGAATTTGAAGACTTCTGGGATAAATACAAAAATAATCCTTTAGCAGGTATTTTTTGATATGCTTTTTTAATTACAATGTGAATACTACTTTTGTGCTTCTGTTATGTCTGTATGTCTATACTTGCACTACACAACAAATAGCACCATTCTCCAAGTGATATTTGGGAGAGAAACTGCTGAAGATGGGTAAATAAGAGATTCACTCCTAACATTTATTTTCACAAGAGATTACCATCTTGCCCATACATTTATTTTTGTGTGAAAGTACAACTATGGCCAAATGTTTTGCATCGCCTAGAATTTTAGTACTGAGACATAATAAAAAATTAAAAAATAATAAAAACTATGTGAACATAATTTGGATCTTTTATTTAACATCATATAATCAAAAACTACAAAATGTTATCGTAAAAGTCTACCAGAAGCCATAATGGTTGTACAGTATTTTGTTAGATTTTGAAATGTCACATTTTTCAATTTGTCAGTTTTTTGTTAAGTATATGGAAAACTACAAAGCGGTATGTAATTCAATATGTTGACATAACATTATTCAGCAGGTTTCACTGGACTTTATGAAGCACAATTTGTTATTTCTGTAGGGTGCTGCAAAACTTTTGGCCATAGCTGTATTGGAGAAGCAAAATGAAAAACATTTCAGTACAAACAGTGGGATTTAAAATGAATAAGAAATGCAAATACATGATACAGTTATCTCTTTGAGATCACTATAGGAAAATGTATGTTGCAAAATGACAGTACCACTGAGTGCCGTTTCAGGAGCGGAAATCCTTTTCATATGTATTATTATTATTATTTATTTCTTAGCAGACGCCCTTATCCAGGGCGACTTACAATGGTTACAAGATATCACATTATTTTTACATACAATTACCCATTTATACAGTTGGGTTTTTACTGGAGCAATCTAGGTAAAGTACCTTGCTCAAGGGTACAACAGCAGTGTCCCCCACTGTGGATTGAACCCACAACCCTCCAGTCAAGAGTCCAGAGCCCTAACCACTACTCCACACTGCTGCCCTGTAGTATTGCTTTAATAAAAAATGAAGTAAACTTCTCATTTTGGATGGTGCTCTTCTGTTTGTAAAAATACAAATATTAATTGCAATCTCTTATTTTTTTTATTCCGGTTTTAAAGGTAGGAATAAAATTCTGATGAGCCTATGTCCCCAGGTTTTCGGCATGTATGTTGTAAAGCTTGCTGTTGCCATGGTGTTGTCAGGAGGTGTACAAAGAATTGATGCATCTGGAAGTAAGGTCAGAGGTCAGTAGTTGAGTGCTTTCTTTTTTTTATGAGCCATCCATAACTAACTCATTTTACCCAAGATGAATTTGCTGCTAGTGTAGTGAGCCAGAGTGACTAGGGGCAGACTTTTTCACTAAGATTGAAATGAGACTCCCATGTCATTTAGTGGCAATGATTCTTGTTAAAAAAATAAAGAAATAAAGAAAGAAATACATTTTCACTCTTTCCATACCTATTGCTTGCAACAGATGTGATTAGCCAAGCTGCTATGCAAGGTTTCCCTTTATGCTTTCAGTATTCCAGTGAGATATGCGGTACTGTCTTTGGATTGAAGACCTGTTAAGTCCAGACAAAGCTAGTTACAAGAACATGCACATTTCTTTCTTTTTCAGGTGAGTCCCACCTTTTACTAGTGGGAGACCCTGGAACTGGAAAGTCTCAGTTTTTGAAATATGCTGCAAAGATTACTCCTCGGTCAGTCCTTACTGCTGGGATTGGATCCACCAGTGCAGGTACTTCTATTAGCCCTCCCATGTCTTGCAGCTGTGCGTTTTCATTAGATGTTTCCCATCCAAGCACTGACTGGATCCAACTGAACTAACAGCATTTTGCGAGCCATTGTTTTATTGTGCATTCAGAACCCCCTCTAGGTCAATCGTGTGAGCAGTACCCTGGTTACAAACCATGCAATGCTGTGCCAAGCTATTCTGTTTACACCTGATAATGCAAGCGTAAGCACTGAAAGATCTGATAGACCTACAACCAAATATGTCATGTTTATGTAAATCAAGTGGAAATCAGATTAATTTGCTGCAGCATCTGCACAGAGAAATGAATCAAGTCTCACATTAATATGCAGGCTTAGGTGATGAAAATATGACATTTTAAAATGACTTTAGCTAAGTTCTGTTTCATTCAGTTCAGAAGTAGTGCTCCTTGTATTATCATACCCATATCATTTCAGGGTTGACTGTTACTGCAGTGAAGGAATCTGGAGAATGGAATTTGGAGGCTGGCGCTTTGGTGCTGTCTGATGGAGGGCTGTGTTGTATCGATGAGTTCAACAGCATCAAGGAACACGATAGGACCAGCATTCACGAAGCCATGGAGCAGCAGACAATCAGTGTAGCCAAGGCTGGGTAAGGTCTCGGTCTGTGATTAAACTGTTATGAACTGGCAGCTTAATATTGCTGTAAAGTCTCAAAACATTTTACAGCAATGTTTATTTACATAGCTAAATCAAACATGTAGTTCTTGAAGTGCGATTTTAGAAAGTCAGTTTCAGAATGCTTAATAATACTGCAGGAGGTCTTGGAGCAGAGCAGCTATAAGGCTCATCACTCTGCAGATGCCTTGTAACTCTTGGTTCGCAAAGCAAACCAAAGTTTGATGACCAGAGACTATTTGGCTGATAAGGAGTAGATCAAAATGTATAATTGGAGGGGGGTTTCCAGTAAAAAAGCAGAAACTTAAAATGAATTGCTATATTCTTTACCACAAGAAGCCTTAAGTTGAAAGTACTATTTTTTTGCATCCAACAAAAGGGAATACTGATCCTGCCGTATTATGGAGATGAAAGATTACTTTATCACATTTGTGATTTGTGATATGTGATATAAATGCTTACATTACTGTATCAGTGGGCCTGTAGGCTACATTTAGGGTTACCAGATTTCCAGCTTGAAAAAATTCACTACTGCATTTTCTAAACCGTTGGAAGCACACAAGTATGATACTGTAGTATTATTTTTCATGGTACATACACAGAAGTAGGCCTATTTCATTACATGTCGATAACTGTACCTTTTAAGTGTATAGACATCCTATCGTTAAGATATCGTCTGTAGTATAGACTGTCCCTTGAAATTCTGACTCGCTCTAAAGCAGCACAACACATTTCTGTCCCAGATGGCTTTCCATAGAGATCACTATGCGTGTGCGCGCATAATCTGGTTTGTTTACTTTTTGCTGTCAAAAACTTTTAAATAGAGGCTCAAGAGTTGCTGTGTTGATTCTGTGTATTTTTTAATGTACTGTATATTCATCTCGCATATCACATGGAGCTCTTTTTCATTTGCCATTTCTTGAAACTGTTGCGCAAATTTCGGTGAGACGGTAAATAAGTGCAAGGTGTTTGTCATTTGTAACGAATACAAACATCTGATTTTTGTATCAGAATACATGCCCCAGCACTCATAGAAATATGTTTGTTTTATTTGTGTTTGTGCTACGCGCTGTTCAAGTCGCAATGGACCAATCAGAAATAAGGTCAAAGGTAGTGGCTGTCAGACTGATACTGTCTCGCTCACGCAGAGATTACCACAGAATTAAAAAGTATTGACATGAGAATTTAATTATTAAAGTCGAAAAATATAATGTTCTTTATGATGCCAATGTCCGTGGTAATAAAGACAATAAAAAGGACGCCACATGGCAAGAAATAATAGAACAATTTTAAATTTATGGTATGCTGTCAATCCTTTATTTCATCTTAAGTTTAGTCAGTGACAGGGAGCACCACACACTGGTTTTGTATTTCTGTAAAATGACGCTTCTTTGTTTTAATAATGTTGGTCAATAATAATCACATTAGCTCTTTAACAAGCTGGTGGTATTCCCCTAACTCTCTTTTCTTTTTGTAGTGTTTTAAATGTTGAATTCGTGATACGCGTATGTATTTAGCTAAATCTGGACTTGTTGTGATTAAGGAAAAAATACGTGATTTACACGAAATTGGGAGGAAAAAAAACACCTGTTAAAATATAAAGTTAAGGTCTAACGTTTTAATATGTGTTTTTGGGGGGGGCAACAAAATGTATCTGTACATCTGTAATTAGCATTAGCTTAAATACATCATGGATAGCTATCAATGATAAAATGGGCTTACAGTTTGACAGGTAACGAGATACTTTTGTTTATGTACAGTGACAAATAATATTACAGTATCATACTTTTGTGTGCTTTCATCTGTTTTTTGCTGTACTACTACTAGGTTATTTTTATAAACTCGGTGTGTGAGATTACCACGTCTCTGTAAACGGGGTAGCATGTAGGCTAACTACTGTGATTACATGGTGGTAACAATAGATAATAAAATAAATAGTCTATTAATTATATTACTTCATTGTTATAAAATTATTAAAACGTTCTAATTATGGATGTAGCTTATGTTATTGAAACTTTTATTTGTATTAACCTAGTGTCACTTTTAATAAAGAATATTTCAACATTAAAAACTTATATATTTTTAAAATAAAAAGTCAACGTGACGTCTATTTGTTTCGCATGACACCTGTCGGTGCAGTTTAACAGATATCCTAGAGCGGCCTTCTCGCAGACAAGCCGGGCTCTAAATTTTAAAACCTTTAACACCACAGTAGCCCCAAGCGGGACTTGAACGTTTCATGATGTATGCCTAGTCCCGATCAAGATGGCGGCATTAATGGACTTTTTTAGATTGAAAACTACTCTCCACGCCTGCGCAAAGTTCATGGGAAATTTAGTCTTAGCATTGAAAAAGTGATGAACTACACTGATCCTTTATCAAAAACTGTTGCCCATCCGGTTTTAAGTCTTTGCGCATCTTTTTTTAAAACCAGTATTTTAAGAAAACTGTTTAAAATCTTAAAATGAAAATAGCAAAAGGCATGTCACACAAATAGGATCTGCATGTCTTGTAATTGTCATTTTAATTAACCTGGTAGTTTTAGAGAACCACGAGTGTGAATATTTTTGTAATGTTACTCTATAGGGGAAAATGCAAGTTCTGTTTAACCTCTCTGGGGTGACCCGTAAACAGCTAAATTGTTAGCAATGCACAAACATGGAAACAAAAAACACTCCAAGGTTTATAACTAAATAAACAGTTTATTATGTTGGTCAGGATAAATGCGCCACGCTGGATTTTACCACAACTCCGATTACAATGCACACGAGACACTTTGCAGACACATGTTTGGCGATCATTTAATGTAGATAAACATTCCCGTTCCAAATTCGTATATACATCCATAGCACACTATCACCAATCCTTGTACAAAACAAGACAACAATTATGATTTTTACACAACTTTAACCCCTTTTTATACAAGCTTAAAACCACAGTGTCTTGCCACTTACAGGGAGGGAGAGAGCATGCTTCAAATTAGCACTTCCGTAAATAGTAGCACGCTTTTCCCTTTCTACTCAGAATGCACTTTTAATGCATGATTAAATTGTAAAAAAAAAAAAAAATGTATCTGCGATCAACTCTTTAGTTGACTAATCAGTGTGTGTTTATATATAATGTGTGTGTGTGTGTGCTTGCATGTATATCTATATATGTGTGTGCCTATGTATTGGATTTATTTGCATCAGAGCTATAATCTTCCTGTACTAAGTTTAACAATGTATTTGGGGGGTCTCCCAAGTGGCGCATCCCGTAAAGGCGCTCCGTGTGGAGTGCAGGATTCGCTCTATAGCCTGGACGTCATCGGTTCGAGTCCAGGCTATTCCACAGCCGACTGGACGGGAGCTCCCAGGGGGCGGCGCACAATTGGACGAGCGTCGCCTGGGGGGAGGGAGGGTTAGGTCGGCCAGGGTGTCCACGGCTCACCACGCACCAGCGACCCCTGTAGTCTTTCCGGGCGCCTGCAGGCTTGCCTGTAAGCTGCGTTGTCCTCCGATGCCGTAGCTCTTGGGTGGCTGCATGGTGAGTCCGCAGTATGAAAAAAAGCAGTCGGCTGATGGTACACACTTCGGAGGACAGCGTGTGTTCATCTTCGCCCTCCCGAGTCAGCGCAGGGGTGGTAGCGGTGAGCTGAGCCTAAAAAATAATTGGACATTCTAAATTGGGAGAAAATGTTTTAAAAATATATATTTTTTTCTTTTCTTTTCTCTTTAGTATAGTGTGCAAGCTAAATACAAGGACCACCATCTTGGCAGCAACTAACCCCAAAGGCCAGTATGACCCCAATGTGTCTGTATCTGTAAATGTAGCCCTCAGCAGCCCACTGCTGAGCCGCTTTGACTTGGTCCTGGTGTTGCTGGACACTAAGAATGAGGAGTGGGACCATATCATCTCCTCCTTTATACTCGAAAACAAAGGTATGCATAATAATCTTCTAACACTTACCTGTAGTTGTATATCATTTTTTCCTCATGACTAATTAAATAAATAAATAAATAAATAAATAAATAAATGTTGGGGGTCCTCGAGTGACTCACCTGGTAGAAGCTCAGCTGTGTGGTGTGTAGGGTGAATCATACAGCGCAGGTTCGCGTCCTGGCTGTGCGAAGTAGGCCTGTCTTTGCTGGGGACTCCGAAGGGAGTGTTGCATTGGCTCTGGTGCTCCCGTGGATTAGGGAGGTAAAACCGGCAGGGACTGTTTCTCCTTATCGCTCTACAGCGAACCTTGCTGGCAGGTGCCCAGTGAGCTCAGAGCAGACACCTGCAGGGCTGGCCTTTGTCCTCCAGAGGTCGGTGGCTAGCTAACATCCGCTCTCGAGTTCCTGGGTGAAAAAAGAAGCTGGCTTGGTCGTGGGATCAGAGGACGCCCACTGAATCTTCGGGTCTCCTGAGCCATGTGGGGAATTGCTGCGGTGAGGAGAAAAGCGGGGGAAAATATTATAGCTGGACACATTTAAAATAAAAAAAAGAAATATATATTGCAAAAAAATATATGAAAAATATATATGTCGGATCTTTCCTATAATAAATAATTCCAAGCGTTGCATCTGGTGCAAGCCCAACACTGCACATCACCCAGTCAACACCATCCCAAGGGACTGGGAAGGAAATTCACATTTCAGCAGGATAAAGACCCGAAGCACAAAGCCAAAGCCACACAGGAGTGGTTGAACAAGAAGAGAATTCATGTTGTTGAGTGGCCCAGTTAAAGTCCTGACTTGAATCCAATCGAAAATTTATGGTGAGACTTGAAGATTGCAGTCCATCGACGATCCCCAACAAACTTATCAGAACTGTAGCAATTTTCCCGTGAAGGATGGGCAAAAATGTCACAGTTTTACTGTGCAAAGCTAGTAGAGAACTATCCAAAAAGACTCATAGCAGTAATTGCTGCAAATGGTGCTTCTACCAAGTACTGACTTAAGGGACTGAATACTTATGCAACCAGTAAATTTCGTTTTGTACATTTTCTTTGCAAGTTTTGCTGACATTTAACCTCCTCATATAAGTGTTCAGTTTAACCACTACAGCTTTGTATAAAAAAAAGTTTGTTTGAAAAACTGTGCACAGATTATTTGTAATTCAACAAAATGTGACATTATTGGTAGGGGGTGAATACTTCTGCAAACCACTGTATATAGTGTTTTAGGTTTTTGTCTTTTATAACAGGGATAAAATCGGTACAAAATAGTTTTTAATTGAAACATCGGTAAAAATCGGGGGGAAAAAACACTTTACATGTGGAATATGATGAGTAGCAGTTCTGGTTTCTGATTAATAATGTCCCTGGGGGCTCCCGAGTGGCGCATCCAGTAAAGGCGCTCCGTGCGGAGTGCAAGATGTGCCCTATAGCCTGGAGATTGCAAGTTTGAATCCAGGTTATGTCACAGCCGACCGTGACCGGGAGTTCCTAGGGGGCGGCGCACAATTAGCTGAGCACTGCCCGGGTCAGGAGGGCTTAGGTTGGCAGGGGAATCCACAGCTCACCACGCATCAGCGACCCCTGTGGCCTATAGGGTGCCTGTGGTTCTGCAGTGGAGCCGCCAGATCTGTGTTGTCCTCCGACACTATAGGTCTGGTGGCATCGCAGTGGATCTGCAGTGTGAAAAATGACGGCTTGGCAGGAGCACGTTTCGGAGGACGCGTGTTCCAGCCGCCGTTTCCCGAGTCGGCGGGGGGGTTGCGAGCGGTGAGCCGAGGATACAGATAATAATTAGGCATACTAAATTGGGGAGAAAACCGGGGTAAAAAATTGGTGACGACTACATTTATAAATAAAATATACATAATGTCCCTGGCATGTAAAATGAAGCAGAATCTGTGCAAGTCGAAGCCACATTTTCCAAAGTTAATTGGTACTTTGCAAACGTTTGGGCAATCGCTGTGCTGACGGAAATAGTATCTACAGAAGGTATGAACATGACATCAGCACAAAACAAGCCAGGTTTATTTGCCTTGAAATCATAAAAAAGGAAAATTGTCAACTAAAGCATCACCATTTTCTGTAAAATATTTACGATTAAGATTGTCGGCGTTTGGCAGTGTTTTACTACAGACAGTACTGTCGCACAAAGTCACCAATACATACCTCTCTGCAATAAACAGTGGCTGTCCAGCAAAGCACATTGAGACTTTCACCATGCAATACTCGACCTACGGTTGAAATGGAAACCCCAGTCCCACTTGCAGCCAATTCACTTTGAATATCTTTGGCAGTTAATTTTGGTTTGTTAGTAACCTTCCTCACAATTCTTCTACTTGTTCTTGGTGAAAAAACCTTCTTTCTTCCAGACTGAGGCAACATTGTGACAGTACCATGAATCTTGTACTTCTTGATTTAATAGAATCAATAGTTGAAGTTGGGATACTCAAATGGTTGGAAATCTTCTTGTATCCCTCTGCCTAAGGTCTTTTTCCCATATTGACTTATTGGTAATGACAGCAATCATCCTATTCACCCACCTGAATGTTCACCTACAATCCAGCATTTCCTAGACGTTTCTAGAATTAGGTTCTGCATTATCATATTGAAATGTCTAGCACCTTGTAGACAATACTATCTTAGCATCAAAGGGTATGAATACTTTTGAATTAGCATTTTTGGAGTTTTGCAAAAAAAAAAAAAAAAATGCTGAAATATTTTTTGTAACTTTTTTTTTCTCATCCACAAAAGCAAAACTAAAATATTACTTCTGTTAATCATAGTACTGTACAAACAAAACCAACTACAGTACATCTAAATGGAAGCCTACTTTATTTTAAAACAGTCCTTTCAGCTATGTATTTTTTGACATTTGTATCTTTTTTTGTGTTCCCTGAAAAACGGATAAGGGTTGGAACGGGCCAAAATGAAATAATCAGATATGCGTTACACTCTTTTAACCGTCACTGAAGTCAGAATCTTACAGGGTGGGATATGCAAGTGCTGACTGTAGTTTAATTATTTTAATAAGTTTATTTCTATTCATAATTAACCAACAGGTGCACCCAGTGTATCTGCCAAATTGTGGAGCATGGAGAAGATGAAAACATATTTCTGTCTCATTAAGGCATTGAAGCCCAGAATGTCTGAAGAAGCCAATGCTATCCTAATTCGATATTATCAGCTGCAGCGGCAGAGTGACGTCAGAAATGCTGCCAGAACCACTATTCGCATGCTAGAAAGCTTGAGTCGCTTAGCAGAAGGTGAGATTTATTTTATATTCCACCCGATGTCTGTCACAGTGCCTTGTGTTTCAGAAAGTTGTATAGTTTTCAAATCCCAGCCCCTGCATGAATACAAATAGTGGGGTAGATGCACTTCTTCATAGACAGATTAATTCTAAAATTGAGTCTTTTTGAAGTGAAGTTACTTCCAGGTCAGGGATCGATGACCCAGGAATATCAACAGCACAGCTAAGTCATTTCTCAAGAGTTCAATCAAAGGGTACATTTAAGGGTTTAAGCCTCCAGCATCTTCAAGAAGTAACAGCATTGGTAGTGAGAGCAAAGTTAATTAGACTTATTGTAATGATGAATACCTACCAGTGTGTGTATACAGTGCCGTGAAAAAGTATTTGCCCCCTTGTCTGATTTTCTGCATTTTTGCACATTTTTCACATTGTATTCGGTCAGATTTTTTTGTGGGTTGTAGTAGTATATAGAGGGAGTCTGAAAGAAAAAATGACACCAAAGTTTGGTGCTTCTTTCATTTGTTTGGTGTGCAAGGTAATCAAACATGCAATCTTCAGGTGTGAAAAAGTTATTGCCCCCCCCCCCAGTTAACTCAACCCAATTAAAGGGATAATTAGGGTCAGCTGTTTGAGTACTTTGGTTAACAACCAGGCCTGATTTGGGCCAGCCCTGCCCAATATAAATCTGATTAACTTTGGCCCTTACCATCAGAGTGAAGTTGTCAGCACACAGGTTCTAGAGCAGGGGTGGGCAATTCCGGTCCTGGAGGGCCGGTGTCCCTCCTGGCTTTTGTTGCAACTTTGCCTGAATTACTTAATTGGACCAATTATTAACAATTATTGGTCTAATTAAGTAATTTAGAGCACAGTTGGAACAAAAGCCAGGAGGGACACCGGCCCTCCAGGACCGGAATTGCCCATCCCTGTTCTAGAGGCACATCATGCCACGAACAAAAGAAATTCCTGAAAACCTCCGGAAAAAAGTTGTTGATGTCTATCAGTCTGGAAAGGTTTACAAAGCCATGTCTAAGGCTCTGGGGCTCCACCGAACCACAGTCAGAGCCATCTTGTCCAAATGGAGAAAGTTTGGGACAGTAGTGAATCTTCCCAGGAGTGGCCGTCCTGCCAAAATCTCTTCAAGAGCAAAGCGTAAAATCATCCAGGAAGTCACAAAGAACCTTAGAACAACATCCAGGGATCTGCAGGCCTCTCTCGCCTCGGCTAAGGTCAGTGTTTATGACTCCACCATCAGAAAGACACTGGGCAAAAATGGGATTCATGGCAGAGTAGCACAGCGGAAACCATTGCTCATTAAGAACATGAATGCTCGCCTCAAGTTTGCCAAAAAACACCTGGATGATCCTTAAGAGTTCTGGAACAATGTTCTATGGACAGATGAGTCAAAAGTGGAACTTTTTGGCCGATATGGGCCCCGTTATGTCTAGCGAAAACCAAACAATGCATTCCACAGTAAGAACCTCATACCAACGGTCAAACATGGTGGTGGTAGTGTCATGGTTTGGGGACGCTTAGCTGCATCAGGACGCAGCTGGTCATGCAGCAAGACAATGATCCAAAACACACAAGCAAGTCTACATCAGAATGGTTGAAGAACAAGAAATTTAAAGTTTTGGAATGGCCTAGTCAAAGTCCAGACCTAAACCCCATTGAGATGTGGCAGGACCTGAAACGAGCTGTTCATGCTCGAAAACCCACAAATGTCACTGAGTTGAAGCAGTTCTGCATGGAGGAGCAGGCCAAAATTCCTCCACGGCGCTGTGAGAGACTAATCAATAACTACAGGAAGCGTTTGGTTGCAGTTATTGCTGCTAAAGGTGGCGTAACCAGTTATTGAGTCTAAGGGGTTGATTTCTTTTTCACATGGGGGCATTGGGTGTTGCATAACTTTCTTTAATAAATAAATGAAATATGTATAAAATGTGTGTGTTCTTTGTTCACTCGGTCCATTTTATCTAATATTAGGTTTTGGTTGAAGATCTGATAACATTCAGTGTCAAAAATATGCAAAAATGCAGAAAATCAGACAGGGCAAATACTTTTTCACGGCACTGTATAATATATACAAAAAAATGTTAAGTAGGTTTTGTTTTGATTCTAGCTCATTCAAGGCTGATGTTCAGGGACATTGTGACAGTGGAAGATGCAATCGTTGTTGTTTCAGTCATGGAATGTTCAATGCAGGTATGTTTCTGGCCTTGCTTATGATAGAGCAGTCCTAACCAATGACGTCATCGTCTTCTTGCTACTTCAGTGACTTGCATCTATTCATCATTTTATTTATTTTAAGTTGGGGCATGTTCTCGCTATGAGTTGCACACAACACAAGGAGAAAGCACACCCCAAATTTGTTTGTTCTACTTGAGCTGGGATGACCCTGCTTTTTGCATGTCCCTGGAGCAGTGTGGAGAGTAGGGGTTCTACTGTACATTTATTTACTTTTTGTAGGGAAAGAAATCTGACATGATTTTTTTTTTTTTATCAAAAATACTTTATATGTATAAAAGAAAATAATGTTAATACAATTGTATAAACATTAGATATAAGCAAGCAAAGACGTGCAGGTCACTGCATGCCCTAATGTATACGTTTGTATTATAACACAGACGTCCATGGAGTCAAATCAGAGGATTGACTAATGATTCAAACAAAAACGTTACATTAAATACTATGAATATATTGGCATTTCCACCCCATTTCTTATACTCTCTTCCAATCAGTATGGATCCACTTTGCTGTCACACACCTTCAATACACCTCCTGGTAAGGGGGGAAACTCGCCCAAATCTATCACATTCTATAGTGCGTCACATTTAAGCATTTTAACCTAATCTGTTTCAAACTAGTCCTTTGTTTGTGGTGTTCTGTTTTCACACTGTGTGTCTCCATTCCTCCACCCATCTTGATTAGACACCTGGTAACTTTGGCACTCTGCCCGGATGCCAAGATACGAGAGACTGCAAATATCTAGTTTCTTTTTTTTAGAGAGACAGGAAAATTGCAGAGTCTTGCTTAGCTAGTTACATGTGCTTTAAGATGTATTAAAATATGAGAATATCAAAACTCATACAAATAATCAACTACATAATTAATACTTTATGAAGAATGTCATCTCCTACAACTTTTACCTCAATTAAGTTTATAAAAATATTAGTTTTTTTTTTCTCCTAAATGATTAATGTTAAAAATGTAAACTCTGTCAGCTCTTACTTTATTTTAATTTAGGGAGGGGCTCTTCTCGGTGGTGGGAATGCACTGCATACTTCTTTTCCAGAGGACCCATGTGAGCAGTATAAAATGCAATGTGAGCTTCTCCTTGAAGGATTGGGGCTGCAACATCTTCTCAGTAATGAGCTGGAACGCCTTAATAAGTAAGAAACAAAAATGCACTGTAACGTGTTATAGGCTGGTTATCTCATTTTTCGGCAGACAAAATAATTGTAATACAATTTCAAAACATTTGGAGTTGCCTTTACCAATATAATCTGAAATGTACTTTTATTTACAAAAAAAATGAGTTGGCCCCAAATTGCAGAAAGAGGCTCAGAGTACAAATATTGTGTTTTTTTTATGGCTTATTTTGGCAGATCAGACTGATGACATCAGATCTAGAATACATTTCACTCTTTCATACTAAATTGATTGCCCTATGCAGTAAGGTTAAACCCAGATGTAGAATAAAAAATATATTTAAAATGCATAATTCTTTGACATTTAGTCCTGAGTGTGTGTTTATTTTATTTTTGTTAAACTTTCAGCTTTTTGGTTAATAAATATATCCATTTTTTTAAATACAGTTGTAACAGTGGTGTATTTGTGATTCTGTATTCCTCAGGTTACAGAATAATTGTGCCGGTCCTTCTAAACAAACAGAGACTTCTGTCCATGAAGAAGGATTACATGATAATTCAACTATTCAAACAGTAAAACCATCTGCAACAGAATCCAAGACAAACAGCAGCTGTGAACATGGTCTGGAATGGTTCATCTCTTTGAAAAATAGAACCGAGACAGAACCGAATATGCATGTGTCACCAATACAAAAGGTGCCAGAGGAGGGTTACAATGAGAAAACTTCAACTGAATCAGGTGATTCACTTCATAATAACAAGAGCATTCAGGATCTGTCAAGTAGCAACACAGCAGTAAGGACAGCTCTAAGTGATAGGTTGGCTGCACAAGATAAACTGGCTAGTTCTGTTGTCAAAGAAAGCATTGGTTCAAAAAAGGACAGCAATACAACAGCCACAGAGTATGTTGTAACAGTAAAGGGTTCTAAAAATCTACACAGTAAGAGGAAGAAAAAGATCAAACATCTTTGTCAGGATACAGAAAGCCATGAAAAGACCACTGATTTAAAATCGGACCATTCTGGTTTATTTGACCAAAGTCATGATGGATCAGGCTACCCCTCTTCTGCTGACAAGAGGCTTTCACACAGCACACCGCTAAGATGCGTTCCTTCGGTGAGAAGAAATAAGAAAGCCCAGATTGACCACACTGCAGGTCCTCCTGCACCAGATACTGATGAGATCCCTGACTTTCTCCGGTCAAAACTGAGTTGTTTTGTGTTTAAACCAAGAGAGAAATTGTCTTATTCTGATGATTGTCATAGTGTATGTAATAAGCGGGATCAGTTATTACAGAAACTAAATGGTAATGATATGGGTCATGCTGACACCACTGAATCGAGGGGAGACCAAGTGAAAAGCCACGCACCAAGTGACCCCAGCAGAGGTGTGGTGTCCGTCACTAAATTATCAAAATTTGGTAAATTTTCCTTTACGTCCCCCACAGAGGAGAAATGTGTTGACCAAACCGTTGTTAAACAACAAGGGCAAGCACAGGTGTACATGGGACAAAATACAGACACATACAGTACTGGTAGTTCAAGAAAAAGAAAATCATTTCAACTGGGTTTTGCTGATCCAAGAAATACCATATCAAGCAAAGCTCTCTTTTGCTCTTCACCGCTGGATGATGAAGCCTTAGATGTTGACTGGGAAGAAGAATTCAGGAAAAAATGATAATTACATCAGTGTGTGCTTGGAGATTTATGACAAGTCTGGAAGACTTTGTTTGTTTCTACTTCAGACCAAGAGGTACATACCAAAAGTCTGGTGTGTACACTTGGCACAATTTGAGGGCTACTAAAATGTATGTACATTTTCAAAATTGAACGAAAATAAAAACTGAATAATGTAATGCAAATTTTACTTTTCTTGTTGGGTTCTTGATAGGCGTTATAATCAATACATTTAACAAGCCTGTAAAGGAAATATCATTTTGTATACAAGCATTTGAAGTAACTGAATTTTTGTTGTATTTTTCCATTAAAAAAGATTCTTCAAACTGCTCATAAATCATAGTACTGTATTTACATAAAGGTAGCCAGATTCCCCCAAGAGACTACGCTGTGTTTCTGCTCAGTGAACTGAGCATGGAGCTGCTGTCAAGGTCACAGAAAAGCCCCAAGGAGTTCTTCACTGAGGTTTATGTCAAGAACGTAATGCGTGTAGAACAGGGATTTTCATTATAGGCTCATTGGCTGCACTTTCTTAGCACAGGTAAGAATGGTTTTTGCTTTTACTGACTAACTCATTTTGAGTCATGATAGTTGAAGTATGTTTAAATTTTAACTGTTTTAACGTGTCAGACAATTGCAATAACAGCTGAAAATACTGCTTGGAATTGTCAAACCATGAGTTCTTACTTAGTCAACGTCTGTTTTACCTTTCACAAATTAAGTGTGGCATTGAATTCATTAAAATGAGGCATGACTTGCATGTCAGAATCTTTAAACCTTTTTTGACTAAGATAATGATCCTTTGTGACATTGTATCTTATTTTTTTAACTTTTTTTTAATAGAGCATGCACTGTACACAGTTAAGTATTGAATGTTCAAGGAACAATATTGTTATATAGAGAGAACAATTACCCCCTGCCCCGAGTTATTAATACAGGAGACATGGGTAATAATGTTGTGATCGGGTAACATGAGCAATTAACTGCTCACTTCTACTGTGGATGAAGCAAGGGTTTTATCAATTATGAATGCAAAATATCAATGTTATTTGCACCTAGCTCAGTCATATATGGAGTAAGTCATATTTACTGTACATCTGAATATAACACTGCTGCCACTTTATATTGTATCTTGTTTTCTGTAACTACTTATGACCACCTGGATGATAATGCCAAAGAAAATACAAGGATCTATTGTGGTTAGAAAATGTTTAAATTTTTAAATAGACCCTTGTTTGACAAAGGGTTTTGTTGGTTTTCATCATATAGACCTCAGCTATGGTATTCATTCAGCTATATATGTATTTTTGGTTTTGCATTAAACTCCAGCTCACAACTGAGACTACTGTTTGCCCAACGCTTTCATTTTGAAAAACAATCTTAAGATCTCCCACTATATATAAGGAACAGCCTTCTCTTAAGACCATTTCACTTCCTTTTTAATGGTCTTAATAATTCCATAGCACAAAATGGCGATTTAGAGACAGGATCCGTCAAGTATTTTACATCAACACAGAAAAAAAAACTGAATAAATAACAATGCGAGGCAGTGCATTAGTAGGAGTGAAAGATAAATGTTCGAGTTCTGAAATTATACTGCAGGGACAAACAATGCCTGGTGGAACATATGCGAGTCATTCTAGAACTGTTAGCGATGGTCCCAAGTGAGTACTTAAAACACAGGAAGGGTTACTTTTCTGTAGCTTCTGGACTAAAATAGTATTTTAGACTCAAGGGCAAAAAGATACGGAGTACATTTTAAAGAAACAAATATTAGTGAGCTAAGCCGGTCGTTTTATGATAATTAATTGAAAGGCAAGTGCCAGGTGGCTTTTATAACAAGGAATGTAATCTTGTTCAGGGAAATCCATTGGTAGTTTTGTCAGGGTATTCCAAATACGATGTTATGAAAGCTTATCAAGGCAATCATCCACAGCTCACCCTCAGTATCTCTCTTCACATGTTAAAACTGTTACTGTCCTACTGAATTCACTACCTCTGCAGCATGTATAGACTCATACAGATCTAAGAACGTCACTTAAAACTAGTATACTATTGTGGTGTACTGTATGAAAGATGACTCAACTCAAAACAACAAAGAAATCTCACTTTATGACTGAATGCTTGAAACAGATCTTGAAGCTGTTTGTAGTAAACTAGTTCATGTATTAAAGGGTACATAAGGACCTTTTTGTTTAGTAACTTTAACACTTTAACTATTTACAATCTTGAAATAAAAATTGAAGTATATATCTGAAAGGTTATAGATGCAGTTGCAAAACATAAGTATTGCCAGCAGGGGGCAGTGAAACCTTCAGTGAATCTTTAACTCAGCTGCTTGTCTTGCAACCACATAAACAGCTAAATAGAAACAAGAGGTGCCCTAAAACGGAGATACCTCGTAACCTAAACAATATTTCTGTTTGTGTAATTGGTAGTTTTTTCATTCCAAAATATGTTTCTTCATTTTGTAAAAACTGGTTTAGGAGAATGACAGTCATGATCATGCTTTTGATAAATCTTTGCTTCTCCTGTTTTTTATGGTCAACTATGTGATTAACTGCTCTAGGCTTTACTAACTACAGTGTGCAACATGTTGATTACGTGGCATGTTCCATGGAGCAGCTTAAGCATAAGCTTGCTTCATGATTTGCATTTTTCTATAATAGTTTCCAATAAATTGCCTTACTAGAGCTGTAGTTCAAATATTGTTATAATTGCTGGAGTAATTGTAATGGTATATGTGCAAAATACTACATTAGTAATATAATTGGTATAGCCTTCTGTTATCACAGTATCCTCTTGTAAACATGTTTTTTTTTTTTTTTTTTTTCCCCCACAATAAACTGAAGAGACAGGAATGGCTCAAACTCTTAGGCCATGGATTTTATACATTTGTTAGTTTTGTCTAAAATATTTCTGCACAGTGATATTTTGATTAACAGTATACCACTATAAGCATTGTCTAAGCTATTTAAATAACTAACGAACTGGTACCTTATCAATAAAGGGTATTGTAGGGACAGTATCATTGTAGGGACAGTATCGGTGTATTACCTTCAACATACATATTGCACAACATGGAACATATATGAGGTTGAGGTTTTTGTGCTAGAACACTGCCCAGGGCTCCGTATGATCTAAATCTATGTCAGGAGTCATAGAAAGCAAGGAAATTCAAAAAGAGAAAAAAAGAAATAGTTGACACTAAAGGCGAATGTGAAAACATATGCATGTTCTTGAACAGTGACCTAGATTCCTGGCTTGCTGAAATGCATTACTCTCCAGCTGCCAGTATTATTCTCTGCTTACCTAGAGTAGAACTAGGACACATAATAATTGTAGTACATATTGCAAGCTTTGCAAGAGCCTTACAATAATATGGAGAAGAAGTTATTTATTTATATGTGAAAGTCAATTTTGTGTGTAGGTCAAGCAGTAGCCCGCAGTAAGGAAAAAATAATTATGGCTTTATATCTTCAATTAATATTGTGAAATTTCAGTATGTGCAGTTGTGGACATTTCACCTGTGCAACGATCGTAACTTATTATTTATTTGTTTATTATTATTATTATTTGTTTATTTAGCAGACGCCTTTATCCAAGGCGACTTACAGAGACTAAGGTGTGTGAACTATGCATCAGCTGCAGAGTCACTTACAACTACGTCTCACCTGAAAGACGGAGCACAAGGAGGTTAAGTGACTTACTCAGGGTCACACAATGAGTCAGTGGCTGAGGTTGGATTTGAACCGGGGACCTCCTGGTTACAAGCCCTTTTCTTTAACCACTGGACCACACAGCCTCCCCTATATACAGGAATAAAATAGTAATTTAATGACTGGTTGGTTTGGTTCTCTTGCCTTGCACATTTCAGTGCCAAAATAGACATTATTTAATAATGATTCCCCCAGTGTTAAGTGTACAAACTGAAGTATGCACAAGACTTTTGAGTACAGAGCACTTTAGATTAATGTATCTCTTCACAAGATCTGTCCATTTTCAAGGACATCGCAGCACCTGGTCATGGCGCCAAGTAAATAGTCCTTGGCTATGACCCACCTTGCATCCTGTCAAAATGTGCCTTAATGTTGCAGGTGATGAACACAAAGACTTGAGGGATCCTCTCCTACCCAGAGGTTTAGGTTCTGTGGTGATGGGAGTTTAGCTGCAGTATGCCTTTACCATAAAGCCCCAACTCTGCTGAGGCAGCTTGGAACTCCCAACGATTTCCTGACGTATGAACTGATTAAAGCTTCCAGCTTCTCTACTTTTGTCAAAGAAACCTTGTACACAGTCATGAATTATTTATCCCATTTTTTTTATCTCGGTAAACAAATGAAACTAGGCATTCACTGAACACATGATATGAATATATTTCAATGTTTTGTTATAACACTTGTTGATAAAGCCATTTCATTCAAAACAGTCACATTATAATCTGTTCTCCAGCACTTTTCCTCAGGGTGTTTACACAATGCAGTGTAGCTCTCCATTTAGAAATAATTAAAACCTCTATGTGGGGCTGTGGCAATGTGCCCCGTCCCTGTGTGCATTTGTGTGTTGCGTGCGTGTGTTAATGTTGGTGTATAGAGATTGGTACACGGGATATAAACGGGTCTGTGTTTCACGTGTGTTTAAAGTGTAGATTTGTATTTAGGCACGGGATTGCACATCACGCACGTGCATTTAAAATATAATATGTGAACACGGGGTTTCACGTAATGAATTCACGTGCTGGGATTCAAGTGAATAATTAATTAGTAATTGAATCCCAGCACAAACAGTATAAATAGATGCACGTTTAGTCACTCGTGGTTGGTGTTCGGTGAGTGGAGAACGGGAGAGAGAGAAGGAGAAAGTAAAAGAAAGCAGAAGCGTAAAGATAAGTGTTATCCACTCACCGTGTTTGTTCGTCTGTCCTGCACCGTCTGTTTAGTCTTTAGTCGTTTTGTATGTCTGTTTATTTTGGCGCAAGTGCCGTGTCCTGTTTTGTGTACTGTTTAAAACCCTTTTATTTGTTAATAAACGCTGAGTGCAGCCATTGCACTCAGCTCATCATCAACCACTGTCTTTGTTTGGATTCCTTTCTGGTCTGACGCAACCCACTCTGGCCGTCTTTGTGACACGTGGTGTCATCGTGGGATAGCCGCGCCTCCAAGCGTCAGACCAGGAGGGGTTTTGTTTAAAAAAAAAAAAAAAAAAAAAAAAAAAAAAAATGGCAGAAGACGCCATCAAAGTGCGGGACTGGATGCTGGAAAATGCTGGGCTGGAGGCCCAGTCTATACCAGTAGTCGTCCAGTTCCTGCAGTTTATGGATAGGGAACGATGGGAGGCTTATGCAAGGGAGCAGACCGTAAGCACCTGGGAGGAAGGTGTGGGTTTGGTCCTCAGCTACCTGGAGGCAATTATAAGTGGAACAGCAGCCCAGGTAGCAGTCCCACCAGCAGAGGAAGAATGCCTGCTGTCCCCGTCTCCACCAGCAGAGGAAGAATTCCTGCTGGTTTTGCCTCCACAGCCCAAGCGGGAGGAGCCTGAGCGTCCACAGCCCAAGCGGGAGGAGCCTGAACGTCCTACGCCTGAGTGGGAGGAGCCCGAACGTCCTACGCCTGAGTGGGAGGAGCCCGAACGTCCTACGCCTGAGTGGGAGGAGCCCGAACGTCCTACGCCTGAGTGGGGGGAGCCCGAACGTCCACAGCCCAAAAGGGAGGAGTCGGTGCGTCCACAGCCCAACAGGGAGGAGTCGGTGCGTCCACAGCCCAACAGGGAGGAGTCGGTGCGTCCACAGCCCAACAGGGAGGAGTCGGGGCGTCCACAGCCCAAAAGGGAGGAGTCGGTGCGTCCACAGCCCGAAGAGAGGGAAGTCGGGGCTTTCACAGCCCTAGGACCCAAGCTGCCAGCAGAGGGTGAATACCTGCTGGTCCCACCTCCACCAGCAGAGGGTGAATGCCTGCTGGTTCCACCTCCACCGCAGTGGGAGGACTGCTTGCCCCTCCCACCTCCATCAGCAGAGGGTGAATACCTGCTGGTTCCACCTCCACCGCAGTGGGAGGACTGCTGGCCCCTCCCACCTCCACCAGCAGAGGGTGAATACCTGCTGGTTCCACCACCGCCAGGAGCAGAGGAGCTGGAGCTGCCTCTGTCTCCACCACCGCCAGGAGCAGAGGAGCTGGAGCTGCCTCTGCCTCCGCCACCGCCCGGAGCAGAGGAGCAGGAGCTGCCTCTGCTGCCCGTACCTCCGCAGGGAGTACGGTGGCCGGAGCCCCAGAAAGGGGAGCTGCCAGCCACGAAGAAGGGGGAGGAGGTCTGGAGATCACCAACCCCAGCAGCAGTTTCGCTGCTGGAGATCGTGGGGGAGGTCAGGAGACCTGCTCCCACTGCAGCAGTTTCGCTGCCGGAGATCGTGGGGGAGGTCCGGAGACCTGCTCCCACTGCAGCAGTTTCGCTGCCGGAGATCGTGGGGGAGGTCCGGAGACCTGCTCCCACTGCAGCAGTTTCGCTGCCGGAGATCGTGGGGGAGGTCCGGAGACCTGCTCCCACTGCAGCTTCTTCGCTGCCGGCAGTACTGAGGTCGGAGCCCCACCAAAGGGAGCTACCGGCTACAAAGACAGGGGGAGAGGTCAGGAGACCACTTTCCCCAGCAGCAGTTTCGCTGCAGGAGTGGACCAACAGGCTGTCAGCCGTGCCACTACCGGCAGGGGTGCTGACAGCATGGCCAGCCATGGGCCCACTGAAGCCTCCCTTCCCAGCCCGAGACTTTGTCCTGGACTGCTGGATTTTTAAGGGGGGAGGTGGCCGTTGAGGCCATGTGTGCTGCGCACAAGGGGGGGTATATGTGGCAATGTGCCCCGTCCCTGTGTGCATTTGTGTGTTGCGTGCGTGTGTTAATGTTGGTGTATAGAGATTGGTACACGGGATATAAACGGGTCTGTGTTTCACGTGTGTTTAAAGTGTAGATTTGTATTTAGGCACGGGATTGCACATCACGCACGTGCATTTAAAATATAATATGTGAACACGGGGTTTCACGTAATGAATTCACGTGCTGGGATTCAAGTGAATAATTAATTAGTAATTGAATCCCAGCACAAACAGTATAAATAGATGCACGTTTAGTCACTCGTGGTTGGTGTTCGGTGAGTGGAGAACGGGAGAGAGAGAAGGAGAAAGTAAAAGAAAGCAGAAGCGTAAAGATAAGTGTTATCCACTCACCGTGTTTGTTCGTCTGTCCTGCACCGTCTGTTTAGTCTTTAGTCGTTTTGTATGTCTGTTTATTTTGGCGCAAGTGCCGTGTCCTGTTTTGTGTACTGTTTAAAACCCTTTTATTTGTTAATAAACGCTGAGTGCAGCCATTGCACTCAGCTCATCATCAACCACTGTCTTTGTTTGGATTCCTTTCTGGTCTGACGCAACCCACTCTGGCCGTCTTTGTGACAGGGGCATGTTGACTAATATCAGAGCTTCAGGCAAAGGAAGAGATGCAATCTTATATAAATACTGTTAAATTAGCAAGCCATCAATAAAACAGGCACCATCTGTAGTAACATCAGCCCGTTCATTGCTGCGTGTGAGATGTTGCACTTCCTAAGCTCATAATGATTGCTTGAACTCCTTGTTCTGAAATTGCAGTGGTGCTATGTATTGAAAAAGTGCTGGTGAAGGTAATTGTTGTGGGCATTTGGTTGTGCAACTAATATTTTCCAGGATTCATGGGATTGTGTAATGTTCTTATTTATGTAGTGCAAATGCAGATGTGTGAAATGTATTTATTCCCACTGGAGTTGATATTTAATTGAAGATCTTCTTGTCCTCAGAGCTACACAAGTGTACACTAATTCACCTAAGTTGACCCGTTTTCTCTTGTTAATTTAGCCAAATGTATTCCGTGAGCGTACGTGTAGAGAGAGAGGAAAGCTCCTTTGGACCAACACCTGACTATTCAACTGAAATGGAAAACAGCCCGGATTAATAGCTCTATGTTAATATCTGACAAATTAAATTAGGCATTCAGTTTGGTTTTCCATCAACAGGCAACTGATTTAGAGGTTCCTCCAGATAAATGTGTGCGTCCCAGGAGGCGCTGTGACTCGGGTAGTCCTCTTAAATAAACTAAATTATTTTTAAAAACCTAACCAAGTGACATTCATAGTTTCTATTCAAAACATGACTTCTGACCAATTGGAATTAAAGATAACCAGACGGACACATACAGAACACAAACACACCTTTTTACTGTTAAAAGACGTGGTTCTGAAGCCTTTTCCTACATGCACAATCATTACTATATTCAGATGGCCTCTAGCAATATAGTTGAAAAGGAATACCTGTTCACCCCTGTTCTAAACCCATATGAGTCTAAACTATCTAGCTACTGTGTTGTTACAAAAGGTTTTTGTTGAACAACTATATGCGGTAACAGTGCTAAGATGGAACAACATTCTTCACAAAACATGTCTCCTAATAAACTAGTTGTCATAAAAATGATTTGCACCTTTTTAAGTAGACCCTTGTACAGAAAAAATAGCATTGTTTTTGCCTTTTTAATATATTGTACTGTCCTGTAAAACACTTTATGTCTATATGGTGTTTTTAATATAGACCTGAATAACAAAACCCCTCACTAGAAAGCAGTTTCATGTAGAAATTAAGGTTTGAGGTCTTTGTTTTACAGTACAGCGTCTGACAGCTGTACCTGTCTTTACATAAATTTGTGTGGTTGGTGTGATATTGATGCAAAAAAGTAAAGTGACATTTCACATGTAATGTTATAGGTTGTGGTAGTCGAGCTTAGATGTTGTTTCCTCAGTAAGGCCTTTCATTTGGAATCCAGGATTGGGCTGGTCAATGTTATTCAACCATAGCAGATGCAGATGTAGATGCTCAAAATTGAGTTTTGAGATCGAAACTACAAAGACAGTGATCTCTCTTTGAAGAACACAGCTCCATTGTGGAATCTAGGTACAACAGAGTGTTAGCTGCCAGCAGAGTGTTGTGTGTTTTATTTTTATTTTTTTTTAAGGTGCTGCTTCGAATCTTGTGTTGAATCAGTTGTATGAAGCCAGTGTTGAAGGACTAAATAACTTTCCAATCTGATCAAACACAAGATCCCAGACAGTAACCTGTTGATACCACAGGGGTTTCATTTAGATTTCTTAAAACATTTTGTTGTATTATGTGTTACTCATAAGTGACTATTTATGTTGTCCAGTAAGACAAATTTAGAATGTTTCAAATCTTACAACCAGGCAATAGGACCACAGTGCATCATGAAGCCAAAATCCTACCCTACCTAGTATTGGTAGAGTACAAAGTATAAACATTATGATGTTTTGTATTACAGTATTTAAAACTGTTAATAATTTTAAAAATATTACAAACTTTAATTCTGTGTCTTGTTATTGAAGGAGTTTATGTGGGCCCAAATCTATCACAACCAGTATGTTGTATAAAACAAAAAATGAATGAAATGCTGCCTTTTGCATTAGATGAGAAAGATGACATAAAATTATCTGTTTTAACACACCGTTGTTTCTGAAATTGCATCTGATCTGCAGTTATTTTTACAGGGAACCAAAATAACTGTTTGCTTTGTATTGCAGCCAAAGCCAGTTGCTGGAGATCTCTTAATGTCAAGGACAGGTGTTGGCTTATTTAAATCCAGCACCCATAGGTCCCTTTTTTGTCCTGCACATTACTGCAGTTTAACCTGTAAATGTAAAGGCTTTGCAAGTTTAGGTAGATTGGTCATTCTGCTTTCAAGTTGGCTTTCGTCATTTAAGTCCTTCAACAAGACATCGTATTTCAAATATGTGAATGTTTTTCTTTTAGTGGCAACCAGTAAACCCTCCCCTTTGATGTTTTGGTGAGTGTTTTCTCTTTTATTTTGGATTTATTTATTTTTGTGTGAGATGGCAAAGAATGCTTTGGACTAAAAGGCCCCGAACACATTTTCTACACTGACATGTCAAATGCTCCTTTTATCACCTTTGTACTGATGAGTATAGTTGTAAACTTAAGTACCTCACATATTACATTGTCAGTATAAAGTTGTTCCTAGACTATTCCTGATTAATGAAGCATGCTTCTTTTTATTAATCTAGTACGGTTTTCAAAATTGTATTTAGTTTTTGCACTGCATTTTCTTTTTCTTTACTAGAATCACATTTACCTTTTCCATTGGGGTTTAATACTCAGAGAATTTCATTCTGCTTTACATTGTGGGTCATTTTAATTGAGTCCTGTGCAATAAGCAGTGCCTAACATGGAAATGAATAAAAATGGGGAGGATCATAAAATGCATTAGATCATGACTACATTATTTGGGCATGAGGTAATAATGTTTCTTATATCAGATGCCAAACTGTATCTTTGTAAAGCGACACGATTTTCTGTACATGTTTTTCTTCTCTATTCTGCTCTTTGTGTAGTTTGTTGTTTCCAGTATCTAGCTGTTATGCAGACTTCAAGATCGGTTGTTGTTAGATGTTAAGTTACAGTTTTTTCAGTCACTGTCTCATGCCTGCATTCCACATCTTTTATTGATCTTTCCAGACATGTATGACAATCTCAGCGGTTGACTACATGACTGATGAGGGTCAAAAATCCTTATCATGGTTCGTAATCTTTACACCTTATGTCTACAGTGATGCTTTCATGGTGCTGTATCGTACCTCCATGCATACCAGATTACAATCATTGGTTACCAGTTTGTAACACGTTGGATTTTAAGATTATTCTCCTGAACAATATAAGGCCTGGCCTGTAGCCACCTTACTTGAAGGCCTAGTTGTTATTCATGATCTGATTTATTTAGGGTTGTTGCATGTGCTTTTAACTCCTATTCCTCGAACCTCTGCAGTACCTTAGTTTCCAGTGTTTTGAAGTCAACTTTTAAAATCTTGTTTTAAGGATTCATGCTAATTCTGATACTATAGTGCCCTCTGATCAATTTCTTTTGAAGGTGCTATATAAAGATTTTGTTGTTGTTGTAATCAGTCACCATTTAGTGTTTTACACTAAGTAATGTAAAAATCCAATTGGAATCAGGTAATGTAAACAGTAACAGCTTAAAGGGGAAGTGATTTTTAATCGTGCAAAAATATCCTTTTACTGATTCTGAATTGTTATATAAAAGTGGGTAGTCTGACCAGATATCCAAGAAGCTGTTTGTCTAGAAGTAGCTATAGGTTTGTTGCATTCAAGCGCTTTACAAAATGTAACCCATTCCAGAAATGAGACTGATTACTAGGCTTTAGAAAAAGAAGCAGCTTGATTCCATTAAGGGTTTAACAAAATACCCTGCTGTGGACAGCTTACAGGGTACTGACAAGGCAACAGAAACATGAAGCAGACACACATGGAAAATAAAAGCAGATGGTAAACTGTGTATATAAGGATGCAGTACAATCTGTTAATGTACTGTCACCTCAGTTCTGTTGAAATATTATATATTGGGCACTTTTCACAATAATTTATTTCAGGAGTTATTTAAAGACAATTTTAAGTATGTTTTGACTATAAATAAAGTTAGATTTTTCATGACGCTTTCCGATATTGTACATTGCATGTTGCACAGTCATCCAATGAGTCTTAGTCACGTCTTCAGTAAATGGGTGAATGTACAGTACCATGTTAAGGGAGACATTTAGCTGATCGCGTTTTAAACATTACATTTTTACACTCTAATTACTGTTTATAGCAGATCTCTCTCTCTCTGCTGTATGCTTGAATAAATCTAGCACTTTCAGCTAGGCTGTGCCAGTGTGCAAGCCTACATGGAGGTGCTAGGGAGAATGTATTTGTCAATCAGATGTTATCTTGGTCCTCCAGGTGTAAAATCACAGATTTTGATTTAGTCCTTTATTTCCATTGTCCTTGTTGAAGGTTTGCATATCTATTTGGAAGAAGTATGTACTAGAAATGTCTTTGTGGGTGTTGATTTTAAATGTCACCTTAGCACTTGCAAAGCAAGTGGTTGACTGAAATTGAGTTCCTGTGCTAGATTTCAGTTAAGTTACCCAGAAACACCACAGTTTCCTGTCAGCATTTTTGCAGAACATGCAGAGGAACTGATGAAGAAAACACGTAAGTCACATACCTGCTAATTATTATCAGCCTTTATAAACATTTTGTTATCCAGTCTCATTTGGATTTGTCACTTCTATGGTGCCTGTACTTTACAACTTACTTCAGGTGACTTCAATAGAACTAATGCTTGTCAGCCAATCAGTATAGGTCTGTGTCAAAGGTGTAACAAAAAGAAGCCATGTCGCTTTTGCTTTAGTATGACTTGCTTGAAATTATTTTTAATTGTGTACATTACATTTTTTTTTGTCAAATACAGATCATAGAACGTAAACTAGCTGCAGAAATGTACAAATAGCAATAGGCATACGCTACATTCATATTTTAAAGGTATGTTGAAATATATATTTTTTGTTTTTATGTTTTTGAACACCGTACTATTTACGTCTGTAAAAACAATGGTAATGGATTGAACTGTTTCTGCACCTTTTGTTACGGTCAGGCAAAGTCATTGATTTCCTGGCACTGTAACAGGAAATACAGACAATTTGCTTGTCTGTATAGTGCAGATAAGACACATACATACAGTGATTAAGGCATTTCATTGCCAAAGGAATGTGTTGTATTTTATTTTTGATAGTGGTTTGTAACATATTACGACATTTAAACCTATTGTACACTCTAGAATAAAAAAAAAAAAACAAACAATATTTTGAGTTTCGAATGTACTAGAGTTTGTTGTGTTCAGTCCACTGGGAGGAAATGGTTTGGATTGTTTTGGTTGCTATGCAGTTGATGTGCCTGTAATATAGGAGCAAAGCCAAAATAATATTTCTCAGTTCACAGTATATGCAACCAATACTTAACGTAGCTGGTCATGATGTTTTTTAACTAGTGTGGCATTAATAATTATCAGTGATAGTAACTATGACACTTGTGGCTGTGAAGGCACTGCTTCTGAAAGTAACATATCATATTTCAAAAGCTAATTTTAGACCAATTTTAAATTCACCCTGAGATGGCCAAAAAGTCAAGTGAATGAACACAGTGAATGCTATTCAGACAATGGTCAAGCCTTAGAGAAGTTACACAGCAGAGACAGTGTATTGTGCTGAAAAATTCTGGTTAGAGACACAGCTGTTTAATGTCTAGAGACAGATATCTGTGGCAGGGTAATGCACATACAAAACCAAAATCAATCTGTTTTCATTAAACATGAGAATTAGCTACTGTAGCTATGTATCTGAAAGTGTCTGTTTTTTAAAATAACAATAACTGTATAACCCTTAGTCCAAAACATTATTTGTAATACTATAGTATTTCTAACATTGTATTGATTGGGTAGAACATCGAATACAAGCATTCTGGGCTAACAATAGTAGTTTGGTTTTCGTAATAGATATGCTATCTAACTTATAGTATCATTTTAATTCCAATAGAATGTTTTGCATTAGTGTGGTAACATTGTGTATCAAAGGTGTTAAAAGGCACGATCCCAGTTAAGTTTATGAACACTGAAACATCTCATCTCTTGAAGAAGAAATTATGGGGGGGGGGGGGGGGTGTAGGTGGGAGCAAGCTGTACTGTACTTTTTGAATGTTTGGTGGCTTGTGTCTGGCTTTTGGTTGTTAAACAGTCTGAATCTCATGCTGCTTTAATAAGAATTATTTTTAATTTATTAAAAGCAAACATGTTCAATAATATCAATGAAACAGAACAGGGTTAGGCTCCATGTCTGTAGCTCTATTTACACAAGTGTATTGGTAAAAACTGTTTTTTTTTTCTTGTTTTTTTTCTTTGGGGGGGGGGGGTTATACCTCAATTAAATATGAAAGTTAATTAGAAGGGAAAAAATGACATTTTGTTATTGTTTAAAACTATATTCTGTCAGGAATATTATTTGCATAGACAATTGGACAAAGGCTTAATTTCTGATTAATTGAGTAACCATGGACAATTGCACACGGATAATGTATTACACAGGATTTAATTACCCAACAAGCATCTTGCCAGCTGGAAAGCATGTCGTTCAGTATTGCCTCAGACAGTAAACTTAATTCAAGCAATGGTAGACTTTATTCCAGATTGTTTGCCACTGTGGCATTTTGATGGTATGATGGTATATATGCCTTTCACCTGAGGATACCCAACAATGTCCATGCTGACATGCATAAATAAACATTCTGGCGTAATGGACAGTCTGAACTTAAAAGGGCCCGGGAGAATGGAGTGTTAGTTGCCCACTCAGTTATTCCTGTGAAGGAAAGTCCAGTCCAGAGATGAGGAACTCCGGGAACATAGTGTGGGAAGCAGGAACTGCAATAGTCAGTATTCTGTATGATACAGAGAAGGCTTTATTTTTTTTTAAAAAAGGCTAGTCTTTTAACCAGTGCTTTCCTCAAAAACAATGACCAAATTGTGGGCTTCAATAAGGACTACACAGAAAGCAACAACCAGCCCAAAATGGCATGAACATTTACAGACCTGAGAAACAGTGGCAATTTCCAAGGCTTCGTATTCATAGGTTTTCAAAACTATCCCAGCATGCCAGTCAACAACAAACACCTTGTAAATAGTTTTAATTCAATTACTATTTTTACCCTTCCTCAGAACTAAGGTGGGATTCACTGTGTTATTTCCTTGTTTATGGCGGCATTCAATCAACTACTGCTGTATATAAATATTTAAAGGCCTAACGAATGTTAACATGATTTTTGACACTTTTGGTAATGCAGTCTTTCTACTATATATCTGGAAGTCTGATTGAAAAGTGCCATGGGAATAAGATGGGTCATAAAGTGCATTTGTATTTTGTAATTAAATCTACCAGTAAGTGATTTAAAGTCCAAAATGTATACTTGTCTCAGCTGATCATATTTAAATATAGCCAGCCATATTCTTGGATTGGCATAGGCTAGCATTTTGGGGTTGTTCCTGAAAAAAGCAAGGAGCTGTGTCTCAAGGGTAGGGCAATAGTGGTCAGCTTCCTGTGAATGTGGAGAGCCGAGCGGCAGTTATAATGACACCGACAAGCACCTGAAGTCATAGTTCATGCTGTGCTCAAACAGCTGCTCTGGGTTACTAATGAATCGAATAATTTAAACCTGTCAGTGATTGATGTTAATTGCCTCCTGATTTAGATTTACACTAATGAGTTCATCCAGCATTACATTTCAGCTATATTTTTTATTTGTGCTAGCCTGTCCCTCCCATATGTACAAACACTCATTAGAAGCACACTTCCCTGTCACACAGCCAATACACTGGACGAGACTGAACAGTGTCCCAGTGAAAACACAGCCACAGGAAGGCAGTAAAGCACAGGAAACTGTCAACAAGAAAGGTCATAGAACAGGGGGGCAGCCTAAAGTGTCATTTGTAATAAACAACAATAAAGAAAAAAAATCTTGTTTTTTCTTTGTGGGTGTCACTTTAATTACTATGGATGTTAATGAACCATTCTGCTGTGGCTTTCAATACTAATGTATTAATCTTAATTGCTTGGAGGCTTCCCCACTCCATTTTAGCAACTATATCCATTAGCATTGCTGGCCTCCACTGTCATTTTTAAACGTCCTTGACACTTCCATGCTTGAGGTCTCTAAAATTGGTTAAAACATTTACATGTAATAAGGGGGTGTAAAATATATATATATATATATACACACACACACATACCTCACGCGTACCTCACGCATATACGTGTCAAGGACATATACTGTATATATATATATACCTCACGCATGGACGTGTCAAGGACAATTAAAAATGACAGTTTTTAAATGTATGAGTGTGTGTGTATGTGTGTGTATATATATATATATATATATATATATATATATATATATATATATATACAGTCAAAAGTTTACATACCAGTGGAAATTTATAATTTCCAGAAATTTCTCAAAAACAAAGAATTTTAGGAAAAATCTTTTGTAGCAAAAGTTTTGCTTTTGTGGAGGAGGAAAAAAAGTTACAAGAAATAGATGTCTACAATTTGTTTATTTCAGCAATTTTTTTTGCAAAACTCCAAAAATGCTCATTCAAAAGTATTCATACATTTTGTAATTCTAGAAAAGTTTTGAAAATGCTGATTTGTAGGTCATTACCAATAAGTCAATATGGGAAAAAGTAAAGAGCTATCAGAAGACCTTTAGGCAGAAAACTATTTATTGTCATAAAGCTGGAGAATGATACAAAAAGATTTCCAAGCATTTTAGTATCCCAATTTCAACTATTGTTTCTATTATCAAGAAGTACAAGACTCATGGCACTGTGATGAACGTAACGGCACACCCCTCTCTCGAAATGTTTGCTTAATTGCTTACACCTGTATGAAATACTCGCAGGAGACTCGGGGCGGCATTTAAGGCAGTCTGACTTGTATGACAGAGACGGGACTTGACGTGCTGCAGGTGAGAGACTCAAACTACATGTAACTGGAGAGAGAGGCTCAAGTAAAACGAAACTGCATGCAACCAGAGCGAGAGGCTTACTCAATACGAGACACTGTAAAAATCAAGAACAGAGTGTTGTCTATCTTTGATAAGTTTAGCTGCAAGTAACTAGATGCCGAAGCTGTCTGACTGATTGCCGTGCATGTGTTGAACCAGGAACAGAGGGCAGGACTGGGGTACACCTTCAGTTTAAGGAGGACTGAGACCAAGACTTTTGGGGTGGGGGCTTCTGACCACCGATCCAAGGGAAGTTTTTTAATGCTTTTTAACTCTGTTTCTTTTATCTGATTGTATCTATTATGGGGTGGGATCTTGTATTGTGAGGGGAACTTTTAATTACTGCAATTATTAATTAGTTCTGTGATTTAGAGATAGCTATTGGAGCTTATATTATCTAACACCTAACTTAATTGTACATAAGCCTATATTGATTCAATAGATCTGATTCTTCTCTATTGGCTACATGTTTGTAGATTCACTTATGTTTTGATTTGGTATTGTGTTGGTTTGAAGGATTCACTTTATTGTTTGTTGTGTGTATTTCTAAATTGATTTAAAGGATTGTTTGCTGTGTGCATTTTTAGATTTATATATTTGTGTTGATTTCCATTACATGAGAGTAGATGTTAAAACTTCATGCTGATTTGAACTCTGCTCTCGCCAAGATAAGCACCAACTAAGACGTAGCTTTACAGTAAACTAATGTGATCCATATGTGTCTCCATCCATTTGCGCTTCCTTCCATATGGTGATGTAGATATCCTTCTGTCTGGAGTTGATGGCCGAAGTGTAATGCTGGCTCCAGGGATCAGCTTATTGCCTCCCTAGCGCATCAGCACACACAACGGCTGCGATGCTGGCTCCGGGGATCAACCACAGTGCATTCTCCCCAGCGCATCAGCATGACAACCGTCTGGATTGATCTTAGTAGGGTACATCTCTGGGGTCTTCAAGTGGGCATCTTCCATCCTCGGTGTTTCGTCGACTAGCCCACGACACCTCAAGAGGGCTCGACGGTGATTCTGGTGTCCCAGCATCACCCCCCTCCGTCCCCCACTCAACTCAGCCCAGCTTACTTACCTGTACATCAGCTTTCCTTTCTATTGTGCTTGAGATCACCAGCCAGAATCTTTCCGTCTCAACCACAGCCAGTTGCTGCTCCTCTCTGCTGCTTCAGATAAGTTCTTCACTGTGCGACGCAACTCTTGGCCACTGAATCTGATGTCTCTGAGAAACCGGGTTGTAGAGTATGCCACAAATCCTCGACAACCCACCTCCACTGGGTAAACCCGGACTCTCCATCCTCGCTGTTCCGCGTCGGTGGCTAGTTGAGAATACCGCAGTTTCTTCCTCTCATACGCCTCATCTACATCATCCTCCCATGGCACTGTTAACTCTACCAGGTGAACAAGGTGTGCTGATCCAGACCACAAGACAATATCTGGTCGAAGGTTAGTGGTGGCAATCTCAGGTGGAAAAATAAGCCGTTGACCAACATCTACCAGCATTTTCCAGTCTCTAGCAGCTTCCAGTTGTCCTGGGCGATGATTGGTTTTAACACCTTTTAACACCTTGTAGTTAATTGATTTATATGCAGCCTTACTGACTCTAACTAGGTAACATGTCTTAATTATTAATGGTGATTGTTGTTGATCTTGTCTCTAAGCATACAGTCATTTTATATAAGGTGATTTTTAATGTCCTCTCTTTTACTTGTTAATAAATCCAGGGTTACTGTTTTATACTAGTCCTATTTCCTGGTGCTTCTTTTATTGTATAGAACTCCCAGCAATCCATTATTTCCGGACCTTCCCGGGTAATCAAAGGTGGTGGCAGCTATACACTACTCTCTGTAAATCCAGTTAGTACACTACCCTACCTGTGGGAAAGGGTTTTATTACAGTACTGTCACAACGCTCCCTTGGTCTGGAAGAAAGCAGGTTCATTCACCAAGAACAAGTAGAAGAATTGTGAGGAAGGTTAATAACAATCCAAGATTGACTGCCAAAGATATTCAAAGTGAACTGGCTGCAAGTTGGACTAGGGTTTCCATTTCAACCATAGGTTGAGTATTGCATGGTGAAGGTCTCTGGGCACAGGCCAATGAAAAAGCCACTCTTAGGAAAATGTCACAAGGACAATCTCTTAAAGTTTGCAAAACAGCATTTGAATGATGGATATGAGTTCTGGTCAAATGTTTTGTGGAGTGATGAAACAATAACTGAGCTATTTGGTCACGCTGATAGTGATTTTGTTTGGAGAAAATCTGGTGAGGCGTACAAAGAAAAGAACACCATACATACTGTCAAGCATGAAGGTCGTAATATCCTTCTATGGGGCTGCTTTATCTCTAATGGCACAGGAAACTTTGTTCCAATACATGGTAAAATGGATTCCATAGCATACCAAAAGATATTGGCCAATCATCTAAAACCCTCCACTACAAAACTTGGTTTAAAGCGCAACTGGGCATTCCAACATGACAATGATCCAAATCACACATCACAATCTACTTCAGAATGGCTAAAGAAGAATAAAATCAAGGTTCTGGAATGGCCTAGTCAAAGTCCTGATCTAAATCTGATTTGAGAATCTTTGGTAAGAGTTGAAGGCTGTGCACGAGAGAAGTCCTTGGAATTTGAATGAACTGGAACAATTTTGCGTGAAAAATCACTAAAGAATCATGCCAAAAGCTCATTGACAAATATCCTTTAAAAGAGGCTATTATTGCTAAAGATGCCTCAACTAGCTATTGGTTTAATTTTCCTTGTCAGGGTATGAATACTTTTGAATTGGCATTTCTGGAGTTTTGCAAAAAAAATTGCTGAAATAAATAAATTGTAGACATCTATTTCTTGTAACTTGTTTTTTCCTCATCCAGAAAATTTGTTTGAGAAATTCCGAAATTATTCATTTCCATTGGGGTATGTAAACTTTTGACTACATCTGTGTGTGTGTGTGTATGTATGTATGTATGTATATATGTATATATATATGTGTATATGTATGTGTGTGTGTGTGTATATATATATATATATATATATTTCCTGGAAAAGAGAAACGATTATGATGTACTGCTTGTTGTTGTTGCCAGCATTTCTTATTGGGCCACCACCAAAGTAAACAGAAAAGTGTCAGTAATCTGAGACACAAAGCACTTCTTTCCTGAAGGAATAAGAATCTGTTGTGTAAAAGATGGGAGCGTTACTGTTGCAATGCCTGAATTATCAGATGAGCTAAGCTCTTTGCTTCCTTAGAATTGCTCATTTTCTAAATTGTTTAGCTTTTTATTCCTGATTATCACAATGTTTCAAACCTCATGTGGGTCTCTTCCTTAAATGTGTCTTAAACTAAACAAAGGAGCCGTAAAATTAAAACAAAACAGCTGATGGGTGTGGGTTTTAATTAGTATCAGCCAGTTTATTAAAAAACAATGACAAAAAGAAACTAATCGGAAAACAAGCAGTTCAATTTGTTACAATGGAGCATGCAAACAACAACAGACAAGTTTGTGTTCTCTGTGGCCTTGGTTCATTTTCACTGGCATCCACTTTAAGTTTAATTTACAGGTTTGTTATATTTATGTATTTAATAAATACAATATGATGAACAGATGGAAAGAATGTATGAATGGACAATCCTTCAACAAACTTGGAGAGTTGTGTTTATTCTTATTTGGCATTGGGTTTGCTTTGGGTATTTACTGTATGCACTGTATTTAATGCAAGGCATTGGGGAAGAGTGGTGTTTTAATATTGTATATCAGCATTAATGCTCTTACAGGCCAGCGCATTCATATTGAACACGTTTATCAGAGGCGGGGCGGGGCTTCGGACTGTTGCAGAGTTTTTAAAATAACACTGTGAACAAATGTGTGTTTGCACGTAGGGATGTTGCGATATGACGATAAAAAGATAAACCGCAATATAAAATTCTAACGATTATTCTATCGTCAGCAGTTTTAATTATCGCGGTAATTTGTTTATTTGTATTTATTATTCTGCCCTCTCAGAGACGCATCAACTGGACAGAATGTAGAAAAAACTATAATAAGAACATCCACTGGCTTTTTATCCACAAAAATCAAAGAGCAGCGCACAACAAATATGGATGATAGCGAGAGCGACGTAAACGAGCTCTTTCCTCCTAAACAACGGATACAATCAGTTATCTGGGATCATTTTAGTTTAAAGAAAAATGACGATGGTCAGGTTATTGAATAGGGAGTGCCAATTTATAAATCATGTCGAGCTGTTCTTTCAAAGAGCAGCAACACGACGAATATGTTTGTTCAGGTATTTACTAGATCACCACTAAGTACTTTAAGACAACGTCGGTAAGGAACACAATGTTTATTAAACAGTGAAGTAAAACCAATTGCGTGTAATAATAATCCCAATGCATTTAAGTATTCTCGTCGTATGATTAAAGACCAAAATTATCTGGATAAGGGCGTCTGCTAAGAAATAAATAATAATAATCTCTCTCCTAGATATATATAAAACGTCACGTGACGTCAAAATGTAATAATTCCTGGAGGAAAATATACTTGAATTTTGACCCATTCGACAGTCCTCGAGACCATCACTTTCAGTTCAATCACGCGACAACACCACAGGACAGAAATGTTCATTAATGATCAACAAAATGAGAATACGTTTAAAAAAAAAAGGATGCAAAGCTGGTACATTCGTGAAGTGCGCTTTCCATCCGTTTATCGAGCAAATTTATAAGTTAGGCCTTCACACACCACACGCGACACCATTTTTACTGGAGCAACACGACACATTCGCTGTGAGATCACGGCGCACACAAGTTACCACAGACACGACTCGACAACGACATAATTTGTGGTGCCTGTGGGTGGTGCCGTCAGACCAGGAAATGATACAATAACAATGGTCGTAAGGGCAAAACGGCGCTGCTGCGCTCCTATTTAATAAGGAACAAAATAGGTTAAACAAAAGAACACACAACACAAAGCAAAGGGCACTCTGGCCAAAGTAAAACAAACTAAGAATTCTAAACAAGTATATTTCAGATATAGCAATTGTTTCTCTATTAATTTACTCAGCACAGGTTTTATTGATTTTCTCGCGTGGCTTGTGTCGCTCTTCGCGTCGCATCTGGTGTGTAGAGGGCCTTTAAGTCGATACTAAAATAGTTGTGGCATAAGGGCGAAAAAATGGTTTTCCATCCATTGCAAATTTAGGCCAGTCAAAGAGAATTATCCGTGACGTTTCGTGATGTCATAGAGTAATTTGCATGTCGCTACGTTTTCAAGTTATTCGCAAGAAATATACTCGCATCAGTTTATAAGAACATACGAACATAAGAAAGTTTACAAACGAGAGGAGGCCATTCGACCCACCTTGTTCGTTTGGTTGTTAGTAGCTTATTGATCCCAGAATCTCGTCAAGCAGCTTCTTGAAGGATCCCAGAGTGTCACCTTCAACACCATTACTGGGGAGTTGGTTCCAGACCCTCACAATTCTCTGTGTAAAAAAAGTGCCTCCTGTTTTCTGTTCTGAATGCCCCTTTATCTAATCTCAATTTGTGACCCTTGGTCCTTGTTTCTTTTTTTCAGGTCGAAAAAGTCCCCTGGGTCGACACTGTCAATACCTTTTAGAATTTGGAATGATTGAATCATAACACCGCTTAGTCTTCTTTTGTTCAAGACTGAATAGATTAATTTATTTTAGCCTGTCTGCATACGACATGCCCAGGATAATTCTGGTCGCTCTTCTTTTGCACTCTTTTTAGAGCAGCAATATCCTTTTTGTAACGAGGTGACCAGAACTGAACACAATATTCTAGATGAGGTCTTACTAATGCATTGTAAAGTTTTAACATTACTTCCCTTGATTTAAATTCAACACTTTTCACAATATATCCGAGCATCTTGTTGGCCATTTTTTTTATAGCTTCCCCACATTGTCTAGATGAACTTTTGCATCCTCAAAAAAATCAAGCAGGTTAGTTAGACACGATCTCCCTTTCCTAAAACCATCCTGGCTGTCTCCCAGGATACTGTTACCATATAGGTAATTTTCCACTTTGAATCTTATAGAGACCTTTGGTCTCGTAATTTATGACGTCATAGAAACCCTGGATGAAATTATTTTCCTGTAATTTACTGAAGCCCCTCTATTATTATTATTATTATTATTATTATTATTATTATTATTATATAACTTAAGGAGGACAAACATTTTAACACAAAAACAGACACAAGGATATAGTGAGTATGGTGTTTACTGGAACTGAACCTGTCAGCGCACACTGTTTTTGCGGCTGTTTTCTAATTACTTATTTTCAACTAAATATTAGCGTTTTAAAACATTGATTTAATTAACTTTTAACATTTTGTTGATGTACAGGTCACAAGTAAATTCATAAACAGTTTGCATTTTTAAAAAAAAACCATGGTTCTGACTAGCGTCGTTGTTATTGTGGTCCTAAAATCTGATGTCATAACGCAATTGTTTCGCATTTTTAATTTTTGTTTTTGTTAGAAAGTTCTGAACGAGAAACATTTTTAAAATGTTGAGAGAGGCTCACCACAGCTAGTCTGTATCACATTCTTTCTATTTATTAATTTCCATATGCTCGGTTACTGGTACTGGAGTAAAACTTAGGGCAGGCTGACGTGACCAACTCCATTTAGAAATGCGCTTAACCCATTCATTAATAGTGTAGCTGTTGGACGGGAATAATACATTGTTAACATCCTTAAAATCAGACTAACAATTGTGAGAAACACTCAAACTAATCAGGTAAAAAAAGATCAATCTTGATTAAAATGGCACTTTACAGTAACTGATACCTATGTTTTGTACCTATGTTTTGTAGATGTTTAAAAAAAACTGTTGAGTTATTTAAAATATTGATTGTTTTGTAAATATCTGTTGTATTATAATTAAGTACCATCTTTTTTTCAATTTGGTTTATAATGTTGTAAAACACGTTTTAGCTTAAATAGTTAACATTTAAAATCTGTAAGAATTTTTTTTTTTTTTGTAGTTCTTTGTAAAATATCATGCTGTATCGCAATGATCGTGATAATACCCCACAGAATAATCGCCTGAGAGAATTTTCACATCATGACATCCCTGTTTGCACGTAAACCAGCACAGTTGCAGTGAAATCAGACATCGTGGAAGTTGGAATCTGTTTTTTTTTTTTTGGTTTCCTGTTGGTTGGGTCACAGTGTTCGTTTTCTCCAAGTGCTGCTGCAGGAGTGTAATCTGTGAACGCCCGTGTGGGAGGAGACTGGACTGCAATTTGATTTTCAGCGAGACTCGGAGAGTTGAGGGCTCAGATTGTTAGATCATGTCCTAAACTATGTGCTGTAGCCGCAGCCAGCTTGTGTAATTGGGTGTACCCAGATTTCCGACTGATTTGGAGCCGATTAATCCATTTATCATAAAAAAACTAATTAAAAAAAACGTCTTAAGATTCAGCTGTACTGTCGGGAAAGCGATCCACGAACCAGTCACTGTAACATGGTCTTTACATAGATTTCCCCCTTTGGGGTTTACCGTTTGTGATCCTGTGTTGGAAATACCCATTGGAATACAGTATTGTCGTTATCGAAACAACCTGGGAAAAAATCAAACTGCAATGTGGGGGAGACTGGTTTCGGATTATGGAGATGGGATTAATAATAATAATTATAAAATAGGTAGGTGCAATCTCTCAGTTACTTGTTTTTACGGTTTAATACGATTACCGCAAGATGTTTCTACTGCAGCACGTGTAATTGCAGTCGTATTTGTTTCACCCGTTACTGCAGTTTGTTAAAAGTTTTTAAGTTTATCATCAGACCACAGTTGGTGTTTTGAGTCACATAAATACACGTTAAATTGGTATCGAATACGACATTCTATAGTTCCAGTAGTACTAATTGTTTTATTTTTTTTTAAAGAAATGTAGCTCTGTTAAAGAAATCTGACCTGCTGCGGCAGACTGCATGAGCTCATTTTAAAGATGCGGTGTTTTCCCCGAGCACGTATTTAATATGTATATATTTAAAAGGTTATATAAATACGAGTCTACTAAGACACAATCCATAACATGTTCTGTGAGATTTGTCCAGTAGGAATTATCTCCTTATTTAACAAAGCCTGGATTGGCTCCAGCAGTCCGTATAGCGCGTGCTCTTTGTCTTGCATATTAGTGCTTGTCTTTTCAAAGGAGATTTCTGACTAGCCTACTTTTCATAGGTGAGTTTACTGTTGACGTTGTGGGATTCGATTTCCCGCATGGCCTCCGCTTTTCAGTATTATTGCGTGTGACCCCGGGCTGTTCATTTTAAGAAATTTGCCATGCATTTTAATGTAAAATTTTAGCATAGGCTACATTTCTGCAAGATAATTTTTTTTTGGGGGGGGGTTATATTTTCTTGCCACAACTAATAAACAGTAAAGTCTTCTGTATGCGTGCGTGCGTGCATGCATGTATCCACATACATCCACACAGACACTGCTTGTGTTGAATACAGTATTTGTTTTATAATTATAAATCCCACTAGGCGCTAAGACTGGCGTCCAATAGGCGCGTTGTTCAGCTTGGTATTTGAAGTTCAGTGTTTGTTATGTAAATGTAATTTGCTTTTGATTCTATGGAAAAGTGTGCTACAAAAACAGACCAGTATAAATGTTTTTTGGATCCTGATAATCTGAAATAAATATCGGGCCAACACTGTAACAAACCAGCTTCCAGGAAAAATAATGTTTATTCATGTGCTGCACTGTGTTAAAGAGGATCTCGAGATTTGCGCCAGTTTTACCACCCCTATGGTTCCAGCTGCTATATTTAAAATGTTAGATACCAGCAACATATACTTGCAGGTATATCAAATTGGTACACTAGGTTTGAAGCAATAAGATCATTTACAGGAGGCATGTTGAATTTTACAGGTAATAGTTTTTTTTTAATTAACTTTTGGAAATGTTTTAACTTTTGGAATGGAAGTGGGCCAATTTCATGAACAATGTAGAAATACAGTATAAGGATGATAAGCCTTCCTCATTTTGGACAAGTGAGGAAACAAGTCCCATGTGTGTTCTGTATTTACCATTTATCACTAGTGTGAGAGGAACAAGACAAAAATGAAAAACATTCCAGTTGTGACCTTGTTTAATCCCTGCTGGATCTGCTGCTCATCAAAAACTATCACCTGAACACCGGTCCTTTATCCTATACAGGACCTCCCGCTCTCCACTCAAACACTCAGTGCGTTTACATGAGCATAAGAATTCCGATATTTTTCGGAAAACAAAGTTTTCGGAAAAATAATTCTGATATCAAAAGTCATGCAAGCACAGTTTTCGGAAAATGAATCGGAATATTCAGAGAAAGTCAGTTTTGGAAAAAAGCACCTAGAAATTTCTAATTAAATTCTGTATATCATGTAAACACACTTTTCAGAAAACTTACTCCGATAGCGTACTGCACATGTGCAAACTTTGACCTTCATTCCTGCGCAGAGAAAATAATAATAGTCAGTCTGCATGCATCCATTTGTCTAGTTAGGGATAAAGTAATACATTTGTTAAAGTCCGTATGTATTTGTTAGTAGCCCATACTGAAGAAGCAAATGTTAAAAGAAACTGGTAATATAGAACAGGAAGAGCTGTTGGAAAGGCTGATTGCACATTGTGTGGAATCTGAATAGAGGTATAGGATAGTAATCTTTGAATTTAAGACCTGATACTTTGATAAAACACTATATTGGATTGGTCTCCGTTCTATCACAGAAATGTCCGGTCTTCAAATCGTACTTAGGCTACTACAGTACTTTTGCATGCGAAAATATCCTGCGTTTTCCGAAAACTTAAATCCATGTATATATTTGAATTCTAATTAGATTTCCTATCGTTAATCATGTAAACACAGAAAAGTGACATTTTAAGATTCTGATTCAGTTTTCCGTAAACATTCGTTTTCACGAAACACTTTGTCATGTAAACATACTGACAGTTCTCCATGAAAATGTTTATGATTATAGAACAGGTTGCATGCATGCACTGTATATGTATGTAACTGTTATACAGAATGATTTGGGGGTCATTTAGCACTTTGAGCAGTCTGGATTGCCAGTTTTTTCTTTTAATCTGCCACGTGTAACCCTCTTGATCTGTCCAAAAACTACAGGTTGTGAATGAATAATATATTTAAAAATACACTGGTATGTTTTTTTTTCTGTTGTCTTAACTGTCAATATAAGATTTGTGAATGGTCCACAGGTTAACTAACAGCTTCCTGATTTGAAGATTAATATCTGGTTCATCTGTAGAAAATGATTCACTTTATTTAGTTCAACTATAATTCTGTTCAATGCATTTCTCTAGAATACAGAACCATTGTTGTGTTCCACGACACTTCACTATTTACTTTTTAGGTGAGTTTTTCAAAATCGCCACAGAATTCTACAAGCTTAACAGTCAGCGAGAAAGAAAAACAAAAGAGTTTTGAAATAGTACACCTCCGCTAACCACTTTATTAACACATATAGGCATATATTTATGCAATGCTCATTTACAAAGTGCGCACCTTGTTGGCATCTGTCGATGCTAATGTAATGTTCTGTGCCCCTGGTTTGCCAACAGATGCTGATGTACCCGCTCCAGGATGGTTACCTGGTGCCGAGTCGACGTGGCAGGCAGCCTCCTCCTCCTCCTGTAGCAGTAACCGTGGGAGACGTCTCAGCACAGCCTCTGACAGCGGGGACACAGGGATAGGCATGTCCTGCTCTGACAGCATAGAAGGTGAGAGCCTTTCATCCCAACAGAAGCCTATTTTGTCTTTATACTGGCCACATTTGATTGGTTGGAAACCTTTAGCAACGATAGGCTCAGGTTCCTTATGTCATTCTTTGTCAAAAACAAATACATCTGTGTTTGGAGATGTCACCCCAGTCTGGTGGTGCCTTGTACCTTTTTGCTGCCTGAAGGTCAGCATCCCTGGTTCCCACAGTATTGGGTGAACAGCTGCTGTTGTTGATTCTAAATAAGCATGTCCAGTTACTGTGGTCATGGATTTGTACAGCTGATCGATGCAATGCAGTGAATGTTTAGACCTGCTTGTCCAGCTGGTTTCTGAGGAAATAGTAAATTAAGTTAGCTTAAATGGTGGTTGTTATTTATTTATTATTATTTGTTTATTTAGCAGACACCTTTATCCAAGGCGACTTACAGAGACTAGGGTGTGTGAACTATGCATCAGCATCAGGAGGTTAAGTGACTTGCTCAGGGTCACACAGTGAGTCAGTGGCTGAGGTGGGATTTGAACCGGGGACCTCCTGGTTATAAGCCCCTTTCTTTAACCACTGGACCACACAGCCTCAAATACACAGGTTGTTTGAGAGAACTGTAGAGAAACAATTAAATCCTAATAATTAACTACTTCAGATGTCATTAAAAAAAGGTTAAATAAATACATTGAGACAAAACATATTACTATAAGTGGGTTTGCGAGACCATATATACAGTAAATCTTTCATTTTTTTAAATAAGTCAGGATACAAAAACATTTTTCCTGTACTTTGGTATGGCTGGTGCACATCTTCTCATGAAACTAATTTATATAGCACTATTTTCAAACAAACCCATCCTCAGTACATGCTGAACTGGTAGTTTTAATTTATTTTCTCAGTTGATATTATTTTAACACCATCCATGCATGTGAAAACCCTATTTGCACAGAACAAAGAGAAGTCGTTTTACTGAACAAAACAACATCAAAGTACAGCTGTGAATCAATGTTTAGTAGAGTACACATTAACCCTTTGTTTAAATCAGGCCCACAGGGCAGTTTTATCCCTACTTCAAAGGATAGGGCTACCGCTCAGTAGGTCTTCATTTTCATCTTTTGAAGGTTTTGGTTCAAGAGGAGCAAACAGGCAAATGGACTGTTTTTTTTGTATTTTCTTGTGTCTGGCTTACTTCCACCCTTGCTATCACCTATGATAAAATCTGATAACTTGAAATTCCCATCAAACCTTAGGAAAGAGTGAGGCAGATGAACTTCAGTTTAATATAGTACTGTCATTATTAGCTGTATTTGATGAGTTTAATTTCCTGACTAGCAGCATTAGGTTGCTCAAACTTTGCAAAAATAACTATAAATAAAAGTAACTTAACCGTAAAGGCATTATCAAGTTACAGTAGGGCCCTTAATAAAATTGACTTTGACCCTAGTGGTTTTGGCTATATTCTGTTAAATGTTCAATTAAAAAGTGCACACTTGACTTTGTATATGATTCATTTGCATACTTTACATCAATGAACAGAAGATCAATATTCTGTACATGACATTGAAAAACGAGAGCTCTTCATTGCCAAAAGCTATTCTTCTTTAGTGCTTGCCAAGTTTTATTAATAGAAGGCCCGTCGCTTTTAATCCTCAAGGTTGTGGGTCAAGTAACAGTAAAACATATGCCTATCTCTGGAATTTCAGCAAGACTGTTTTGGTCTTTAACCAAATACATCTGTTTCTCTCAGTCCAATCAGCATCAGTGTCAACAGCTTAAGAGACTTTGTGCTTTGTCATTACGTCGTCAAAGAGTGTTTTCTTTTTAGTTTCTATGAGAACCTGGCTAACATTTTGGTACATTTTGAGAATTTGTATTGTGTCTTTATTTTGAATGCTGGAGATGAAGCCTCTCCTTTTCAAGTGGTTTCTGCTGGCAACTGCATACAGTAGTACAGGGCAATAGCAGTTTGAACTAGTTTTTAAAGGCCTGCATCACCAGTCTTGATGATTGTGTCACACTCTTGTCCTGACATTCATTATGAATCACTGTGTCGGTGGGATTCTTCTAAACCACATTTTAATTATACAGAGGACTTCCTGATGCACTACATGCCAGGGTTGTCTGTCATTGATAGTTCATAACAGTGGAACAATGGAACCTCTTTGGTTAGAATGCAAAGGGTTTTCCAAGTGATAAATTAAAACATGAAGTTACTGTCCAGGTAGACATGTCTGTATGTGCAGAATCATCACACGAGTCATTTCGTATAGTTCTTGGTTAGCTGTTAATACTGATTTAAAAGTTGTTCCCCCATCAACATTTCATAACTAACATTATGACATAGGCAGTCATCGGTTCACAGTGATAGCTTTTGATAGCTTGTGAATCAGACCACAAGATATCTGGCAAATATAGCAGCTGGTTAGTTGTTATGCAGCACTTGCAGCTAACAGTACTGTGTATAAAACAGAATTTTTTTTTCTGTCTATATAGGGGAAACTCAGATGGTATTCTGCATAATTAATGTTGCTTGCATTGCGTAAAGCTACATAGAGTAGCTCTGATGTCCTTAAAGACCTAGATTGCTATAACCTTCTGTACTTATTACTTTACAAGTATTTTGAATATCAGTTACTATATTGCCTATATTTTACTTGAAAACAGTAAATGTGAAAAATGGGTTACAGCAGCTCTGCAAAACAATATGCATGTAGGAGCTTTACTTGGTGATGTCAGCTCTTACCCATGTATCAATGAGACTTCTTCATGGGATTGGGCAATGCTTCCAGCTGTAACCATGTCTGTTTGTGAGGCATTTACAGGCCTTGCAATGATTCATTAGCATCCTCCCATGAATGCCGTCAATCTGTAGTGCTGACGTCCCTTAGTTTTCTGTAATTAAGTAACTGACCAGAGACGGCGCCTAGATACTAAAATATATACAGTGTTGCAGTATATTGCCATGATATCAGGGAAGCTTTCTATCAAAACAAGTATTTAGGCAACTAATCACAGCAGGTGAAGTTGATCTGATCAGCAATTTGGAGTTATCACAATGTAAACAATCTTAAACTCTGTGTTTGACATTTTCTTTTTTTTTTATGTGATTTTCACACCTGCCAAACTTTTGCACAGTACTGTATATATATACAGTGCCTTGCAAAAGTATTCAGACCCCTGACCAATTCTCTCATATTACTGATTTACAAATGGTACATTGAAATTTCATTCTGTTTGATATTTTTTTTAAACACTGAAACTCAAAATCAATTATTGTAAGGTGACATTGGTTTTATGTTGGGAAATATTTTTAAGAAAAATAAAAAACTGAAATATCTTGCTTGCTTGCATTAGGCAGTGACATTCATTAGTCCTTTATGAAAACAATGAGATTACCCCAGGTCTATTTACCATTGACGTAATGTAACTTAAATAAAGGTTTATTTTAATTCATGATGTAAAATATATGTTAAAAACAATGGGATTACCTCAGGTCTGTTTACCATTGAGCTAATTTGTATGTAACTTAAATATATAGGACTATGTGTATTTTAATTCATGATGTAAAAATATATATTTTTACATTTTTAAAAAACATTTTCTAAATGGGTATGTATGATGAATGGTCTTTGGCCAGTCATTGTGTGTGGAGAATTATTTTTGTGAAAAAACCTCACAAATCATAAGCCACAGATGGTGAGGGGTTATGTAGGTCATCTGAGAGTATAGTAAGTGATGCATTAGCAAAACAGATTATGAGCTCTGTGCTCATTTGGTTTGGTTTGATTTGATACACAGCTTGCTTATTCCTCCCCCACCTGAATAATTACTAAATTGACTCTCGTATCTGGGTTGCAGGTCAGCTCCTGACTGATGTTTTCCAATTCCACTCACAGTACAATAAAACAAGGGCTCTTTGGGGAATTTAAAAACTGCATTGAATGTCTCCCACTCTTAAATGAGGGTCTTTGTTTGATCCATTCCTCCTCTAATGTGTGACTGGTGTACAGCCAGGGTATCAGATCACTGTTGTTCAGATGCTCTGGGAAACCTGGTCCTCCAGAAACTGAGGAGCACTTGATAAAGGGATGAAAGCTCAACCAAGGCTGACTTTCAGTGTGATGCTTCACCATGAGAAAAACTATTGTTAAGGTCTTCACACACGGGACGATTTTTTAAATTGGTGACGAGACACTTTCTCGGCAACATGACCATACACACCAGAAGCGACTCGGAGGTGATGCGAGATCTATACAACTGTTAAAAATTGCTATTGACAAAACTATGATCAAGACTGGTACATATTCGTCAACATGATTTAGTAATTGAGTGTCGGTATTACAACACACAGGGCAGCAGTGTGGAGTAGTGGTTAGGGCTCTGGACTCTTGACCGGAGGGTTGTGAGTTCAGTCCCAGGTGGGAGACACTGCTGCTGTACCCTTGAGCAAGGTACTTTACCTAGATTGCTCCAGTAAAAACCCAACTGTATAAATGGGTAATTGTATGTAAAATAATGTGTAAAAATAATGTGATATCTTGTAACAATTGTAAGTCGTCTTGGATAAGGGCGTCAGCTAAGAAGTAAATAATAAATCATACATATCGGGCTTATCCAGTTCCTTTGAAATGGACCATGTATTGTCTTTCAAATCTGTATCTTTATAATTGTGATGACCTTTGTCTCAAAGCTCTGGGTATTTTTTCAATGGCAAGTATTACTGGAATACGTGCATTGAAGCTGTTCTCTGATTGCTCAATGCCCTAGTTGATGTGCGTCAAATCGCAAAAAATAGGATTCAAAGATACTTATCAAAAGTACAGATTCTGGGGGCTCCAGAGTGGCGCATCCAGTAAAAGCACTCGCTAGAGTGCAGGGATGCGCTCTATAGCCTGGATGTCGCGAGTTCGAGTCCAGGCTATTCCACAGCCGACCGTGGACGGGAGCTCCCAGGGGGCGGCGCTCAATTGGCCGAGCGTCGCCCGGGGGGAGGGAAGGTTAGGTCGGCCAGGGTGTCCTCGGCTCACCGCGCACCAGCTTGCCTGTAAGATGCCCAGAGCTGCGTTGTCCTCCGACGCTGTAGCTCTGAGGCGGCTGCACGGTGAGTTTGCAGTGTGTAAAAAAGCGGGCGGCTGAAGGCACATGCTTTGGAGGACAGCGTGTGTTTATCTTCGCCCCTCCCGAGTCAGCGCAGGGGTGGTAGCGGTGAGCTGAGCCTAAAAAATAATTGGGCATTTCAAATTGGGGAGAAAATAATAAAAACTAATTGGCACCGACTAAATTTAAAAAAAAAAAAAAGAAAAAAAAGTGTAGATTCTGTTCATTTTGTCACATCGCTGCACAGTTTTGCTTGCTGCATCGCATCTGGTGTGTAGCAGCCTTTAGAAACACAATTTATTAAATTTCTTAGCACACTATTATTGCCAAGTCTCTAGATATTTATGCTAACAGCATATTTGATCCCCTGGTTGAGCTCAGATATTTGCAATACTCTTATAGTGAGGTCAGTAACAAGCTAAATCAATTTAAATTTGAACATATATTCAGTCTCAGTCCTTAATAATTTTTTAAGTAATGACTGAGTATACAAGGAATGCTGTCTGAGAATACATACTTATGGTTTCCCTTGTAGGATGATGGTGGATTTATTCTAAATGAGTTCCATCTTGCTGTACATGGGTAGGAAACTCATTACAATTTTGAACATCAGAGATCAAGTAGTTTTGTTTGTTACAAGCTGGATTTATTTTTGCATATGGCGCCAGTCATTTCTAGCAAACGCTTATGCAATCAAGGTATCAGAATAAGGATAGCAATTGAGTGTAACATTACTGTGCAGGAGGTAGAAGATGTTGGAAGGTAACGTGAGCTGTATGACCAATAGGACAAGAATACATTCAGGGGCTGCTAAAGAGAGGCGAATAGGATTCTTCAGATTCCCAGGCTTCTGGGCTGTTTAAACAGAAAGCACAGCTGAATGTGGTTATTGATTTAGACTTCTCGCAGGTGAGAAGTAGCTTGTTACTCTATCGTTCCCGTAAAAGAAACCTCTGCATTTTATTGCAGTTCATTTATATAGGGATACATGAAGTGTGGTTGTTAGGCCACACTTTCAACTACTATAACCTCAATCAAAAGCACAGTTTAACCCTTCAGATTCTGTAATGCCTGGGGGGGTGCAGTTCCTGAGAACAGTGCTTGTACCCATTTCTTTGACTTTACAGCAATGGAAATGGGGTGCGTAATGACATTCAGGAGCTCGCATGTGCCACCGAGTAGACTGCCAGTCTTGGACTTTGAAGGTTTTACCAGCAGGTTCAGAGGTTTACCCAAATCGAATGGTAATTTACCAGCAATCTGGAGCCCCATTAGGGTGCAAAGCATGGATGGCCCTTTCTTTTTCATTAGATCAAGATTTATGCTATTTTGGGGATAAAAGAGCAGTGGAGCTTGACTTATTAGCATTTTGCATTGATTGAGCAGCTCTGCTAGGCTTTGATGGACTGGTATGTTATTTGACAGACAGGGTTGTCCCTTACTATTGTGTATTTATCCACCCCTACTCAAAGGGGGGCCTATCCTGATGTCCAGCTGTGTTTTTTTTTTGCAATTGCATTAATGATGCATAATCATGCTTTGTTGCTTTACTTGGCATACTGTCAATAATGAATGTAAAGGTGCACCTGTGACCAACTCCTAAAGAAAAAAATAGAAGTCGTGGGAATCAGCTGTTGAATTGTATGTTTTATGTATCAGAAGGTTAACCAGGGAAAGAAAACAAGAAATAATAAATAAATGTAGTCTGCCAACTGTATGATGACTTGTGCATTAAAACCATAGTTGTGAATGGTGAATAAATCTAACTGTGTTTCAACAGAGCTGAAGCATGGAGAAGAACTTTGGTAGTGCACTCTAAAACAAAGCTCCCCTTGGATTGCATTGGGATATTGTGACCAAAAACCAATATACTTCACGACTGACAAGGAGTTTTTAAATATCACACCCAAAGTAGGGTGAAGGGCTTCTTCTCTTGTCCTGCTCCCAGTCATGGCTTGTAGAAATACCCTGTTTAAATGTGTTACTAAAATCGTCCCAGTAATCCAGCCTTATAAACCCCTCCATAGTTACCTTTTCCTGCATCTATTTAGTTATCAATCAAAGACCTCTGGACGCATGACATGTTGGATAACCGCTATAATACTGTCCCTCTCTAGTCAGTTCAAAACCAACTTGTACCCTATTGACATGGTCGTCATGAAGTGAACACTTGGTTGTGAATCATGACGTTAATGGCAATCGCATGGTTTCAGTGCGTGTTGATGACACATTATTTCGTTTGTGTGGAAAGAGTATTAGCAGGAGCCTCAGTGCTCATATTGCTGGCACCTGGTCATTTTAGTAACTCTCGTCTTCAGGGTCATTCTAATACCATGACTGGAACTTGCAGGACAAGTGAATTCCTTCCTACTTTTTATCTGGGTTTTCTCAAAACAGGTCACATGCATTGTAATGTATATACATGTCTGACTGTGTGTGTTCAAAATATACATGACAACTGCATTTTCTTTAGTTAGGCAGTTCCGTCAGCCCTAAGTCAAATCAAACTTCCCCAGACTTGTGCTCTAAAACACTGTGAAGGAATAGTTCATATTTTATATGATTTTGGCGTGTTTTACAGACCCTGATTCACAAGAGTCCTGGACTAAAGCACCTAAAGTAACATTAGGTAGTCCAAGACTTGTACTAATTGGGATCTATAAAAACTAGCCCTCTGTATCTGTTATTCAATCAGAAGTGATATACAGTGGTTAACTGAATATCAGTCTTGATTCGACTAGCATTATGTAAACCACAGGTTTACACAGAAAAAAAGACTGCTGTCTTGAATTAATTACTTTGGCCTATACAGCACAGCTAACAGCAGGTTGTAGAATGTTGTCATCTTACCCTTTTTATCACACTTCAAGCCAGGGTTACTCAAAATCAGTTAAAGTGTTCATAAATTGACTTTTCATTCATTGGAAAATAATTGGAAATTTATAAAAACCGATTATTAAAAATAGCAGTTTGACATCTGAGGTTCTGACTTGCTTTGACAGCTATTTTTATTCAGCTATGTTGTAAATAGGCAATTTCCGAGTTGAAACATTTTTAGGTTGTTCTCCAACTGAAACTTGACTGACCATTCCACGTAACGTGAAGGCATATGAGGTTGTGGCTTGAAGATTTTTCCTAAAGGATTACTTTAATTACAGCTGAGCTATAAAAGCTCTGACACATTATGTTTAGTGAATGCTTAAAGGTTGATCTGTTATTACAAAACCACCAGTATGAGTTTTAGAATGGCACATATATGATGTAGCTTTTGGAAGGGATTGTGGGGTAAGCTTGCAGCTTAGCTTGCTGACAAGAAGTCAACACAGCAAGTGGGTCACTGGCACTGCAGAGAGACCAGCGGTATCAGGGTTCACTATTTAATTAATTATTATTATTCTTTATTAATTAGTCATTTAGCAGGCGCTTTTATCCAAAGCAACTTACAGAGACTAGGGAGTGAACTATATATCAACAAATGCTGCAGAGTAACTTAAATAGCACCTCGGTTTTTACATCTCATCCGAAGGACAGAGCACAAGGAGGTTAAGTGACTTGCTCAGGGTCACACACAGTTAGTCAGTGGCTGAGCAGGGATTAGAACCAGGTACCTCCTGGTATCAATCCCTTTTCTTTACCCACTGGACCACCAAGCCTCCTTGAATCTGAACTTAAAAAAATGAAAAGCAGCATTTTGTTATATACTAGGGTTGGGGTCAATTACGAATGTGTTGGTAAACTTCAATTCAAGAATTTGAATTGATAAAATCTTCAGGATACAGAATTGGAATGACAGGAAATATAATTTAATTCCATGAAATTCCACTAATTTTAAAATGGTTGAATGCCACATTTATTTTATACAATATACTTTTATATTATATCACTATAAACAATACTGATTGCAATAGCATTAATATATACTTTCAAATACTATATCTTAAGCATGGCTCAAAGCTTTCAAAACTTTTTTGCATTTTTGTAATGAGATGTTTAAGAGCTACAGTAGTCCTTAACTATTTCTTTTTCTTTATACATCCGTTATTTAATCCTTTAGTTCTTCACTCCTGATGTTGTTACATGCCACTCATAGAATTTCATGAAATTAAATTATATTTCCTTTCATTCCAATTCAAATTCCAATTCTGTATCCTGAAGATTTTTTCAATTCAAATTCTTGAACTGAATTCCTTGACAATTTTAAGATAGCACTTGTTTGCATATCCGGCCTAAGAAAATGTGGTCTCTGTTTGGTGTCTTTTGCAAATAGACCAGAGTCCATGCTGTGTGATTCCCATACTTCCAGGGTATTCATTATGTTGATACATCCTTTAAATTCAAATCTTCTTTTTGTTGTTGTGTTGAACTAATTTCAGTAGATATACTTATCAAAATAATTCCAGTAAATCTTACCTCCGCATGAATTACGATCCAATAATTTTGAACACAGTTATGGTAAATGTGATTTTCCTTTAAATTTTACAAGAACTTACTCCCAGAATCCTCACGCTTTGGTTCTCCTTCTCAGTAACTGTTCAGTTTCTTTCCCAGTGTCTCGCATGCTGTCAGTCTCTTGTGTTGCTTCATATGACCTCTTGAAATAGAATACGTAAGTGGGGCAGATGTACAGCATTGAAATATATGGAAGGGGCAGTCAGAATTTTTTTTTTTATAAAAGAAAATGGGACCTAAGAAATGATTGAATAATTTTGTCTATATACTTTAATGGTCATCTTTGTAATCCACTTTACTAAAGCAGTGAGTAAATCTCTTGCACGATGGGAGATATGAAAAAATACAGAAAAGTGATATACTGGAACAAACCTAATGGTTTGAGACCTGATGTTATTTTAATACACTGAAATGCATTTTTGGCTGGTACATTGCTTTAAACTGACGGGGGATCATATTCTTATGGTGTATCTGACTCACTGATTTTCAGTATGTTTATTTTAATATGGATGATGGCATATTTAATACAGAGGTCACAGCCCAGACCCAAGAGCTTTTTCATCAGAAGTGAATCGTAACATTCTGATCATTAAACTCTAGGATTTGTTCCTTTTTTTAATGGATATCTTTCCATCTCTTCAACATCCTGCCTAATAAAGTATTTAGAAAAAACACTTTGCAAAGATAAAAATCCATATCCTTCTCAGATTTCAGCATAATGCCTTAAATTGGAACTTGTTGTAAGTCAGCCATTGACAAGGCTTCTTCATCGCAACCTGCTTGTGATCTTCACTCTAGATGCTGTTCAGCTAATGTATGGAGAGGGGTATTGCTGCAGAACAAAGGCTCCCACAGCGTAGCTCCCACAGGGTAGTGCTGCGTGTGCAACTCGTAACAGACGTCACCATTATATGCTACAGCCCAATCACATAAGGGTGATAAATTCAGGTACTAAAACAAAGTTTATTTCAGAACAATAACCTAACCCTAAACCTAAGGTTCATGGGGTATTGGCCATAACTTTAAATACACACAACGATAACCTAAACTTAAGGTTCATGGGGTTTTATGGTCACGTGGTAGGGGTGTTCAGGGTCAATGAAGCACTATGTAACTTACGAGTTGCGCACGCAGAGCTACCCTGTGAGAGCTACCCTGTGAGAGCTACCCTGTGAGAGCTACCCTGTGTGAGCTACCCTGTGAGAGCTACCCTGTGAGAGCTACCCTGTGTGAGCTACGCTGTGTGAGCTACGCTGTGTGAGCTACCCTGTGTGAGCTACGCTGTGTGAGCTACCCTGTGTGAGCTACCCTGTGAGAGCTACCCTGTGTGAGCTACCCTGTGAGAGCTACGCTGTGTGAGCTACCCTGTGAGAGCTACGCTGTGTGAGCTACGCTGTGAGAGCTACGCTGTGTGAGCTACCCTGTGAGAGCTACGCTGTGTGAGCTACCCTGTGAGAGCTACGCTGTGTGAGCTACCCTGTGAGAGCTACGCTGTGTGAGCTACCCTGTGTGAGCTACCCTGTGTGAGCTACCCTGTGTGAGCTACCCTGTGAGAGCTACCCTGTGTGAGCTACCCTGTGTGAGCTACGCTGTGTGAGCTACCCTGTGAGAGCTACGCTGTGTGAGCTACGCTGTGTGAGCTACGCTGTGTGAGCTACCCTGTGTGAGCTACCCTGTGTCCGCTTCCTGCGAGAGCATGTACAATACTGTAAACCAAACACGGCCACATTAACAGCTACTGTACAGTATAATTGTGGATGGAATGAACAGCTATAAATGAACACTACCTTGAAATAGTTTTACTTGTAGAGTACTGTATAAAGGTTTTCTGAACTTTGGACAAACTTTACAAACTCTTCAGTAATGTAGCTGAACTGTGCCATTTGAGCTTTCTAAACTGGTCCAATTGTGATGTCAAAATGTTTTGGCACCAACATTTCAGTTAGACCTGCCTTCTAAAAATGTTACTCTGTCTTGCTTACTATTTTCTATATTATATTGCCTCCAATGAACCCTTTTTTCTCTGGTAAACTAAATAAATGATTCGCTAAGGGCCAGATTCAATAAGCTTTTAACAGGTGTAAAAAGTCTTGCAATATTAAATATTTTGTGTTTAGTCTACATCCAGCGACATGTTAGCTAGCCTGTTTGACTGACTGTCATTAATGTCATACGTCTCGGAAGTGAGAAACAGATGCACTTTAAACTCTTTTGATCTCATCGTTGCAGAGAAGATAAAGGTTTAAGTCACCTATAGGCCTAGAGGTGAATTCTTACTTTAAGGTTTGACCCTCCCTGGAGCTAATTCCTGGGGCACATTCCAATTAGCCCACTGCGTGCTGCTTTTGAAATAGTTGTAATGAGAGAAGAGTATTCTGGGTACTTGTAAACCGCACATCTGCTTCCAGGCACATAGGTTTGAAGTTACATTTAAATGACAGAGTCGTATGATCATGAGCGCAGTACATGTCTTCTTTAAGCTGCAAGTCACAGAATACAGGAACATTTTGTTACGCAATGCACAGCATATGTTAAGTCAGGGTGTGCTGTCTGAGAAAAACATTAGATGACTTTCTATTATAGGAATGCTTTAGACTCCCAGTGTTGTATTTCTCATTCTTCTTAATGTACCAACTTCAACAAATCTAAATTGTAGCTACTGTCATTAATTATAGCTGTGTAGAAAAAAAAAGAAACATTGGTATCTTGAATAAATAAGCCAATAGCATGATCATTAACTTGGACAGTGACCAGGATGGTGATTTTGATCACCAGCTCGTACTAGATTTGAAAACAGGATGGAATTAAGGACAAATAACAGACTTGTAAAGTAGTGTGCGATTTTGGTCATTGCACGGTTCTTGAGTCAATTTGTTTAATGCTCCAGGAGAGTTGGTTCTTTCAATCTTGTAATAAATAATGGACTGTATACAAAATGTCCAAGATGTGTTGACATAATGTTACAGATTTTGCAGTGTAGACAGTCAGTAAATGTAAAATGAAGTGAACACATTTTTCTCTGACTGGGATACTAATATGGAGATATAAAAGATAAAGCGTGGTTTGAGAGGAGAGTTTACCCAGCATGAGGTGTTTATTGATCAGATTCTGTTATGACCCAGATATGAAGCACATTATATAACTATGCAGTGGGTTTTAAGAGTGAGCTGGGAGGATTGGTTCTAATTTTTCAAGGGAAAATGGTTGCTGAAGCTTGATTTTTATTTCAAGGATCAATATTCACAATTAATAATGATTTGAATGTCACTTCATGGTCACTCACTAGGCTTCCAATACGTTTGAACATGATTACTACCCTAATACTCTTACAGGGTGGCTCTTGCAGGGCTTGAGGCACAGTGGCAGGGCTTGTGGTCAGAGGGAAGCTTGCACTGCACATAGCTGTCTGTGTCTATGAAGTATACAGTCGCTTTGTGAATACATAATAATTCAAACATCTGTTGGAGCTTAATTTCTGTTAGTTTAGGTTTTAATTTCTGCAGCTACTGTGTGACCTTACAAAAAGGAGAAATATTTACTATGGACTGGCAAATTGAATTATACATGTTCTCATGGGTCATTATAGACACATCCTGTTGCAGTGTAGGAAAATAAACTTTTAATAAAATGGAAACCTAATAATCCTGGTCAAGCTTTAAAGATACAAGAGATCTGTATTAACACCTGTAAGTTGCCTTGGATAAAAATAAATAAATAAATAAATAATATTATCCACTTTGTGGAGTTTGGCAGGTTTTTTTTAATTTTTTTTTTTTTTTTGGCTGACCAATGTGATTTATATAGACTTTGATGCAGCATTCTTGTATAAGTTCTTATAGATATCCTTGACAACTTTGTTGTATTCAACAGGACTTCTTAAAATTGCTTATTATAATTAAATACATAAAAAATGCAGGTTTTGAAATAGTTTGACAGATGTGTCAATGCCTTAGGATTTTATTTTATTATTATTATTATTTGGTAGACGCCTTTATCCAAGGCGACTTAGAGTCTCTTATAACAATGTTTCACCCAGAATACTGAGCACAAGGAGGTTGAGTGACTTGCTTAAGGGCACACAGTGAGTGAGCTGGGATTTGAACTGGGGACCTCCTGGTTATAAGCCCTTTTCTTTAACCACTGGACCAGTGTGCCTTTCTCCCTTGCAAATCAAAACCAGATGACTTTTTTTTTTATATTTTAGCAGCTTGAGCCAGTGCATCAGGAATTACTGTTTTAAAACTTTTTGACAACCCTCCCAAACAATAACATACCAGTACATTAAAAAAAATACTTCCAGCTTTATAAGGATACAATACTTTTTCTGTTTGGTTTGTGTGTGGGGACAAGCAAGTTTTAAAGTAAGATCTACATTCCCTCTGACTTTCATTTAGTTAGCCACTGTGGCTAAAGTAACTTAACATTTTTTAGCCATACTGGAAAAACTTAAGCCACTTAACAATACTGTAAACAAGTTAAACATACTGTTTCACAAGGCAAAAAGACATGTATTTTATTTGAAGACACGTAGATATTTAAATGCCAGACCCTATACTTTACAATACACATAATCAGTATATCTAAAGTGCACTATCTCTGATTCCCATTTAATAAATGCCCACATATTTCGGAACATGATTTAATTTGTCTGTACTATTCTTTTTTTTTTATATAAAACATGTCAAGAATTTTGCTGTTTTGGATGCCATGTTTTAATTTTTTTTAAAAGCAGCGCCGTCCGCTGACTGTTTCTAATTAGAACCTCTGTCGTCCCGCTAAACACAACGTTTGTGGCATACATTTTACATGAACAAGCTAAAGGGCTTTCATTGGGCGCAATGAAATCAAACCAAACAGTCTGTATTGATTCATCTACCAGCACATGTTGAAAGTAGTCGTGCTGGCAGTCTTACAGAAGTACATTTTTCAAAGCCTTCGCCACCATGGCGAACTTGGTGAAAAATAGTTGAGCCACAAGAGAAAATGTTTTGCTTGTGGTGAGTGGCTAGCAGTAACGTAGAAGATGTAGCCTCCTTGTCCTTGCTGTGATTCTTCAGTTCTGTACTAGACGAATTAGGCTTGTTGTGTAAGAACTTAAACTGGGTTTCAGGAGGGAGAACAGCTTAGGTTGAGGATTTGCCTTTCAAGCTACTGCACTACTTACTGTGTGTCTGACTGAATCTATTAATCTTAATATTTAGTCTGGTACATCTATAAACAGAAACTGTATGTGGCCCTAGCCCTAAAGTTTAAACACATGAGGTGGGGAAACAGCTTCAACTAACACAAACAGCTGACAATGCTTGCCTTGCATCCTTATTTTATTTTTTTAAGTCTTTCTGAGCCATTTAAAAAAATAATGTAAACACTCTCCATACTGTCATTAACATGAATTTACACCCTTTTCACAGTCTGTTTTGTTACTGCATTGCAGGATAGGCCTAAGTAAAGTATCTAATGCATGCTGGGTACAGAACGCCTCAACTGACATCTATCAGTCCAGTGGAAAGGACCATTTAAATGTATACAGTTACGTGAGACTTCATCGAACACTGTAGCAAGTAACTACGGTATCTTTTCCTAATGAGAGCATCTGAAAAAAAGAGACCAAAAGATTAGGAGGGCCTTGACTTTTCCTTTCAAATTAAGCACAGGTTTTACATTTTTTTTTTAAATATGGTTTTACATATTTAAAGGGTAGGGCAATAAAATGTATAACATCTGTGACATGTAGCTCACACTTTTGTGCAACAGGCTTTCGTTGACATCTGAATTTAAGCAAATTACATTCCTGACATATATATATACTTTTAATATATAAAAGCTGCAACTCCCTGTTGCGAGTCAGTTTGTCAGAATGGATCAAACAGCTGATCTGAGACCGACAGCAGGTTCTTGGTTGCCTGGTGCTTCCATATCCATTACTGTACTAATTCCAATGCTTCATAAGGAAAAGTGTTACTAGAGACCTGAAGGAATTGCATCTAGTTGTCTTAGCTGCAGCTCTGTTAATCCACCTACTTTATGGAATTGTCTTAATTAATGTGAGAACATACGTGGGTAAATTTATGCATATGCTATTCTGCGAAACTAGCACTTTTTATATAGACTAACAAGAGTATTCTCCCTCTCCTCCCCTCCTCTTTCCCACGTTGCCATTGCATCAAGGCCTCCTCTCGGGGGTAAGTGAGGCTCACTTCCCCGCCATCCACACCTCCGCCGAGGGGAGGTTCTCACTGCGTGAGTCAGAGTGGACCCCCGGCCACACACACTATCCTTTAGCAGCTCCTGCTCTTTATCTTACTCAAACTGAGACTGGGCTCTATTTCCAGCTCCCTATTCTATCATTCCTTTTCCAGGTTCTTCAGCGCAAGAGCCTATTCCTCCTACACGACTGTCGCTCCACAGAGCCTATCATGGGCTCTGCCGAGCCAATCTATCTTATGTGTTTTCTGGTTCCCGAGGCCGCTGAACAGCCTGCCTTTGAGGCCGCTCTCTCTCCTCTGGCCAAGAAGGCTCCCGCCGGTCGGGAACCTCTTTCCTTTCCTATCCCCTGAGGCCACTCCTCAAACTACCTCTCCAAGTAACGACCTTTCACTCCAGCCCCGGCTCTCGCCCCATGAAGCATATTTTTGGATGAAGTCCTCTGCCATCTAGTAATGTATGTTAATTATCGACTTACTACGTGATGTGCTGGGACAAATATCTGAATATTCAAACAAATATTTTTTGACATGTATTCAGATACAAAAATCAGATGTTCGTATTCGCTAGGAATGACAAATACCTTGCACTTATTTACCACCTCACCAGAAGTTGCGTGACAGTTTAAAAAATGGCAAATGAAAAAAGAGCTCTGTGTGATATCTGAGATTCAATATATTTTAAAATTTTTTTTAAAAAATCACATACACAGGATCAACGCAGCAGCTCTTGAGCCTCTATTTAAAAGTTTTAGGCCGCAAAAAGTAAACAAACCAGGTTATGCGCACACGTATAGTGATCTCTTGGAATGCCACCATGGTCAAAAATGCATTGTGCTGCTTTAGAGCTAGTCAGAATCTCATGGGACAAAAAAAAATAAATCTGAAATGCCTCTGTTAAACAGTGCCCAACTTGCTGGAAATGTTGTGTAGTGATATTTATATAGATTTTATATATTATATATTTTGTTGCGACTTTCTGTTATGTAGAATGTAGTAAACAAGAACCAAAATGGTGAGTTTTTTTCCCCTTCATTTTACAACGGCATTTCCACATTTGTTTTATTTGAAGTGTTTAAAGTTAAATTTCAGTTTTCGTTTGCTTGTTCATCTACAAAAAGGCACAAGTTAATCTCATGTTATTACTTTACTTTATGAAAACGTGTCTATGGCCACTGTTTACTGAGAAGAAATGCAATGGCAAGAAATGAAAAAAAAAGTAAAAAAATAAATAAAATGCAGTGTCATTTTTGGGAATCAACAAAACGTTTAACTTGAACTGCTATTTGGCATCCTTTGTTTTGTAGTTAATTCACTGGAGTAAAGTAAGGCCTACACAACATATTCTTTACTCCTTTGATATTTTTCTATTTGAACGTGTTACATGATGTAACGTCTTGCTGTAAAATAAAGGCACACACACAGGGGCCATGCCCCCCTGCCCCTACTGCTATGCTGACTCTGTCTGCGTTCTGAGCAACATAATGGCTTTTATTACTTTTTGAAAATGAATGAATATCCAAAGAAATATTTAAATTGAGTGAATATTCAAACATGAAAATCCTGTGTTTGTCCCAGCACCAATTAATTATGCAGAAAGCTGCATCCACACTGGACGCAACTGACACAAGCGACGAGAGCAAATCATTTAGAAGTCACTGCAGTCAAATGGGAGTATCCACACCAGCAGCGAGCGACGTCGCTTTGAGAAAATTTTGCATTGCTAAAATAGAACCTGTTTCTATTTTTTTTTTCGTTGCTCGACTGGAATGAAACTGACCAATCAGAAGCAAGGTTAACACCCTTGAAACACGTCATGTCTGAAAACAAGTTCATCATTTTATGTAGTACCAGTAATCGTGGCTTGCAGGTGATGCATTTAGTAGCACTGAGACATTTTCTTTCCGATTTTATGCAAGTTGCATAAAAATAGGTTTATTAATAAACCAGACCATACATGCATTCTATATATCCAGCATTTAAAAGAAAAATGTGCACTTTTGCTGGCTTTTAATAAAAGGTCCCATGTTCACACAACTTGAACATGTAACCTAATTCTAAGCGATGGCTTTTTTTGGTTTGTTTGTTTGCTTTTATGATAAATAACGTTTTGTTTACTAAATTTGTTCTGTGGCACAAATCTGTGACAAGAAGTAGTCTTTAATACACATAAAGTTGTTACACATAAAGTGAACATATGCATAACGAGATTCACCAAGCAAATAAAACTATTATAGAGGTCCTACTATTCTATACATTGTAAAACAAAGCCAGCAACACGTTTGTATTCTATGTGACACATCCCAACATTACTACTACTGGTACCACCAAGAAAAAAATAATAATACTATGAGTACAACGCTACAATTACTACTAATATATGATAACAATAAAACTGTTGTGCATATATAGGGATGTTCAATAACTCTGATCTATAGATTTTACAAGTCCAACCTTTATTTTACAGTAGAGTTGCTGGAGGTCAGGGTGGTAACCTTTTATCAAAACAAGACCTGTTTTGTAATGGCTGTCTTTCTTATGTCCAATAGGAATGCATAGGTGGGGTCATGTATTTATTTCCAGTCTTTTGGATTGTTTCCAAGTCGCATCTGGTGTGGATTGACATTCGGCGATTTCGCTCGCGTCCAGTGTGGATGCAGCTTAAGAATTCTTGATAGCAGCAGGGTGAAGATAGAGGTGATCTTTGCAGAGTGTACAAATGCTAGAGGGCAATTACTGTTCCAGTTGTCTGATACGTTTTGTGCAAATGTTCTGCAGCTTTACACTGATTCAGGCAGAGATACTGTAATCCTTCTCCAACTGTCAGATCATCCATGTTAAGCCCTATTCATTTTTGCACATTGCATCCTGCTGTAAGACAGAATATGAGGGTGAGGAGTTTGTACAGCTCTTTAGGGAATTTCAAGCTCAAAACTGCATTGCAGTGCTCTAAAGAAGTAGTTCTCCTAAATGCTATTAAGTTTAGTTTTCCCTTGACATTTACTTCATCCTGGGTGTGGGTACAAACTAGTTAATTTGGCATAACTAGACTGTGCCTGTATTGCCTAATGCTGCTTGTTCATTAAATTCAATTAAGACTAATTGTAGTATTGAGGACATGCTGTAACTGCTTTGGAACCCAGTTTAATGAACATCTCACACAAACCTTAGTAGAGTAAGATTGCTACAGTACATAACCCTGGAGTGTTGAAGCGTTTGAGTAGGACACTGTGTATGTAGTTTTATGTTTGAAGTGGTCAGCCTGCAGTTTCAGTGGATTATTTCACCGTGGACATATCATAAGTCATTGTATTTATCTTGCTCTTAATTGTATTATTACTTGTACTGTGATACTTGAAATGTATTTGCTTACGATTGTAAGTCGCCCTGGATAAGGGCGTCTGCTAAGAAATAAATAATAATAATAATAATAATAATAAATAATAATAATATTGAATGAATTATTTAAAATGGGGATTGTGACTTTGTGGTCAGAAAATTGTTCCACGGTGATTTATTTGGATTTTCTCTGGCTTTATGAATTAGAAATCTCCTTTGTTTGATATCTCATGCAATCATAGTGTGCAGTTAGTTACTGTACCAGCTCTCAGTTTCTTGCTCTCCCAACCTTGCAATGGAAACAGAAGAGCTTTCTCCTTTCTACTCTGTCCCTTTTTCCCTTCATGACAAGTTTGGATATCCCCCAGATAGAAACTTATATAATACAATTTTAAGCCTTTTTAGCTCATTTCTGCTGATGAGTAACTGTAGCATCCTATGACACACCCAGCTAGAAACCTTAGAGCCACATGAAAGTGTTGCATAAAACTTAGGCTACTACAGCGCACCAGCCTCAGCGATGATCCTAACCTAGTGCACAATTAATGATGAGGTGTGCTGTAACTTCAGACATGACCGCCACACAGAAGTTCCAGCAACATTCCGCCACACACAAAAGGTTTTTATGACAGCCAGATAAACAATGTGAGGAACCAGATCACATCGGACTAGATGTTTACATAAGTACTTTGCGCGGTGCACCTACTGTATAAACATACTACTGTACAGTATATCCACAAAAGAGGATATCTATATTTGGCATTTGTTAAACATTTTGTGAGTGATTACTACTAGTGCTTCATTTCTTCTTGGGCAAATAAAGATTCCACAAAACACACTCACAGTACTGCAGTAGGAGCTGGGAATTATTTCAGGAGCCGTTCAGCCGGGCCGTCAACTCACCATTGTGAGCCCTGGCAGTAATTAGGCCAGTTTTTGGCTCGCCAGAGATATACAAAGGTGTTTTACAGATCTCTGTGTGCCTATAGTGGGAGTCTCCTTGTGTGGGCAGAAGTGGGAGATCAGTTCTTATTGTTTTGCTGTACCGAGGAATAAGAAAAGAATAATACATTTAAAGTAATTTTAAAGCCACTTTTTTAATGTAGGTGCAATGTGGACTACTTTTCAGAGACAAGTATCTTCAGAGGCTGATGTTTGACTCTGCTGGTCTGTATAGAGGTTTTTGTAGTTACAGGAAGAGAATGAATAAAACCATTTTATATACTGTACTGGGCACTGGGATTCTTCATTTTTAATCTGGTTTAAAATGTTACTAATGTCTATATAGATTTCCATAGCATTTATGTACGTTTTATCCTTCTCCACAGACCACTCAAGTTCCAGCACTTCGTTCTTCAAGCCTATCAAGACCCAAGTAGCCATCCCCACAGCCCATGTGATGCCATCCACCTCCAGGTTCAAAAGCAGCGGCCTGCTGGCCGGGAGTGACTGGTGCTCATGTCTGACTCCGCCCGCTCGCGACAGGACATTGCTTCCCCCAGACACCCTCCTGGACATGAAGGACCCCAGGCCTATGAGGCGGTGCTCTTCCCTCACCAAACTCAACAGGCCCGAGAACGGCATCCCTGGAGGGGAGCCGTATTTGAAAGGGGAATCGCAGAACTACAAGGAGGGGTTACTGGGCGACAGTGCAAAACTGTACAGCTACAAGCTAACTGGGGTAGATCACCTGCAACATAGGATGCAGCACGTGAAGATGGAGGACCGACAGCTTGATCAAAGTCGGTCCCCAGGCTCCAAACCCCGGTATAAATATGAGATGTGCAGCAAAGGTGACGTGAATACTGCGGCTGCTCCTTCCTTCAAGCCGAACGCCTTAGACATGACATTTAGTGCCTTACCTGAAAGCAAGCCAGTGAAAACTCGCCATGAGGCCTATGGACAGAGATATCTGCCTTTGGGGCACCAGGCTGTGGGGGATTCACTGATCCAGCCGGCTGTCAGGACTGAAATATGGCTCAGTGAGCAGATGCATGCTAATCCTGTGGATTACAGCAGGCCCTCTGATGGCTTGTGTGGGTTAACTGCCTGGCAGCATCAGCAACAACAGCTAGAGAATATCCGACAAGAGGCTGAATTGATGCAGGTGAGTGGGCTGAATGATGACTATGCTGCCACCTAGTGGACCTAGCTACTATTAGAAAAATGCTTCAAGATACCGGAACGGAATACTGTTAAACATTTTTAGGGTTTGAAATTGAAGTTTGTGTGTTTTGCTTTTCCTGGTAAAGAAATAAGGGAATGTCTACAGTATGTTATCATCTTGAAAATGTTGCCAAAACTGCCCCACCCCCATCCCACACAGACACCTTCAGCAAGCAGCAACAGCGGCCTGACAAATGTTCTGAGTGTGTGTATGAGTGGAAACATTTTATGATTTGTATACTCTTCTTGTGTGAGGATAGTTCTATTTCAACCATGCTTGATTATACAATCCCTATGTAATACATAATATGTATCATGGTGGTAATACAGACATTCAGTGGTTTAAACATTTTATTAAAATGGTTTAATGTAACAGGAAAAGGTTTTTTGAACATTGTATTAAGAGTAAGTGGTGACAGGTAGTAGGTAGTGCACATAGAGAAAGAAATGACAAAAAACACAAACTGTAGAAATATATCAATTTTTAGCTTTGGTATTAACTTTGTAAGTTTACTGTCTAAAAAACACACACAATAAATTAAAAGCTGAAACAAAGTGCAAAATGGATAAAAACATGCAATACATGACACACTCTGAGCATACTGCCACCTACTGCTGATTGCAGGAAGATTCTTGGTTACCAACAGAGGGTTGCTGAATAATCCATTATAGTTCTGACTACCACTAATGACCATCTGAGAGTTACTTAGGTTTAAATATCTTGTGGGTGAAAATCCATTACAGAAGCTTGTCTGGAGTCTTCATTATTTTTGTTGCCTCATTTAACTACGTGGTAGCTCTCACACATGTGATTCTTGGCTTCAGTCCATGTTTGTTTTATATATATAATCTCAAAGGCCCATTTAGCTCTGTGATTATTATGTCAGTTGCTAAATACCATTAGCGTTAAAGGTAAGCCCATTCTAAGTCTGATTTTATATTGTTAGTTGAACCAGCTGTAAATTGGCTTTTTGTCTAAAAGTCTAACCTCATTTAGACTTGAACTCCCAACAGTACCCCTCTCCCCAATGTAGATACGCGCAAGGCCCACATTACAAATCGTATTGGACAGTGGAGTGCAAATACTGTCACAAATCACATGGATACAATTTCAAGCTATGAAGTTTATTTTATACACCTAAAGTAAAATTTTAATAACTCTGAAAACCATTGTGATTTTTTAAATAACAGGCAATGACCTAACAGGATATTAAGTTTATTCAGTGTCTCTAAAATGCTAATTTAATCTGTCATGGAGAATGTCCGCTCCGGTTTTGTTATAATGTTGACCCTGGCTTCACCCACGAGGATGGTAGATAATTATTACTTTTATCAAAGTTCTGACTATGAAACAAACTAAAAAACATGCACAAATAGCCATGATGGCTTCCTTGTTTTATCAGTACAAATAATGGACGAAATACAATCTTGAGGTACATTAATTTATCTGTCTGTTTTCTTTTTATAATAGATTATCACTACCTTGCATACTTCTCCTGTTTTTAACTAGTGAAACATGTGCTATAACTTTGTACAGCATTTCAAAATGCAGTGGAAAGGCAGGGTGCGAGCATACATATTTATGAACAAACCAGTTAGTCTAACGCGTTGCATGAATCTTTTAAATGTAGCGGTACTGTGCTGGAATTAGCTTTCATTTTCAAAACAGCTTGGTTGTGGTTATAACCTTATAATTTATAAGGTCATACAATGCAGGATTCAACAATAATGTGGCACAGGTTACTCTTTTTTTTTTTTTTTTAAATCGCATTGTAGGTGTATATGATTTGTTAGTTGCCAAAATCTCAGTCAACAACTGAAGACAGATAAGAGGATAATTTCGTACCACTTAATTTGCACCGATGAAACATTGTTGTAGAACTTAGGGATAAAACAAAATAAGTTTCGACAAGGAATTGCATTGGTTCCATTACTAGTTACATAAATACTTTCTGATTTTAAATATAGGCCTACTATGTGATAGTTTGGGATATTCTGTCTATTTAAAACAGTAGGTATGTGTTTATTTTTAAAATAATTTTTATATATAAGTATTAGTTGACTAAACCGCTACTGAATAAGACCATTTTGCTACCTACTTTCTAGGCAGGTAGTAAATCCTCATTACTGCCTTAAAAAGTGAACTTCTAGCCCTGTCTCTGTTGTTAAAGGTCTTGCTTAGAGATAGCCAGCTGCTAATGTTTTCTGACACTGAATAGAATATACTGCTGTGTGGTGACTGTGCTAATTGCAATTCCCTCCACCTAGGATGGAATCAGTACAGCTAAGGCAATTGTTGGGGTAATCTACACTGTTGTACAAACACTGTATAAACCTGTGCATCGCTTGTAGAGGGTCTTTTAATCCAGGATTGTAAAACTACATGTGACAATATATCAATCAGCAACGTGACCTGTCCTGGAGTACAAGGCTTCACTTCACTTCTCAGATAACGTTGCTGTTCTCCAAGAAAAAAACAACCACTTTTGGATTTCTTGAGTGGTTAAAAGAAATCGGTTTCATGAATATCAAACTAAATGTATATTCATAAAAACAGGCTTTCAATGGGGTCCATTATACACTAGGTCAGATTTAACTGATGGGCGTATAATAAGTACTCTATTTTGCTTTACAATCTCTGTGCTATTGAATGAACCAGTCAAATCTCGGTCAGGTTCTGGATTTTGATTATTGGAGAGCTAAAAGCTATTCTGGCAACAGCTTGCAGATTTGTGTTTGGCACTACCAAGGAACCTGCTGTCCAGTTATAGGAAACGGTCGGAAGAATACAGTAGGATTCCCTTACATATCATGGGGCAGGGCCATAGTTAATTAGGTTTGCAAGTGATCTTATCAGATTTGTGTGCTACAGGAGTGGAACTGTCCTTGCTTTGATGTGATTTGCTTTCCCTGCAAAAACTAGATGAGGTACCATGGCTGTTAGCAACCCATGCATTTTTGCAATGTAAAGTATTTATTTTGAAATTATGACATCTAGTGGCTGGAGCAAACCAGACTTCAGTTCCATGATGATTCGTTTACAATTCCCTGTTGGCTATGAATGAAGCAATCTGACTGTCATGTGTAGACCTGCACAGGAGGTTTTGTGGGAGGGTTATGTTGCAGTTAATTTAGCTGCTGCGATTATCATCTTAGCTGTGCAGTGCTGGCATTGTTCGGCTGCAGCACAATGTTTTAGAAGTAAATCACTCCTGGGATTTAGGAGCCAACAAGGTATGAATTTGTTTTTTTAAATCGGCAACTGTATCCACATATAGATGATGCAGAGGCCAGATTATTCTTCAGACGTCAGCGATGCCATAACAGCCTCTGATGAATTACTAACAACTTTCTAAACTAAATCCAACAGGTAAAAGATTGATACTTTTTCACAAGTTAATATCAACAAAGAATAAGGGTTTTTTATGTTTCAGTCAGTACTTGGTAATAACCAGATGCCATCACCCAACCCAGTACTGTAATAGTAATTTAATTGTACATCAGCTCAAGCATTGAAACTCTTGGTTTCTGGGACTCGATTTAATGGCAAGTTAATGAAAGGGGTCTAAGTTTACAGTAACCCAAATTATGCTTGTACTACTACTGGCCACTAGAGGGAGACTCTTATGCTTTGCATCCTGTTTTTGTTTTCCTTTTTCTTTGAATAGATGATATTATATTTAATTGTATAATTGATTGTATTTAGGTACCTATTCAATATTCTGATGCAAGTAAAAATAAAAACTAAGTGATATGATCACGTCTGATTTAATGTAGTTTTAAATCAATAAAAATAGATGTGCATTGTCTTTTTACTGCAGTGTGAATACATAGTGTGTACCCATTCTGTAAAAATCATAGTGATCTATTCATTTTAAAGGGGTTGGTTTCATTCTGAAACCGTTACTTGATAACACCTGTGCTGTCTGCTGTAAACCCAAGCTGTCCACTTTCTTACTCCATTAAATCCCAAATGCTGCTCCACAACCAAAAAACGTAGGCATTTTTCTTGTGGCCTTTTTTCTTTTTTTTATCCTTTTATTTTTACCACATCTAGTTTAGTCATATAACCTATTTGATATTTTAACCAGTGAGTGTCTTTGGGTGTGCCTGATTTTCTTCTTAGTGCTTGAACACTGTGCAGGTAGTTCTACTGTGTTAACTAAGTCATTATCGGTACATGGCAGTGTTGAGTTGTCAGTTGACCAATCACAGAAGCTTCACTAGAATGAGTATCAGTGCTAGCATAAGTACGATGAGGAGGAAGTTGAGCAGCAGGTTGATGCCTTTGTTGGTGGTCAGATCCATTCTGGCAAGACGGGTCTTTGTGGGCTTCTGAAGATGTGCTGCAGCAAGGTCTTCCCAGGTAGGGTTGTTAGATTGGAGGAAGGAGAAGAGCTTTTGGCTGATCACTCCCTCCTGCTGCCCATTCCGCTTCACTTTAGACCTGGCAGATGGCTACAAGTTGAGGATGGGAGGAAACGGTCAAAAAGTGTTAGTGGATATGTACTGTATGTGCATGCAGATGAAGTATCGTTTCCAATCCATGTTGGAAACTGAAATATCTTGGTCACCTGCCTAGTTAACATACCCAATATACTATAAGCTTTGACCATCTGCAGTAGAGGTAAAAGCCTTGAAACACTGGGCAACTCAGACAATTAACTCATGGAGAAAAAGACACCAACAACTAGGTGCTTCAAGAGTTGTCAGAACATTGCCTTTCTGTTTGTATTTGTATTTTTAGTTGCTACATAGCTTTTATTTCTATTTATTTTTTTCTCTGTGGAGCTCACAAGCATCTCCTCATTCTTGGCTGTGCATGGTCTGTGTTGCTGCCAACTCGGGAAGCGATGCCAGAGCTATCCAGACACACATTTCATCGTCTTGTATCAGCTTCCAGTCTGTAAACAGATGTATACACTGTAATAATAACTTCCTCTTTTTACTTTGCTGAAGGGAATAGAATATACTATATTAGTAAGATCCTGATATTATGACACACATATTGAGTGCTGAGTATCTTCCAAAGGAGTACAAAATAAATGGGAGAAACGCATTGTTAAACATTATAAAGATAGATACAGATTAGATACGTAATTAGATTTAAAGATTGAACAAGAGTACCACCTGTAAAGTAATTGTATGCTTGCAGGCACCATTATCTTCTCCCAGAGTCGAGTGGCAGTAACCAAATTAAGGTCATTAGCAGAAACATACTAGCTGTTTGTACATTTTATTGCATAGCTTTTCTCACAAAGTAGTGCTGCTTGTGATTTAATACAGAGTCCATTTAACAAGAAGAAAACCGCTGCATGCAACACGGTCAACAGAGGAGTGCTGAGGCAGGCATGACACAAGGCCAAGCGTTTGCCTTCTCTTTCAGTCCCAGGCCTCTTTATTGCTGTCAAACTAGTGAAGGGATCTGTGGTGACCAAATTCATTTCACATGTGAGCCGAAACATTTTCCAAACTGTGCATTAATCAATGTTGTCTTTATCTGGAACATACCCCTGCCCCCTCAGCAGTAACATTATCGCATAACAAAAATGGCCAAAAAGACATTGCAGGTGCATTGCTTTTGACCTAACAGTTTTTTTTGCACACACACAAAAATGCTTTTGTTTTAGACAACATTAAAATATGTATTTCTTTCTTTTTTTAAAATATAGCCTTCTTTGGAACTGAAAACAAATAGGAAGCCAGAAGGAAACAAATTCCTTGGTTCTCTCTAAAAACCCATCCACCCGCATCCACCACCACAGTTCGTCTTCCCATTGGCTAGCTGGTGGTCTCTGCTGTAAGTAGGGAGCCAGGCTGGGGCCTCAGAGTAGCAACACAATGATGTACATTAGCAGGAGGCAAATGAGAATGAGGCAGAAATTGACAAAGAGCTCCTGCAGGTTCTGTTTGGCCTGTGGGTTCACCTCGATGGTGGATGCCCTCCTCATAGCAGAGCGAGTCATGTGCTGAACCTTCTCCATGCTGGCAGTGGGGGTTAGAGCGTGAGCGTACAGAGAACTTGGAGGTTAGTGGAGAGTGATGTGGAAGAGTAAAAGTGTGCAGTGCTTTTTATTTTGCTGTGTCTTCTGGTGAGCTTCAGGGAGCTGAGGGAGCAGAGGAGGGAAAGAAAGGAAGATAACATGAACAGACAGAAATAAGACAAGTGAGGGTGCATTTTGTCTTCCTTACAAAATCATAGAAGTGAATTATACTGTAATTCAAAGTTGCTTCCTAACCTATCAATTCACTAGAAACCCCATGATAGATCTCCAATCCTTTTACACCGTATACCAGCAAAGTTCAAATTACAAATTCAATGCTGCAACCATACTTTAAGTAAATCCCAAGTTTCAAACACGTGTTGCATTAAAAGCTGGTAGTGCTAGTTATTGAAGTTCTGTACATTTGAGCGTTCAGAAGCTAGCTCTATGAGCTGCTCTGTGAACGTCAGAAAAACTGCCTTGATTCATAGGTTGTATATGGCGGGTATTGTGGTGGAGTGCCCGGTGTAATAACTTGAGATAGGAGTCTAGCAGTTGTGGTTCAAACCAACAGGTATTTTGTTTGTTGACACAGGGGTGATCTTCTTTTCAGTAGTAAAAATGAAAAAACAGAGACCTCTGCTGGTTAGAATTCAATATTGCTAGAAATAATGCCCTTGTTATATTTACTTTGTAGCATTTTACCACAGTATATACTGTACACTACCCCACAAACAAAAAAAAAAATCTGAAGACATATATCCCATACATTCAGATAACTGCTTGATCTCTCTAACCAGCACATTGTTCTGATGTTGTTTGTACTTCTTGACTTGGTGTCAACTTGCAAACTATTTTTAACCTCTTGTGTTTGTGCTACTGGCATTCCATACTTAGTTTCATTTTACTAGTTCAGAGTCTGAAGGTTAGAGATTTACACACCCGTATTGTAAGTGGCTGAACGATCCAGTGGCCGCGGTGAACTTGGCTTGGAAACCTTGAACTTGAGATGATCGTTTCCCCCTTTCTGAAGAAAGTTGGCTGCTAATATCAAATTCTAAACCGTTAACGTGCTGGCAGTGTATGCCACTGTGTTTTGAAATGACAAATATTTTAATAAGCCTGTCTTTGGAGTAGTGTATCTGACCTAATCGTACGATGCAATAACTTGGTGCGAAAATAAATATCAAACTAAAGCATGAACCCCATAGTAAAACTGATAGTCAGCAGCTTGTGTTGGTTTTAAAACCCATGTCTGTTCACAAATAAAATGAAAGGCAGCTGCTAAAAGAATGCAAATATTTAAAACACACTACAGGAAGGCCTGGGTTGAATGAGGATCATAAACAAGTATATTATTTGTTCTAATAATGTTGTATTAAAGCTTGCTGAGCTGGGTCTTCTGGCTCATGTTGTAGTAGTAAACCTTTGCTTTTGGGAGGCAGTTATCTTCATACAACCTCAGTATCCTTCATCTCTAACCTGGACTCTGGCCTCAGTTGTGTCCCGTGAGAATCTGCTCTTGTAAAAAAAAAAATTAAATAAAAGTTGTGCATGTGCACAGTGACTTTGAGTGACTTTGAAGCACTCTGTCTGAATAGTTCTGTCATGTTGTCGCAGTTATTCTTAGTGATGACCTTTTACATATCACACAATGTAACAGTCCCATAAAGTGATAGTCTGGTTGCTACCCAAACTCAAACGGTTGCTGGACATTTAGGGAAAGGATTATGCTTAGCAGGCCGCAGCATCAGAAGCATCTCTTTATAGAAGTGAGGTAAAACAGAGGAACTGTTTGTGCTAAAATGAATCACTTCTCAAAGTGGAATAGGGCAGTTTTACAATGTGGCTAAGAATAATCCATCCGTCAAATACCTAGAAACCTAGACAGAGGACGTGATAGACATTTCATATCTATTTTAACCTCCAATTCCCTGTATCATCTTGTTAAATAAAATGTTGGTTTTGGATACTTGTCTTGTTTTCCCCAGTAAACCGTTTGTCCATCATGATGTCAACTAAAATGATTTAATTTTGATTGCTTACAATTATGGTTAACAATAGAACCGCCGGATTTTCTTCCTATCTAGAACCGCTGCGCTGGTCATTTTAACCAGTACATTTTTAAACAGCTTCGATATGAAAATTAAAGACAAACTATCTAACATTTGCATAACAGAAACACTATTTAAGTGGAAAAATTAAAGGTAAAAGGCTTTATTTTCAAAATTAGCGCATACAGCACAACTACAAAAAATAATATATATATATATATATATATATATATATATATATATATATATATATATATATATATATATATATATATATATATATATAATATAAAATAAACATTTCAAAATAAACTAGTGTGTAAACGGGTATATGTACATACAAAACTATAAAACCGAAATCATTTTTTCTAATGCTAATATAAAGAAAATATAACACTACTTCCAGTATGTCGTACTGTATGTAATGTATTGCTCTGTTTGTTTGTTGTATTTATTTATAACTTGCACGTCTCATACACTTGTAAGTCGCTTTGGATAAAGACGTCCGCTAAATAAAATAATAATAATAATATGCCGCGTAACGTGAATGCTTTGAGCAAAATGTACTTAACAAACAACAGCCTGAATAACTGAATAACAATCCACACAGATAGAACGTAAAAAAAGAAAATATAACTAAGTTCCTGTTCTGTACAGGATGCATGGCGCTTTCAAAATAACACAGTCCAACAAGATGTACTTTTGACGCTGCATAAAGACATACTGCCGTTTTCATATTGGGCACAGACATCAGAAGTTGTATTATTGTTTACCTACCTAGCTTGTGTACACTGAGTGCAGCTTTGCAGTATTGTGATCGAATTATTGGAACTATTGTTGTACAAATCCAGTCAGGGCAACTATCTGTCTGAAGCCGGGCGCAAGTCTAAAAAAAAAAAAAATTGTAATCCGCAGTTGTTTACATCCACACGCCGTGCAGGTCAAAAGACGCGGGTTGCAAAGGATTAGCATACAGCCACACCATCCCACACTCCACAATGAAATACATAGTGATCTGGCCTAGAGGTGGGAGGGGTGTGTGTGTTGTATACTGTATGTAAAAAAAAAAAATAATAATATTGTATGGTATATTAAAAATAAATCATGTATTGTAATACCCAGTCAATGTGACCGGTCTGGCGGTTCAAGGGATGCATTTTTATAACTTCGTCATTTTTGCGAATCTGCTGCTCAAACACCGTCTGGTTATTAACTTCATATATTCTGGAAAAGTCAAGAATGGACATGCGCATGGGATTCACAAACGCAGAGTTATTTAAATTTTAAACCCTAAAACAGTCAAATTGACCAGCATGGCGGTTCTAGTGTTAATAAATCAATCAGATTTGGCTTGAATTTAATATAGTGTAAACTGTAATATGAAAAAGTCTGCACTTCAATTGAAATTAGGTTTCAACATTTTGGGCCCTATTTAGTAGAGGTACAACTATTGTGTTCTTTCATTACATGCTGCATTGTATCGTAATAGAGAGGTGTACCCTGGTACATGACCCAGAGCTCTACATAGCTACTAGTAGTCTTACAAACGGTTCTTAAATGATAAATAAATGATTTATAATTTATATAAATACAAGTCATTTGCTTTGACTTAACCTAGTCCACCATTTTTATCACTTGCTGTGACACATCATACAGTACAAAGCAGCCCATCAGGGCCAGAATATGTATCGTTACCTGCATGTCATAACCTGCGTATCGTGACCATATCGAATCGTGTTCTTAGTGTATCATTACACACCTAATAAATACATTTTAATTAATATTACTGAATTCCATGTCATATGGGTATTAATAAAAAAAAAAAAAAAGTGATTGAATCGTTCATTCTCATGCTCTGATATTGATCCCTATGATGCCAGGTTTATTGATGTATCGCTACTCTTGGTACTGTATTCTGTTGCATGAGGCCACATTCCTTTTTCCCCTCAAGCAGGCCTGACACCTCAGGAAGCGATAACTGATCAGTTATCTGTCAAGCAATCAATATTTATTTTATATAGCACCTTTCATAGTGGACCATCATCACAAAATGCTTTACAAAATAGTGAGAAACAATACATAATACATTAAACAGTGAAAACAATGCTATACATTAAATACAAGGCTAAGATGTGAGTTCTAAACATTGTGGATGCATGAAATAAATGACAGATAGCAACCAGAACGGATTGTTCAATAATGATTAATGTTTATTATAACGCATAAATGGAAGATAATGTTTCTTGTAATATTTGCAGTTTTGTCGAAACAGATCCAAATTTATTTGTTCCCGCCAAAATTAAACAGACCCGGCTCGATTTTGCAGGAAAAATAAAACTCTTAAAACCTGATTAATTTGCAAGTTTTAATGAATCTAAAATAACTAAACGTATTCCCCCCCCCCCCCCAAAAAAAAAAAAACTTACCTTCAGCATGTCTATTTTAGAATTTGCAGAAAACTGAAATGAGAATTCTACTCTTTTTGGGATAGTTATGTTAACCATAGCTCCAGTCTGTAGTCAGAAGAGTGTTTGTTTTTTTTCCCCTCTCTCTGCAAACTATTTGTACTGCAAGTGTTGAAGTGTCAAATTACATTTGTTTTCTTTTAATCAACTAAATCGAAGTAATAGTTGTCATCCTGTTAAGTGTCACTGAATTGGACAGATGTCCAGTGCACCCATTTCTTTTGCAAGCTAGTGTTACAGAACCCCCTGCTGTGTTAACAAGAAACATGTTACTTGACCTTTGCTATATATCGCTTTTTTCCACTCATCGTAGGTAAATCAACTTGTCCTCTAGAAGATTTGCCAGAACTTGCAGGAGAGAGTTTTTTTTTCTCCTATCAACTTCACAGTGTATCCACTACATGCTCCCTCCTGCAACAATGCTGCGGCTCAGATTGAACTGAGTGGCCTGTTGTGGAAACAGAAAACCAGCATTGTTGCAGGGGAATGTGATCTGGGTACACTGTGATCCTTAGAAAAACAAAATGTGCTGAGAAATGTATTGACTCGTTGATTTATGATCCATGACATGTGATTAAAAATGTAAAAAGAGTAGGCAATATGTTTAAAAATATAACTCTGCGATATGGACAACACAAGACACAGCAAATGTAATGTAATGCGTTTCTTATAAACTGCAGGGTGTTTTGTAACATTTAATTTTATAAAATATGAATTTGGGGTTTTCTCTATTGGCAGAAACTGCTGCATTTTAATATGGAATATAAAGGTAGTATTGGAGCTAGTGATGCCAAGACTTTAAATTGAGCATAATTAGAGAGTGCTGTTTTCTTTTGTCTAAGACTAGAGGCGTGTGCTGGTTTATTTGGCTAGGGCTGAGCTGTTTTTTTTGTTTGAGTTGAGAAATCAGTTGGACAGTGGATAGGGTTTTAGAAGGCTATAGGGATGATATTACAAGCCAGGAGATCTACAGTATGTGACATTGTGCATCCTTGTGTCCAAGTCAGACCATAGTATAAAGCTCAGTAACCAACTGGAAATATTGTTTGACCCATTTAAGCAGATCCATTGCCACACACGCATGTTTCTTTTAGCATTTGGGATTAGGCTGAGACTCAAGATTAGTGTTGAAGATTGTAGCACAGATAAGTGCTTAAGGACTGGGTCTTTCAGTTTAGAAAGGGCAAACTTGCCTTTGTAAACCTACAAAGTGGTCATTATAAAATGCTATAGGAGTTAATCTATCTGATAGGCACATTGTGATTTAATGTTCTATCCTGATTTATCATCCTCCTAAAAAAAAAAAAAGAAAAGAATTGAGAAAGGTAAAAAAAACCCAAATTAAGAAAGGAAAAAAGCCTAACCTAACAAGGAAATATTTTTATTCCAAGCCTAGGAAAACAAAATTGAGAGTCCTTTTTGTGAAAATATGTCATACCATGGCAGGGAACGACCTAGTGTACAACGGGCTGTAATTTATGAGCTGCTGTTTCAATGACTGCATCGCTAATCTCCCGATCACTCGGCCACACTTTCAGAGCCGATGGGCTCTTCTGAAGTGTTTATCTTCTGAAGTGTTTATCTTCTGAAGTGTTTATCTTTAGTGTGTGACCTGCATGTGAATTATCTCACCGCTCTAGAGGGATCTCTGAGTGAGTGGAAAAGAAGCTGCTGTGGAGGTGGGTGGGGGACGAGTGCAGAGGACAACAATAGCTGGAAGTATTCACTGCAGTGATATTAATGTGAGACCGTCAAACGCATGGTTTCAGAAATTCCACTTCAAACACTTGCTGCGATTTATTTTAAGATGTTGCATAAATACTTTTTTTTTTTTTTTTTTACATTTTTTGTGTTTCCACCCCGAACCTCACCTGTGGAAGCTAGTTTGTATAAACATGTGCATGTGGGCGCCTTTGTTTTGAAGTGCTTTAATTTGGTTAAGTCCAAACTGTTTGGGCACTACCACTCTGCCTTTATAAAATCTAAAATGTGACTTCTGTTTCAGGATATAACAAATTAACAGCTAGAATTTGTACATGTCTAAAAGAAAAAGATTAATTCATCAATAACGTATCTATTACTGTACATTAACAGTTGCACTGCACCTAAGAATACTGTTTTTAACAGATCAGTTTTTGGTATACCATAAGCTTTCATATTTTAGACAAACAAAGGTTATTTTTATTTAGGTAAGCTGAAGAGAAATATAATTTAGTGTATGCTATTTTATTTTAGTTGGCTGAAGAAAAAGTATGATATAGCTGTTAATTTTCTGATTACTATTTTGAAATAAAGAAATGAAAGGAAAGCCCCGATGAGCAAATTTTACAAGTTGCAGTCTTTTTTTCTTTATTCTGAGATATTGGGGATACCTACTCGGGTAGACAAAAATGAATCGATCAAAATAAATACATAAATAATAATTTATCAAAGCCCACAGGTGTGATTTGATCGATTAGAACCCCATACATTAGTCACATTGTTGCAGTTTTTCTCTTTTTAAAACCATAGCCATTAAATCCATCAGTATGTTTTTCAAATGCAGTCTGTTTATGGGGCTGAGTGTATTTTGTACTGTTGGAATGCATGTGGTGGATACCATAACACAAGAAAGCTTACTGTAAAACATATTTTTGTGTGAAGGTGACCCTGATTATCATTGCTCATGTAATTAAAAAATACAGGTTAAAAGCACAGTATGCACCTCCCAGTATCTGTTTACAACAGTCCGAACCATTTGTCTCCTTTAAACTACTGAAGACTGACAGTCCCTGTGAGGCGTCGCTTTCTCTGTTAAATTCCATACTTTTTGCTGCATTACATTATATTATTACATAATGGGCTGCCGTCTGTTCAGACCGTAGATAAACGCACATACATCTCCCTTTTCTTTCTAAGTAACCCATTGCCAAGTGTTGTGTGATGATGAGCATGAAAAAAATTGCAGGCTGTTTATAAGCATCACACAGCAGACAAAGAACAGAAAGGCTTTGTTTAAACAGGGTGTGATGTATTTATATTTATAGTAGCCAAAAATCTCCTGGAGACCTTTATAACTGGAGTTGTCCCAAGTCTTCTGGACAGTAGTTGCTGGTCAATCTTTCACTGGTTTTAAGTTTGATTTGCTATGTGTTCACAGGCTTTCCAGTTGAACCTGAGCTTGATCCAAGTAACACCTGGGGACGGTTTTTTCAAAACTTTTAATCTGGATAACAGTGATCCAGATTTTGTAATCCTATATTTGGTGATCGAGATTACTTTTATGTGGATCATTTTGATCTGTTTTTTCAGAAAATGTCACTGCTGGATTATATATAAATATAATAACTATCTGGATAACCAGATAACAAATAATCACGATCATGAAATAGGCTAGTTCTTAATAGTTTTGTTTGTTTGTTTGTATGTTTGTTTTTTGAGGCCTTATTTATGATATAACCTAATTTAACAAAATAAATAAGACTGTGGTAATAATGATTAATACACAACTTTATTTATTTTGTTTCATTTTTTTTTTTTTTTTAACAAAGTCTAAATCACTTAATGTTACTGCACATATAACGCATGCAAATAATGGTTATTTTATGTATGCCTACTTAGCAGAAATTAAATAACTAAATCTAAATTGAATAAAAATAACATTTTTGAAAAAAGGATATGTGTTTTTGGACATCTTCATCGTCTTCCTCGTTGGTCGGGAGTACAGCATCTCTCAGACGAGCTTTAAGGAGGCGTATGTGAAGGTATATGCGTATGCGTATGCATATGTTTTTTTTTTATTAAAGTTATACCACTAAGTATGTGTTTTCCTTGTTGCTTGCATATATTATATTCTAACACTCTATTTGGAGATATAGTGTGTGTTTGCCGTGACAATTAAAAAAATATATATCAATGTCCTATGATCATTTAAAAGCTAAATCCACCTCTGCAAATAGGATCACAATAATCCTGCTCTCCTCTTTAAATTCTGGATAACCCAATTGCAACATTTAATCATGATTTAAAAGTGCGATCAGATTACCAAAACGAAATCCGGATCGCATTTCGATGTTTTGAAAAACCCAATTGCACAATATAATCCAGATCAAAGTTTTGAAAAACCGGCCCCTGGGGAACACTGTTTTAAAACCATGTTCAGTGTTGCTGTTTAAATACACATACTGTGCAGTGATCTACTGTAGTAGTTTGAGTTATGGAAAGATTGTGTCAAAAACTAGAGTAATACAAATAAACATCTCGCTCAGTCGCTTAGTTACTTAACAAACCCAGTATATCTTGCAGAATGTTATACAGTACAGTCATGTTTATGAACTGCTTTAGCAAGTTCTCGTGAGATGCACAAATCCAAGAAGGCTTAATAAGTATCGAAAAGCTAACCGCAATCATCTAAAGCAACTTGTGTGATTTATATATATATATATATATATATATATATATATATATATATATATATATATATATATATATATATATATATAATTACCATAGACACTTGGATGAGCAGCAACTTCTTTTTATGTAAAACTGATTGGCCGATATGTTTGCAGCATTGTATTGTATAACAAGCTTTGCTGTTCAATCTTTTAATGTGTTTTTATTTTTTCTAACAAGTAATTTAAAAAAAAAAATAATAATAATCCTGTAAATATCCTGCACAGGTGATCGCAATCTAGAGATGCTGAAAAGGTCATTCTTACCTCCTGTAGTGATCAGCAGGTTTCAGACAAAAGACTCTCTTGGACTGTGGGGAAAAAAACGTCTTCATCAAACTGATCTGGAGGTTCTCTGGCAACTTTTCTGAATATGTCACAAAGTTTATGTGAACAAAATCACAGGGCGGGGAAAAACAAAGCCCCGATTGGGGGAGGAGCGTCTGCAGAAACACAGCTCTTTGAAACCTGGGATTGGACACAATGAGATGCCAGGGCTTTTCAGTGTTCCACAATATTTGTTCCAAGTATTGAGTTATTTATATTATCAACATTGCTTTTGACATCCAGTCCCTCAGGCCTTTATAGAATTCATTTAGTATTTTTAGTGAAACAACTTACTATATCTTAGTGCCCAATCACATCACATTTCATATACACCCATAACTCATTTAAAAACCTACGTTGTACTTTTTTTTTTTTTTTTTTTTTGTAAGAAAGTTTCAGCAGTGGTCCATTCTAGTTTAGAGCTGGTAGTTTGCTTGGTTTTAACTATCCGTACTGGTTGAAGAGACTTCAGACTTGTTATGCTGGTTGAAGGGGGGAAAAAAGCAGTGAACATAAAATCTCAAATCAATTGATGTTTGACAATATATCGACGTAAGTCATGGTAACCCACTTTTTCCAAGGTACTGACGTGACATGAGGATATTCATGCTACTCGCATACCTTGTTTTCATTCTGTGAAAAAAAAAAAAAGGGTATAAACATAGAAAGCCATCAGAACACCCAATGACAAGTGAAGCTGTTGATGACTTCCTTTAGTGCTTTTCACTGGGGCAGTGTACATGCAGGGCTTTGCAGTGCAGATAAAACAGGTTTGCTGCTCCAACTCGCACTTCCTTAGAAGGAGATCATTTGGCCTCTCTCAAACAAAATCACATTTTTTAAATGACAAGTTCCACTTATTTGGAGTGGAAGGGAAGGAGCAAAACTTAGGTGCATAACAGAGGGCTAACATACTCTGTTTTCTCTGGCATGGGCCTTGCTGCTGTTGGCAGACTAAGCCGTTTTGCATTGTGCCAGCTCTGCTGACATGTAGGCCCTACACGCAGGATTATTGCTCCTGTCATTTTAACAGAGGAACTGTTGTTGCATAATAATCAATCTAATGAATGAGAAGGTGGCAATTTATTGCAATGCGTCTTTTTACGTTTAAGGATAGGCTTACAGGGTCCTCATCTGTTTTTCATTGAGGGATGTTAAGCGAGGTGTATGGTTTTTAGACTAAAGTAGCTAATGACGTAATGCCCCCAATGCTAAAGAAATGTTTGTACAATAAAGTAGAAAGGTGAGATGAGCAGGGTCGGATCCTTCTGTTCCAGCTGTTAAGCAATTGTTGTATCTTTGCAAAGTATTTTCAGTTCATAAACTTTGACTTTCTACAATTATTATAAATGATTCTATAAATCTACTAATTGCCATAAAGCATTTGTCAAAATATACAGAATTGTGTATGTAAAATGTCATCCTGGAAATAGAACATATGCCATAGATCTAAATTAAAAACTTTTACTGAATTCTGTCTTTGTTTTTGTGTTATGTAATACCTAAATATGTTCTGTGTTCAGTGTTATCAGAAACACCAAAATCTTCAGCTTTGCTATTCTCTTAAGCAAACTGCTTGCGATGACATTTCTTATTTATAAAACTACACAAAGATTACCAAATTTCAAAGCTACTTAATCCTCATTGTCCCCCTGACCCCCCAGAAGAAACTGCACAACAACTGTGCATTAAACAAAGGCCTCACAACCCTATTATCCCTGTGTGGAATGGCGGCCTACTTTTTTGAGACTTTGCCACCACAGATAAATAATTAACACTACTAATAATAGTTTCCCCTAGTTTTGGTGTTTGTTACCTATGCAAATGGATGTTAGACAAAATTAGTGCTATAATTAGAGTGATATAACTAGAGTGTTTGCTGCTTGAAACAAAAAAAAACAACAAAAAAAAAAACAGTGTTTAAGTAACAAAGCTGGGATGTGTGTTTAAGTTCACAATTTACCATAATATCCTGATTATAGCTTGCACACATTTATACACATGCTAGGGGATTTTATATGTGTTGCATATACAAGGCGAGCAATGTCCTTTACTTTATAATAATAATAATAATAATAATAATAATAATAATAATAATAATAATAAAAATAATAATAATAATAATAATTATAATTATTATTATTATTATTATTATTATTTATTTCTTAGCAGTAACCTTATCCAGGGCGACTTACAATTGTTACAAGATATCACATTATTTTTATATACAATTACCCATTTATACAGTTGGGTTTTTACTGGAGCAATCTAGATAAAGTACCTTGCTCAAGGGTACAGCAGCAGTGACCCCCACCTAGGGTTGAACCCACAACCCTCCAGTCAAGAGTCCAGAGCCCTAACCACTACTCCACGGTAAGGTGTATAAGAGGTATGCATTGTAATCGAAGACTGCTTAGTCCTGAAAAATAGCCAGTGTGTGCGTTTTATATTCCAAAAGTTAGAGCCCAAAACGTGGGGCTTGAAAATAAACTCTTACTGTTAAGACAGTAATGCACTTGAGAGACTTGCATAGATATTTCATTTCTATGTCCTTGGTACAGAAAAATGATAAAAAACATTGGTGGTATTTAGTGCTGGTTTACCTGCCAGCACCCTATCGAGTGGTCTGTTATTGCTGGAAGTTTATGCACATTGTCAGACAGCATATTCTCAAACCCCTTGGGAATGATTCAGGGTTGTTTTGCTGACGGACGAGCTATCCTTTGAAAACTACACCTGTCATCCACTGCACAGGTTGCCACTGCTTATGAATGGCTTTGCTGCGCCTGCTGTTTTCAGGGACAAGAGAAGTCCACGCACGCAGATTGTTTCATGTTTCAGTCTAATACATCTAATACAGTGAGTCTTGAATACTAGGCTCCGGTCTATGGGAGATGGGGCATTTTGCTGTTATACACCCAAGTTATGGAATGCCCTTCCACAGACTTAATAAAATGTTCCTATTTTTAAGTCACTTAAAAACACATCTTTTTAAATTGGCATATCAGCCTATTTAGGAGATCTGCTTTTATGAATTTGTATAGTATGTGTGTTTTGTGTTAATATGTATAGTTTGTGTGGTTATTTATGATTGTGTTAGTGTGTTTTTAGATTGTAAAGTGCTTTGAGATGTGCTGCATGAATTGCGCTATATAAAATAAAGATTATTATTATTCTTATTATTCTTATTCTTCTTATTATTATTATTATTATTATTATTATTATTATTATTAAGAGCAGCGCGCCAGCTGTGTGCAAATCTCCCTTTGTTCTTTATTCTGTCTGGTGTGTGGTTATAAGATCAGGGGTATTGAGGAAATTGCTTTCATCATTTTAGTTTAAGGAAATAAAATTGCAATTCAACATAAGACACCATGGATGTCTTGTTCCATGTGCATCGATACACTACATGTGTAGAGTCAGGAAAGGTAGCCCTGGTATTCATGTATCTCTTCAGAGGTTTCGAGACTCTTTGCAGCACAGCATTCCGAGCAACTCTATTATCGCACTGACAGCAGTGCGGCCTGTCCTCACAGGACTGCTGTGGAAAGATGCGAGTCAGAATGGTTAAACAGTCACCTCGGGGTTCAGTTTAAGCCACACACTTTCACATCCCCTGTTTTGGTGTAACCCCCCCCCCCTAAGAAAAACAAACAGTGCAACACATGTTACAAACACAATTGAAAACCAACTGAATTGAGTAGGACAAATCATAATTTTTAATCAACAGATCTTAACCAAAAATAGGGAAAACCTATTTTACTGTAGATTATTTTTTCTAAATAAATAAATTATCCTTTTGATATTTTTATCTCATTCTTTCTATGAACGCTTTATATTTTCTGTTCTGCGTTTACTGGGAATCTGAAACTTCATGGTTGTAATACAAATTATATGTTATATTCTCATTAGATATTAGCCTGTACATCTTTAGATTTTAAATTGAGTTCAAATCAGATATACAATTGTATTATGCAACATGTCAAAGCACCAGTACAGTAGTTTGCAGTTACTGAAACACTTCTTCACTGACTGTGTCATGTAAAACTCATTTATTTTCCTTTTTTTTAATGACTAAGTTTACAAACTTTAATACAGTAAGTGAAAAGTCGATTCTAAGAAAATAAAAGGCATGCTCCATAACGCTAACTCCCTTAACAGTTTTGGGGTGAAATCTTAATGACAGCTTTTGACAAACTGTGCTAAAAAGTGAGGTGCACACATAAATGTAGCTAATGGCACATTGTCTGCCTGAAACAATGTGCCAGAAGCTGTGGTGGAAGAGGCTGACAGATAACATTCCTGGAAACGCAGAGGGATTAGTTGTGTCATGAGACATGTTAAGAGCCATGTCTGTTTCCAGCGTCAAAGGCACATGAAGGAGAGATAACACACTTTTACACAGGAGGAACATTCAGCTTCAGATTCTAAAGCTTTAATTCTAAAGCACAACGTGTGATTGTGACTGGTGAATAAACGGCTGGTCCCCTCAATCTAACCTACCAATTTACCTATCTGTCAGCGGCATATTTGGAATGTAAATCTGTATAATAAATACAATACTCTGTGATTGGAGAGAGTGAAAAAGGAAGATTTATCTGGAGCGCTGGTTGTTAATTCGCTATCTGAAATATCAAGGACAGTGAATTAGTGAAGGGCCAGCAGTGTGAAAAAACAAGGGAGCAGTCCTGTACTACAGTTTCTGTGTTATGAAACTCTGGGGCTGTCACTGGCCCATGTTCCCTGTCTCTCTATATTGTTTTATAAACCTACAAAAATGAACCTCTAAAGCCCACGAAACACAAGGCAATTTTCAGGCAAACTTCAAATAACTGTTAAAGCAACTACATACAAAAATGTTCACTAAGATGATTTATGTAAAATTGTTCACCCTAGCCAAATTGCAGGTAAATGTCCCAAACGATTTATTGCTTGAAAGGTTGTCAAAACATTGTCTTCTGTTTTCATTGGCTTAATATTGTTTGAGAAGGATTTCTTCACTTAATATTATAACCTAGACCCCCAAGTCAAATACAACTGACTTATTCAACTAGTTTGAAAAATATGACTTAAACTCACTGGTGAAAATTTGACTTTTTGATACCCTCTTAACCCCCCCCCCCCCCGAAGCACCTTTATTAATTGGTTTATTACAGTTTCACCTTTCAGTGTTTATTCATATGCTACCCCTTTAGTTTACACTTGATGCTATTAGTTAAACTCTGAAACCACTATGGGAATCCGCTGAAGCAGGAACTGTAATACGTTATTGAAAGTGACAGGCTTATGCAAAACTCAGTGTCTTCTAGACTGTACATTAAAGAGTTACCAGTAGAATAAACATACTGTAGTAGGAAACGTAAGAATTATTCAGTATGTATCACATACATTATGTATACACAAGCTAAATCATACAGAAACATAAATTGCATAGGGGGGGGGAAATGCATTGTATATTTAAGATGGAACTTTTAATACATACAGAAAAAATACATCATTTACATTGTCTAACCTATGTGTTTTGAACTGTGGTTGGACTAGACTTTTTAAAATAAAATTAGCACAAAGGGTGAAACATAAAAAGCAACAACAGAAATATATTGCAACACTGATAAATTGTTTGTCTTCACCTGAAAAAAAATGTTTTCCAACAAAACACAGTATAATTATATTTTATATATAGCTACATGTTCTACATTTCTAACACATGTTATAGACTTATAATAGCTTAGTTTAGTGAAAGTTTGGGACATGTGCTTTGGACTTTAATGACGCTTGCACTGGAAAGTTATCAATTACAATTTTTACAGCCTATGTCCCTTCCCTGCTACATCTCATACTTTAATCTATCTAAAGAGTGGGTGAGAGCCAAGTGTTTTGCTTTGATCAGTACCTAAAAATAGTGCTACGTGTCTTTGTGTGGACAAGGGTGAATTTGCCTAGATTCCAGCAGAACAGTGATGTAGCTGCATGTTTTCTTGATGCAGCCATGACTTCAACTTGTTGCTTCTGAATAGAGACTGTGTTATCAGCTGGTATGAAAGCTGTGTACCAGATATTTCGCCTAAGGTTAAACTAAATCCATACTCGCCTCAGTAAACCCGGCTGTATAATGACCTGAACAAAGGGGGAAATCTTATTTTTCTTTGTCTTAAGACGGATGAGAGACCAGTAGTAAAAAAGATGATCTTTATCTATATGACCTGGAATTGTTTTTATTTTTTTATGGTACTATGTATTTCTTAACTTGAAGTGACACGGTATGCATTACGTAAGGTGTTACAGAGATCAGTGTATAGTATGTGAAACTGGCATATCTTGTTGACACTGGTGATTTTGGAAATAGATGATTCGAAGATAAAGGCATTAGTCAGTGGTACTACGGGTTACAAACACTAAACTAGCCCCAGGAACTAAAGTACTTTCCCCCAGGCTGCATAGCTCCGGCTGGAGCTTATCTTCCCGTTTTATTGTTGGCCAATACAAGACGTTTTATATATTTTTGTTGAAATTACTGTTTTGTTGAGAAAACATTCTCATTTGTTTTATTTATTATTTATTTATTTATTTATTTATTTATTTATTTATTTTACAGATATCACTTGCAGGACGATCTGTAACATGGTGCTTAGCACGCGTACAGTAAGAGCAGCTGTTGGACTCGGCAGCATTGTGCAGGACCAAGATACAACCACAGTACCTCAATGCCGTTTTGGTGAACAACTATTTTAGCATCACCATTGTGAAGGCTGTTGGTTTATCCTAACAAGCAGGCTTTCCTCAGTCTCCTGTTGGTACTGACTGAGTGGTTTTGTCAGTGGCTTTTACAGGTGGGCAACCTTGTATGTTGTCACCCGCTGTAACTGTGAACCGGTGAACCCGTACCAAACCAGTACCGAGGTCACTGACCCGCTTCCGATCCCAACCCGGTACCAAACTGGTTCCAAACTGGTACCAACCCGGTGTTGAAGCCACCAAACCAGTAGCGAAGTCACTGAACCGCTGCCGAAACCAAACCGGTACCGACCCCGTGCCAAAGCCACCGAACAGGTAATGAGGTCACTGAACCAGTGCTGAACCGGTTCCGACCCCGTGCTGAGGTCACCTAACCGGTCCCCCTCAGGTCTTGACCCGTCCGATTTGATTTATATACAAGCAGATTGAGGCAGCAACTGTATACTGTACACTGCATTGCTTGCTCCTTGCATCGTGCCCGGGTTCCATCCCTGTGAGACATGCAAGGCCAATCTGCCTACGGAGGACAAGCATGACAGGTGCTCTTCCTGCCTGGACCCAGAGCATGCCAAGGAGGCACTAGTTAACCGTAGCTTCTGCAAGTTTTGTGCCCCTTTTGGGCGTCCCTTACTCCTGCTCAGCACTCTCCCCCAGACAATGCACCGGGAATGTTGCCCACACAGTCGTCTTCATCTTCCTCGAGCTCTGCCTATCCTTCCCCTCCCCCGTGAAATACGAAGAGGAGTTGCCATTCCAGGTGATCGGCAGACTGGGCAGATGGAGAAAATTTGGGCAGCTGTTTCCCACCAAGGAGCAATTCTCGCTGAGCTGCTGCAGGAACACTCGGCACCACCAGCCCCGCCTGCCCCCTCGGTGCCCCACAGGTCTGCAAGTACAAATTGGCCACAGGAGGACATACTGTCCATCGCTGCCTCTGAGGATGTGGAGTTGAGTCGAGTCGGACAGCATGTCCCCAGCGGTAAAGCTCTCCCTGTCGGTGGAGCTCATACCGCTAATCAAGAGGGCCACTGCAACCTTGCAAGTGCCCTGGCCTACAGCAGGGGAAACAAGGCAATCCATTTTTGATGAGTAGCCAACCGCCTCTCCCATAACCACCACCCTGCTGTTTCCCATACGATGGATGCCCTATACAGGGTACATGATGCGGAAAAGCTGGGCCTGGCCCATTTTCTACCGGCTTGAAGCAAAAATTACGCTGAGATTTTGATCCCTCAGGGGCGGGGTCACGACTGCGTCACAGGCTCAAAGAGCAGCTTTGGTATGAAGTATTCAGGATTCATGTCTTTTAAATATTTGTACATGTGTACACTTTACTGAAGTAAACTAAACTTTGCTGTTTACCCTTACCCTTGGACATATATTGATTATGCTAAATGCACTAAGAAGTACAACTTAGAAACACGTGCAATTTGTACCAGTATTATAATTAAATCACCAATGATGTAATAATTAAACATGATGCAACAATCAGTGATATAATTTTGTAAATTACTTTGTTGGGTTTTTTTTTGGCTCAACCCAAGGATAAACTGCTTTTAAATGCCCTAAAGAAGATTTTAAAATGGTAGGAACTTCTATGGTAGAATATCCTAATTAGTTTAGTAGCTAGTTGATGATGATAAAACACAGTAATGTGGATTTTGTAAAACAAAGTTGTTGTTTTTTTGTGAGAGGGAGACGAGCTATGTAAATCCTTAATTTTAAACAGGATTCATGCAGAGATCATAGGAGAGTTCAGCATGTTAAGGTTTTCCCTGGACTGGTACTATTGGTCAGCACTACGTTTTGGCCCTTTTTCGCTTTGGGCAGTTGTAAGAGGAACCCGCATCAACATGCCATCCCAGTAGTATGATATGAATCAAGAAATAAAATAAGAAGGTTGTATTTGAATGTAATTATTTTAATCGGTGAATTTCTATTTCTTACTATTTTTAGTGAATCACTTACCTTATTAAGATCTAAACTGTTTTAAGATCTAAAAAACCCTACACTCCCTTGCAGCGGAAAGGAATAATAGATGATGCATCTCTTACAATGGACTTAAAAGTTGGAAAGATTTTCCATAAGAAATAAGCACTCAGTCATTCTTTTGAAACCATGTAATTGTACTAATTCTGGTACAATCACATAGAAACTAAATGTATTTGACTAGCGAGAGTGTGGTATCTCTTAGCAGTACACAAAATCGAAATATTTTTACCTTGTAGGATCTCTCATATTTCTGACATCCATAAATCAACAGCAAAGGTCGAGCTATCGTGCCAGTCCCTGATATTCGCACACAGAAATGTTTGCACATACGCCTGCACAACAGAGATCTTTTCCAAGGACCCAGTTAGTGGAAGGGCTACCATGCTAAAGTCCTTTAGGCAGCACCCTGCTGGGACACTAACACAATGGAACCTTCACAACAGTTTGCTGTCAGGCCCAAAAATGCATAATCCAACTAATGTATACAGTCAAACCTGTATTAAGAGACCACTCAAAGGACAGTCTAATAGTGGCCTCTTAGCACAGGTGGTCTCTTTAAAAGAGGGACCATCATTTACGAATTTTCTATTTGTCTCTGACATGCTTTCCAGTAATATTGTATGTCTTACATACACTATAAAAGCCAGAAGATGTAATATTTAATAACATTCATTTAGATAATTTACAAAACAAATTATTTTGTGAAGTAATGAATGCTTGCCTGTCTCAGGTCACACAAAATGTTTTAAATCCTTTCCGAATTTCAATACCTGTGTCTGCCTTTTAGGTACGTGTTGATTCATTGCATCCTGAAACCAACGCCAGCATAAGCATAAGATATTTTTCGATTACCGTGCACATTTTTTTCATACTCTTCTAAGTATGGCTTGAATTTTTCGATGTTTATTTTCCTTTTAACGGTTTGCCTTTAAGTCTTAAGCCGCTACATCCTAATTATGAGAACATTCTGTTAAATTAGCGGGAATGAATAACACAACACAAAACTGACACATTGGAAGCTACCTAGTTCCCAGGCAAGTGCGAGAATGAAATGCAAGTTAAAGTAGCATTTGGGGGAAGTGATTAATGTCATTGCTTGCTCTTGTGTTCGACTAATGAAGAAGATGAAACAGAATCAGCAAGTCAATCAGGACATCAAGGTAAAAATAAGCGACTTTGTTTAGTAATTAACAGATTAATTAAGATATTGAATCGGCTCAAAACACGGTCGTGTGAACAAAAAAAATAAAAACCTAAAACTTCAAGCCCTAGGTCTTTCCGTTTCAAAATGCTTTCTAGTGCCGAATTTTTCAGCAGTTTTTCTGGCACTTACTGTCTGTACAAGTTTAATAACTTTAATTCTGTCATCTAGGGAGGACCTTTTGTTCCTCCACATTCTCTCTCTTTACAATACAGCGCTAAAATGGTTACCGTATTCCTTTGAATTTAGGACGTACCATTTAAAACCATATTTTTCTTATAACAATAGCCCTGTGTAAGGGTGCTTAATACAGGTTTGAGTCCATTGCTGGTTAAGAGAATTGTGGTCACTGGTCACATTAGACAGCTGGTCACTTAATACAGTTAAATAAAAGCACAAATATCATTGGGAGGAATTTAAAGTGGTCGCTTAGACCAGGTGGTCGCATGAGCAGGTTTGACTGTATTTTTTCAAAATCTGAGGTGCATACTGCAGGTTTAGTTTTAAATAAATAAGTACAATAACTGTGTACAAATAGTCTCAGTAAGGAGGATAGCTGCTATCATAGCTTAGTTGGAGCACCTGGTCTCTGTCATCATGAGAGCCTAGCAAGAGAAAGCCAGGTCGAGGTATTCAACACCATGTTTAAGTGTGCCGCTGATATCTGGGGCTTTATTAGGAAAGTATTTTTAGCTTGGCAGTAGGAAAACTTGGACAGGGGAAGTGGAAAATAATGTTGCTATTTTAGAAAGCCTTTAAATTTAAAATGAGGTCATTTTACATCTGATAAGAAAAAAAAAAACTTTTTACAAACAAATAAACTAACTTGGATATTACTGTTTAACTGCTGATTATGTAACAGAAAGACAGCTCACCAAACTGAAACTAGCCCCAGCAGTAAAACAGACTGTATGTCTTTTGAAGCATTTTAGCCTATTTCCATTTGTTAACGTCTTGACTATGACATCACAGGTGACACCATAATGTCTTTCTGAACTCTATAAATGAACTTAATAGAATTCTGATAGCTCTCTGCGGTACTCGGCTGAGACCACCTTATAAATGTCAGGCACTTTTCTCAGTTCCCTTTTGTAAATAATGTGTGTGTTCTGTCTGCAGATTCGTGGTGGATCCCCTTATCAAGTAAACACCCTAATGAAAATCAAGGAAGACGAACTGCGACAGAAGGAGTTGGTGATTGATCGGTGAGTAATGTGTAAGGCAGCCAGGCAGCTTGTTGTGTTCTATTATAGTGGAATTCTTGTGATCACAAAAGGGACTGAGAAAATGGTCATATTGGTGAGCTGGTTGTCCGGACCTATGGCAATACTCTGCTGTACAGATATCTGCTGTTTCCAGAGGATAAATATGACTTCATGTAGGAAATGACTTCACCACCAACAGGTGCTGTAAGTTAGTCTTCAAGCAGTATTTGATTTCGAACTTCTTGGTTGGTACTTTAGCTGTAAGTCAGCGAGTGAAAGAGTACTGTCTATTCCAGTTGCTATGCTATTGGAACTTCATGCTATTGTTTTACAGTTAAGTGGTTATATTTTATAAGTGAAGATGTATTTATTCAAACACAAGTTTATTTTTGTGTGGGTAAGTCATCATCTGAAACGCTCCAATCAAAGCTAGAGGAGTGGCTTGCGTGACCCTTCAGATGTAAAATAGGCTTTAATAAACTGAACGATGGAGCAGTTTAAACCTGTTTTGAGGTAAACACTGCAATACGTGTTTTGAACACTAGATGGAGCCGTTGGCCCAAATTGCTCCGTTTTTAATAATCTATTTAAGCCTTTTTAAACAAAAAAAATCATTTGTAGGGTAAAAGAACAAATACATAAAATATTAAGTGAAGTGTAGTTGCATAGCATAAAAGCCTGTAAATACTTCCACTGTTTGTTTTCAAACACTTTCCCTTGACAAAGGTATGTTAAACATTTTTGAGCAAAAACTTTATATATGCTACACTCAGTCAGGATTCGGTATCATCGACAATAATAATAATTTTGCGATTTGAGCATTTACAAATTAACAAACAACTAAATTAAAGGTTATTTCGGTCTTTGAGCAAATTATTTTGATCAAATTGCGAAATGGAAAATATCAAACAAGCAAAGAACGAAACAAAAAAGAAGATTTAGAAGAAAATAGAAGACAGCTTCTTCAGTCTCTGATTTAAAGTGATATAATTAAATTGTGAAATGTGCTTTGCGCTAATGCACCGTCCTGAACAGGTTTTGAAGATGCTGCTCAGTCTGCGATTAGCAATTAATTGGGGGGTGTTAAAAATGGACATCAAGTGAAATACTCTAATACAATATTTTTTTATTGAATGAACATCAAATGAGTACATTATATTTATAAGATACACGTCATTGATTAATTATTTATGTATTTATTATTTATGCAGGAAGTTAACCCATTGCGACTGTGGCCTCATTTACAAGGGGGTTGTGGTCAGCAATTTAGGAGGATAGTGAACTCAAACATTAAACTCCAAGCGAGTTTGAAATAACGTTTGTAATGTTCGCCATGTTATTTAGAGGAAAAAACTAACCATTAAAAATTGTTTTATTCCTATTATAATGCTGTATACACAGTATTTAAACTGCAAAATCAAATGTCAATCCACGTTTGTCGAATCACTGTTTTTTAAACGAAAAAGAAAAATATGCTTCTTAAACGTTACATTTTTAGAAAAAAGTTTGCAGACCCTGATCAGCACCAGACAGTTCCGCGCCTGTGGAATAAAGACAGAGACTGCTTTTTGACAGCAAGAAACCCTTCTTAAAGGTTTTTATTTGAGATGACAACATTTTAAAAAATAAACCATATTGAGAGCTCCACTGAGCTACTGAGTCTCATTTTAAAACAGTTTTGATTGTTTAGATAACAGTCAAAGTAAAGTAGTTCAATCAAATTAGATACATATAAAGAAACCATAATGAGAGCTCATTTAAAAAAATCTTAGATCACAATTTAGATTTAGAAACATACAAATCACTGTTTGTTTTTGCAAGGCTTGCTGCTGTGGTATTTAGAATTGCACTGAACTTCATTACGCACACAGAAGCACTTCTTTGTTTGACAAAAATGAAGCCTTGCATAGCTCCAGAATCAGCTTCTGCTGTTTGTTTTCTTTGGGTGCTTCGTCCAAATTAGGAATAAACTATCGGACAATTGAAATTCAATTCGACTGTAAAGGCGCTCCAGAGGTCCTCCAGCAGACTTTGTTTGTTTGTTTGTTTGTTTGTTTGTTTGTTTGTTTGGTATTTTACATTTCACAATTTGATTATATCACTTTACTCAAAGTAAAGTAATTCATTCCTGAATAGTCTGAATGCTATGTTGTAAAGTAAAAATGGAATTGGAATCAAATCAAGATCTGTGTATCTGATGAAACATTCTAATTTTATATAGACTAAATTTATTGCAGGCTATAATGTCATGAAGTGGATCTGATAGACATTGTGAAAGGCACAACTTAGAGATCTGAACATTAGGTTTATATTTGTCCAACAAGTGGCCTAGATTGGCAAAACCTTGTATGTACATACCAACTTTTTATGTGCTACTCCGGATTAAAGGACAATATACATGTCAAAAGGCATAAGCATTAAACATTTGATGTGTCCTGTCAAAGGATAAGATCGCGTGTATTCTATTTTAACCGTTTACCTAGTTGCTAAACAAGGCAGGACTGATGGAGCCAGAGGATTACACAGTGAGCTGCCTCTGTCTGCATTCTGGCAGTCTGCTGTATGTGGACAAATCATAGCTACCTTTCACACTCACGGATGAGTGTAATTAACATATATATGAGGTGTTGTTGTGTGTGACTAGAATGGATAAATAATGTAAACCAAATTGGTGTTTACAGGAAATGTATGCAATACAATATATTACAAAGACAGAAGATTGTTTTAAAATGAGTTTACCTTGACAGTGTTACTCCTAGCAAAATCAAAATGCAATATACCACCAACCCTGTTTTCCTAGCCTTTTTTGTTAAATAAATAATACAAAATAAAATTGAATACTGCAATGCTCATAAGACATTTTATGATGGTAATAAGAAATGTCACAAGATATTATCGCTGATTTATTCCACGCATGGTAGCTAAGTGTTGCTAGTTTTATTTTATTTATTTATCTATTTTTTTTTTTTTACTTTAACACTAAATAAACAAGCCTGCTGTGTAATACTAACTCTTCTTACGTTTCAACAAAATACGTACTAACAGAAGTGTTTTTTTTTTTTTTTTTTCTTAACAGCTTTTTTTAAACAATTCACTGCTGCAAATCGTTCTTTTGAACCTTGATAAAGTCCATCATAGTCTTTTGTTTCAGTGAGGCAAAATATGTTTGCTGGGATTCACAAAGTAACTGCCTCAGGAGAACTAGTTTTACAGAATTGGTATCCTTCTGCTGCTCATACGAAGAAATGAATCGTCCTTTCTGTAGCACTGCTGTCTTCACATCAGCTCCACAGGTTTTAGACTGACGCATGCGTCATTATGTGTGTGTGTGTGTGTGTGTGTGTGTGCGCACCGCGGACTGTAAGTCTGCATTGATAATAGTGTATTTCATAGATGACTGTTAGGGAGCTGTGGATAATTGAATTGCGGATGAATGGGGTGAGAGAGAGAAACCCATTTTATGTTGCCTCACTAAATATCATGCCCCGTTTTTATTATCATGATTTTTTTAAAAACCACTCGCCATGCACCATAGGTTCTTTGAGAAATTACCTCTCCATGTCCAATCACAAACCCGCTTATTGGTTTGTTTTGTGCAGCCTGTCAAATGCTGCGTGGCTGGGCTTTAGTAAGTCACCACAGGATAGAATTAATATCCAGTGCAACAAACAACCAATAATCACCTCGGCTGACAAACTCACATTTTGTGCAGCCTGTCAAATGCTGCATGGGCAGTTTTAACGGGATACAGTTCAGTTACAAACGCCAACGTTGCCAAATTTTTCTTTAACATAGTCAGCCTTATTCACACAAAAAAAAACACCAAGTGCAACGCCTAATTGATAGCTCTCATCAGTCGACAATTCATGCCTTTTTTAATTGATGACACACACTGTTTCGTTCCAGTTAATGATACAAAACGTATTTGTCCTGTAGTAAACTATATGCATTTGTTTATAGCAAATGTAAAGAACGACTAAATGTACAGTATTAAAACACAGCTCTTTAATTTGTTAGTTTTTATATTATATCACAAATTATGCCTGCACGGCAATCATGATATAAAGCGGGTTTTATATATATTATATGGACTGGAGAAGAGAGCTATCGTGAAAACTTATTAACCCGAGGGAAGACTATTGTAACCGACTGGGGCTATAATACCTGAAGCCGCAGGCACCCTGACGGTAATAATAGTCTTCCAGAGGGGCATTTAATTTTCCACTATGTCTGCAGTACATATTTAATATATGAATCAGTCAGTAATATAAGTGAGGCAAGGTTGAAAAGTAAATACGACTTTATATGTTTTGTTTAAATATAGATGATACAGTATACATAAATAAATAAATAAATGTTTTTGAAGTTCATACCGTATAGTTAGCAAAGTGTTTAGTTTGCCAACTGCTGCATAATCCAGTTTATATCCCAGCCATCATATTTGTTTACATTGTCGAGTTGAATTTGTTTGAATTTCAGAAAGAGAACGGTGACAGTGACGTTTTAATCACCATTTTAGTGTTTGGAGCATCTTTCTTTTGTAGTATGTTGTTTGTAATTCTGTGTTCAGTGTAAATCGCTGTTCATCCATTTTCTCTTGTGAAGAGTGCAGGGGAGAGAGGCATTCCTTTGAAAAGGGGCAGGACTGACAGTGATATGAACCAATCACATGACAGATGGACACTATTGACCGTGGTGTAAGGATGTGAGGGCAATAGTTTAATATGTTCCTCCTATGATTAGGTTTTAACCAATATATATATATATATATATATATATATATATATATATATATATATATATATATATATATATATATATATATATATATAATTAATTTTGAGCATCAAAAGAAACGCATCACTTATATTTGGGTAAAATTTACTAAATGTGATCGAAAAATGACAAACTCTGTTTTAGAGCAGGTGCAGTGACTTTTTATTGTGTTGTTTAACAATTGACATCACGAAGATGCTGCAAAATGATCTGTCGATCCTGGGCAGGTGTTGTGACTCTTGGTCTCCCAATTCGTGGCCTGTTATTGACAGAGTGTGTCTGATTATACCATCTCGCCAGGTTTGAAATTGCTGGATGTGAGCACCCAAGACGGCGATCCACAGTACTGCCCTAGTCCAGCCTCCAACATGCCGATTGCACGAAGTCACTGCTCTCTTGACAGATGGGGCATATTGTTTTTTTTCTGTGATTTTCTTTTATTGCTTTTATTCAAGCTTGCAATTCAACAGCTGAAATCACTCCATATCCAGTGTCCAATCAGCTGTCTCACTAATTAGGTGATTAATTGCATATGCTTCAGTCATAGTCACTCAAGCGTGTCATGGTCAAGGATGAATGATAGAGTGATTAAAAAGAAACCAAAAACATTTTGTCAATGTCCATCATTTATATACCTTATTTATTTTTATTTTTTAAATAAATGTGTTATAATAGTGATGTTTCTTTTGAAGTATATATATAAAAATATTCGTTTGAATATTTGTTCCAGCATTAATTATATAAATACCTTGCACTTATTTACCGCCTCACCAGAATTTGCACAACAGTGTAAATGTTGGCCTTTTGGCATACAGACGTGTACATGAGATATTGCTGAATCGGACACCAATGATTTAATTAAAGTAGTGAAAAAAAGCAAAAGTATTCAAATCAATTCAAAACTTGCCATTCTGATTGCTCTGCTCCTTCTCCCTGAACGGCAGCATTTCCATATCCCTTTTAGAAAATAAATAGTTTAACAATATATATATCTTATACTTTCAGCTTTTTACAAAAGATTTGGGCCACTCTTAAGAGACTTTGGTGGTTAAATGGATGTTTTGTTGCCGTTGCTACCAGTCATTGCGTGCATTCTCATGGTACCTGCAGAACAGTCTCAGAATTGAGGGGCCTCCATGTTCCGTTCCATACTTGCTAAGATTCATCAGGAGGATGCTTTAAAAATAGGTCCATGAAAAATAATGTAACAGATCTTTCTTGTCCTTCTGAATGTATCAAAGCAGGGGTTTGAACCCACCAACGTTTAATTCAGTGATTTCTGCCAAGTATAAATGCCTTTTGTTTGCTTAACTTTTTAGCTTACCTTTTGGCGGCTGATCATATTATGAACCAGTATTCCAAGTAGGCTTGGTTTCTAAAATCTGGCTTGGACATTTGCAGGCAGAAGCAGCAGATTGCCCAGCTGCATCAGAGGATGGCAGAAAATGAGCTGCAGGTGGAACAAGTAATCCGGCGTCCACATGGGAATTACGAGGATCCGTACGTACTGAAGGTATTTAATACCTTTAATTGGAATGTGTTATGATTTGTTGAAATGTATAGAGTCGAGTGGTGATCCAGATGAATATTGTCCTATATTAGACTGTTTCCTTTGGCCACTTCATGCAGTTACACACTGTGCAGTGCAATGTACCACCCCTGATGCCTTTTGATTTATTAATTTAACTGATGAATACAGCCCTAGAAGGAAGGTTATTTTGTATTTGAAGATTTTGTGTACAAGTGAATATGCCATCATTTAAAAAAGGGGAAAAAAGGACAAGCTAAAATGTTTTGATCAAACATTTCCAAAAAGTTCCAAATGAACAATCAGTAATGTCTTTGTTTTTGTGCCTGTTTTTTTAACTTTTTAATTACTTACCTTTGTGTTCAGAAATAAGTTACAGGACATGAATTGTGCTTCGAACCATCTGTATTCTAGCAGCGTAAAAAGACCTTTCTATCTAATGTTTCCCCACCACCTCCCCACAGGAATCGCAGTATGACAAATCTCCCTTGCAGGCACAGCTTTCAGGAAGATCAAAAGCTGTCCACTATGAGAACGGAGAGCTGGCGCACAAGCTGGCTGCAGCAGAGCTGCAGGTTCTACATCTCCATGACTTCCTGAAGCAAAACACACACAAGTACACAGAAGAGATAAAGAAATTGGAAGAGAAGGTAGGCATTGATTTTGTTACTTTGACACGATTGATTTCCTTGTTTTCTAAAGTAGAGGTGGTTTTATTGATTGCTGTATCTTATAAATAGGGACCTACCTAAATTGCGATTTCGCGGAAATCGTGAAATTGAGGGGTCACCGTGAAATTCACCTCTTAGGGGCAAATGCATACAAACAAGTACGGAGAGGAAAAAAAAAAGAAAACTTGTTTAAATGAACTACTGCACAACGCAAGTGATGCAAACTACGTGTCTTCCTTCTGTAGATAGCCCTTTTTGATTCCTTCGCCATCCCGTGTGCATTGCACTTAAGCAAAAAAACAAACAAAAAATGTCCACAAGTAACATTTACAAAATAAATTCTCCAAAGCAGTTAATGTTCTTGTTTACTATTCAAATGACAAAGTTTTAATCAGCCTATCAGTGCGTCTTTACTGCTTTTATGTGATCTGTACTGTGCAGGAGGGGGCGGGACAATGTTGGTGCTGCATTGTTTTGATTTAGGTTGCTAAAATCTAGTTGTCAGCATTGGAGGTAAAATAGTAGAAATGGACGACAAAGAAAGCAAAGTATATTTCGGCTGATGATCGTTTCAAGATATTTCCCAAATAAACTACATGCAGACTGAGGTAATTGTTTTCCATATCTTAATGTGTATTTGGAGAAAATACAATCGATCGCTATTTAGCTTCAGAATCACACATTAAACAAAAGGCTACTACAGAGGCTGCTGAACAGAACATAAAATAAACAGCTTTCAGAAACCAAACTGGAAAGTCAGCCCAGATAAGAAGTATTCCTGTCTGCAAGTTAAATCAGTACTAAAACGATCCAGCACAGCCACCTCGCTTCAACCTGCTGCTTACAATTGGAATTTTAGACCCGAATAGCCACGTCTTCTTTGTTTTGACTCGGTACTAATAAAATAAATTATTGGATGGGACAAATAACATGACAACGAACGTGCTGCATACATTGACTTTATTAAAGTATGCCAGATGCCCTTGTGTAACCGAGTTTTGGGGCTGTTTCTAATCGATTTCCACATCTGTATAACTTAAAGCTTTGCCTTAACTTCCAACCAATTCAGTGGATGCAGACGTGCAGTCTCAATGTATGGGCAAGTCAACTGCAGGGGGATGCTGCATACTCGCCTTTAACAAATGACAGCACTGTTTTAGTAAGGAAGCAAGTACCACTATTTTTAGGCTTTATAGTGTTCTGAAATACTGTCTACTTAGGTTTATTTAATGTTTAAACATGTCCGCGAAATCCTAATTTTATTCCGCAACATACCCGTGAAAAATATGTAAATTTACCGAGATTTAAGTAGACCCCTACTTATAAAGTAAGCAGCATCTGCGTCTTTAATTCATACCCAAAGGCCTGTGATTAACCCAGGTTACTTTGCCTTGCTGTTGTTCAAGTAGCTGGAATAAAAGGAGAAGGGATCTGCATACTTCAGTGTTTACTGTACAAGTGGTCCTAAATATTGTGCTTGCAATACAAATGAGTAGTATTGCAGTGCCACTATATTTGACATGTTATTGACATTTTGTATTCAGAGTTTAGAAGGCAATCCATAGTTATTAGTTAGTGTATCTTTTAATTGCAGAGAGAAGAGGATTAAACTGAATGTTGTTACAGTCTAATGAAATAAGCTTGCCGTTTGCACCACAATTCAGGACCAGCTGAATTGGTAAACAAATGTCAAACTGCTTTACTTTAATCATCGGTCATGTCGTGCGTTTCTTCTGCATTGTGAACAGTGTCTGGTGGGGAAGGTGGTTCCATTTTTGTTAATGTTTTTCACATGTTTTTTTGTTTTGTTTTGTTTTTGTTTTGTAGATGACAGCCAGAGAGAAATATATTAGCAGTGTTAAGAAGAAATATCAGAAAGAATCTGAACAAAACCAGGAGAGACAGCAAAGAATAGAGACGCTTGAGAAGTACCTTGCAGACCTCCCTTCTCTTGATGACATACAAACCCAAGCTCAGCAGGTACAGCAGTCTTCCTGTTGCACTGAGTAATATCTAACAACACTCATTATTGCTGGAGGATGTGTTGCCAGACTGATTGTAAACATGGGGGGTAACACATGACCTGACAAAAAAAAAATGGACAGAAATGAACATTGTATGGATATGGTATACTGTCTGGTTCTATGTCCCATTTTTTTTAATGTTTTTTTTCTTTTCTTCGTTGATTTAAGCTTTGCTCCGTTGTCCGGCACCTCGGATATGCTGCTTGGGTGTGCGTCTACTTTTTGTTTTTCAGTTACTGTTGTCTTGCCATCTTTTAAAAGTCATGTGATTTTATATGTATGATTTACTGCAACATCTCCGGAACTGGAGTTGTAGTACACTGATATACCACCAGAGGTCAGCACATCCTAGGCAGTGATTTGTTCAGGGAGTACAGAACTGTACTTGCACCAGTTAGAACCAGTACTTCAGATAAGGTTTTGGGTCTTACCCTCTAATTAACACTGACAGAGTAACATGTATTTTCAGGGTGTAAAATGCAACATTGCCTTGAAGTCATGAGTAATCTTGATAAATACTGTACAATCTTTAATGGTAATGGGGAAGGCATTAAAAAAGAACCATTTTAACTGCAGTGTTACTTTGAACTGCTGTACAACCATGCATGTGTTCTACAAGGTTATTTATCGGCTCAGCGCATTTTTTTCGAGGTATCACGCTGACTGCAAATTAATTACGTTACTTATATTTTAACATTACATTTTTAAACTCAGTGAACATGTTAAAACTTCAAATAAAGCCATATAGATAAATAAAATAAGGAAATGCATTAATACATTATAAAACAGTTTGTTTAATATTATAGGCACCTTTTTTTAGCGGTTGCCCCTGACGATGGTTCCAGTTGGATTTGTAGCTGGACTAGGGTGTTTACGCTTCAACCTGTGTAGCTTAGAATTGTTCTTATTCTTACAGTGATTGGCTGCAAAGAGATTGGATAATGTTTGTTGGGTTGTTTTTTCTTGTGTGCAGTTTCCTAGTAACTGAAAACATTGTAATCTGGGAGATGTAGTTGTTTCGTGGAAGTTTTAGGGGAGGCGGGAGAGAGGGGAGGCAGACAAGATGTGCAGCAAAATTGCTATGCGTATGTCATATTTCGGTTTGTTTAATGTGTAAAAACGGCAGGTACGCAGCTTATCTGGACCGCTGGTTAAAACCCATTTCGGCCATATTTGCACTAAACTTCTTACCAAACTACACCGTATTTTTTTTTGTTTTTAATAGTGTGAAGTAAACATTACATTTAGGCCTATACAAACCATTTTCCGAATTCATTGAAACCATCTGTACAACCCACCTGTGCATCTTTAAATGAAGTAAGAAAGCCTGGTCCTGTTCTTCCCCATTTTATTATCTCTTGATATGGCTTGCATGTTCGAGGTAAAGGTTGGTGTTTTTCATGCCACAGCTGGAGGTCCTTCAGGAGACATCACACAAACTGCAGGAGACAGTTCATGATCTGGAGGAGAGGCTAGCGGAACACCGAGCTCTGGTCAAGGAGAAAGAGGACTTCATTGAGCGCCAGAAGATAAAGGAGAAGGAGCTAATCGATGCTGTGCAGAGGTACAGCTTTCCTTATGCTACAGCCGGCCTAGGAGTAAGGCTTTCATTGTATACACTTCCAGGCAAATGTGGGCCTTGGTTGCGACTCAAAAATGTGTTGAAATGCCTCGCAATTTTCAGTAGTGGGAGTTGCTTCTAGTCTTTGTCAAATAAGCAAGGTTTGGACTTAGCTACATACTGGTAAAATGAGCTACTATCAAGGGCAGTGGTACTCAACTCTGGCCCTTGAGAGCCAATCCAGTCCAGGTTTTATCTCCAAGCAGGTTCTAATGTAGTTAATTGAAGCTGCTGAGAGGCAAGGTAAACCACTTTGAGTACACACAGGCTGAAACTATTTCACTAATTTTGTCACCTTTCAAACAAATCATTTGCACCTGAGCTGATTTAGGGCTGCAGTAGCAAAGGGGTTGAATACTTATGCAGCTGAGATTAATCTGTTTTTGTCTGTAAATCTTTATTTGTATTCTATATGCATTTTTTAACGTTATCAATGTGGAGTAATTTGTGTAGATTCTACATGTAAAGTCTAATTTGAAAGCGTCGTGGAGTACGCTCAGGTGCCAACAAAATGTGAAAACTTTGCAGGGGGGTGAATACTTCTGCAAACCACTGTATATATAATTGTTTGTTAAATTAAATGAGAGGATTTGTTTTGAAAAGTAGGGATGTGCTGTTTTATGACTGGAAAGCAAGTAAATCATGGGTTTGAGTCCAATCTGACTCACTGTTTGTGATTTTTGGTGACTTGACCTCTGTGTCGCTGGCCTGTAGAATTGGATAGAGGCTATCGGTTCAAAATTGGGAAAATAATTTCTGTCGGTTTTAATTGCTGTGCACAGTTGCATACAGTAATAGGAAATCAGCTGATTTTTGTGTTTTTAGTATTACAGGTATTTTTTTTTTCTTCATTTTTTTATTGGCCAGTTCTTTTTTTGTACACACACACTGCAGTTGCCGCAACAACTGTATTTACAAACGACACTCGCTGCGGTTGTGTGTTGTACACACACACGCACACACACACACACGCACACACACACACACCCCTTTCATTACTGAAGTGAGTGCACTCCCTGTTTAAACAAACCACTGAACTCGGGCCATCATTACATGCCAATCGTGAGGTTTTGTGTGACAACACGGAGGCTGTGTTTTTGCTTATGCTTTTGGAAGAAAGTACTGTACGTAATCGATCGAGAGCTCGTCCAGCACAGCTATGCTCTTTTCTGCAAAACCGTTTAGCTTTTTCTGCACTGCTAAATACAGTGGTGATGATCTGCAGTACCATGACGGTAGATCGAAACATTTGGGTGATCATCCGACCAGAAGGCTGGTGGGAATGACTTCAGTGGTTTTTAAATGACTGGATTAAAAATGTACTCATGTCTAAGGAGTCGTATATGCATCTGTCATTTACGGAGACATTTCCTGGAGTGCCAAAACGCACTAATGAGGCGTTCGGTACCGGTGGAAAAAACAGTTGTGGTCGCACTGTGGCGTTTGGGGATAAGAATTGGCCCATATTGTTTTATTTAAGTTGCAAAACCAAAAATACTATTTTTTTTTCTTTATTCTGTGTTTATTTAGCAGACGCCTTTATCCAAGGCGACTTACAGAGACTCGGGTGTGTGAACTATGCATCAGCTGCAGAGTCACTTACAATTACATCTCACCCGAAAGACGGAGCACAAGGAGGTGAAGTGACTTGCTCAGGGTCACACAATGCGTCAGTGGCTGAGGTGGGATTTGAACCGGGGACCTTCTGGTTACAAGCCCTTTGCTTTAACCACTGGACCACACAGCCTCCTTTTCTTGCAACAAAATATTAAACTGTACATTGATTAAATAAAGTATATGTATGCACTATTTACCATTGTTATGAATTTACTATTCATCAATATTATAAAATCAACTTGGCTCATCAGGCATATATATATATATATATATATATATATATATATATATATATATATATATATATATTTTAGCCATGTTTATCACACGGAAATGTCTGAAACAATGACATCATTAGTTGTTCAGAAATCCACTGAGCACCAACTGCAGGTGTGTTAGTGTGGTTGTAATACACACACACACAGTTAGTGCGCATTAACTAACCAAACTGAATTAATAACCTCATTCGATACTTGCTCTGAAAAGGATTAACTAGTGCGGTTGTTGCTGCCCTTTGTAACCGTACTGTGTGTGTATACAAACCGTATTAAGATCAAAAGGTGACCTCACAGCTGCATTTAGCCTGTGTGTACGTAGCCTTAGTCACACTATCATAGAAGGAAGGTTCCATATTTATTTTTCTATTTTATTTATTTATTGTATATACAGTATTGCACCTTGCAAACCATTGTGTTATGATTGTGAATATCAGAATCTATGCAAATAACATCACAATATCCAAATATGACCCTCCAGTAGAGTACAGTATATGCAACGTGATTGTAACACGATTCACGCAGGAATCCTGCGTTACCATAGAGTGAGCACCACGTGGACATTGCAGGAATGGTCCGTGAAGCTTGAGTGAAGGACGCGTTGAGATTGAGTGTCGTCAGGCATTGAGAGGGGCTCTGTGGAGCACGGCCGCTGTGAGCTAAATGCTTGTACAGCACTGCTCTTTACAGTGTCGCTTCAGCAGTGATTTTTCTTTTCTTCCTCTTTTTAAAACAATTGCATACTCGCACAATTTTCGTTATTTTCACAGGTAAAAAAAGAGTTGTTCACTGATACTTTATTTTCGCAATTAAAAAAAAGAAAAATTCACACAGAAGACATCACACCATAGACCCTTTAACCACCTATACTTGGCACAATAAAATCCTGGTTGTTTGTCTAAATAAAAAATGTAGTTAAAATGCGCACACTTACACTAATACTAATTGAGGCCAATTTTATTTTGAATAACCCTACAGACGTAAAAGGCTGGTATTGTAGCTGCTGTTTCATAAACACATGCAAAATACCACAGCAGAACAAACACTTTTTTTTTTTTTTACCCGTGTAATAATTGATCTGTTAACCCACGATGACAAAATACACAGACCATTTCTTAAAAATTCATTGAAAACAATACCGTTCCTAGTTTCACGTAACTTGGACAGATCGTAACAATTCTGTGATTCATTACCAAAAATAGGGGACTCGGTCAATAAATAAATAAACAATCTAATAAAAATCTCCATTTCTTATTACATAGCTCAGACACTTGCGATTATGAAAATGTAAAGTTAGCGAGTTGTGTGCAGCAGAACAGACTTGATGCTACGTTAAATCCAACGATTAACTGTGAGTAGAATATTATTCTGATGCTTTAAAAATAAATAAATAAAATAGGCTGAATCCTAAATAACATTGATGGTTTTAAGTTGTTGTTGTTGTTGTTGTTGTTATTACACAATGTACTTCAAAATGACCTTTTGTAATTTTTGTTTATCTTGCTTAATCTACATTGGTTGTGGATGTATTCGGCGGCATTTTGAATCGGAATTGATTACTGCACCCTTTTTTTTGTTTAGTAACAAATTCAAGTTTGACTGAATTTTGTAACTGGATATTTTTATGACATCATTTTTTTTTTTTGCTTACGTGAATAATTTAAGTTGGGCTGCATTTTTAAGCAGTGTATGCTTAAAATAATAATTTAACCAACGTGTTGTAGTTGACATTGCGTACGGTACATTTCTTTTCTACTACCACATAGGTCGAAGTTATAATACCCAGTATTGCGTCATTTCTGTTATCTACACAGATTGATATATTTCGTGGGGACTGGCATGCTTCCATTACTGTGCTGTTTTTAAGTACCATGCTGACACAGTAATCAGAAATAGTAGTCGTGGAAACAAGGTTTCAATCATTTTGAGATGAATTTCTTGCAAGTAACCAGTAGCAGTGTAGAAACTTCAGATACTTCTGTGTCAGATTTGTGAACTGTGGATGCTTTCATCTGACTACATGAGCACAGTGTTTAAATTAATAAATATATATCTATATAAATATCGATCGAGAGAGAGAGATAGACGAAAGCTTTTCTCCTTGTCGTTCAAAGAAAATGTTGGGACTTTTTTCTTTTTTTTGAGTCTCAGTAGTTTCTATTATCCTCCTTGGACAGCAGTGGTTCTCATTAACTGGTATGGAAAAACATCTTGTTTTTTGCTCCTACTTCCCTACATATTTTATAAAGGACTGTGTTTTCAGAATTATGAGAGTTAAGGGTTGTGTAAACCAATATCAAGGACATTTTTTCCTAATTATTTCCCATAGGCATTTTGAGGAGAGATTTTCTACTTAATTGGCTTTACCATCCTTTTTCTTTTTTCATTACCAAGGCCTAATTCAGTATCACATCAAGTAACTTTTAAAGATATTATACCTTAGATATGAATTTAAAATTTTAAAAAAAAAAATCACTACTGATGCAAATTGGAAATGGTCCGACACAAGTGAACTTCAGAGGAGCATTCAGCTATACGCACATGCAACCATAAGGGTAAAATGTATGTCAATGCCTGTGCTGCAGTGTCCACTGTAAAGGACTGTTTACACTGTGTAAACAACTGACGCGTAAATGGCTGCAGTTGCTGGAGTCCAGGTTGATAGCTTTTTTAACAGAACTTAAAATGTTTAACCACTGAGGGTGCACCTCTAGTTCTGACATCTTAAACACAGAGTGGTATCAGTTATGCAGACGAGACGAGACACTAGACTGGACTGTGATCGTCTTTTTACAGGGTTACATCTTTAAGTTCTCTGGAGCAAAAGAGAGTGACATTTTTTTGTATTTGTTTATGCATATATTTTTTATAATGGCTGGTCTTCCCCATATTTCTAGCTTGCAGCAGAAAGTGGAGCAGTGCCTTGAAGATGGTGCCAGACTCCCCATGTTGAACATGAAGCAGCTGGAGTGTGAAAATGATCGCCTCCAGCAGTACAACAAGCGAAATAATCAGGTAGATCGACAGCATTGTCCCAGGGAACGGCCTGTGATCTGTATGAGAACCGGAACATTTTCACGCGATGCACGTTCATCCAAAAGTCATGGCACATTTACCACTTTTCCTGTATTTCTTTTATTACACCGAATTGCCTATTCCAGATCACGATATTCTTCACTTTTTTTTTTTTTGTATCTGGTATTTTAACTTGGACTACCCAAGGACTGAAGTTGATAACTACTGATGTAAAATATTTTATGATTAGGTTGAGAACTACAGCAGGGATGGGATTTAGATTCCAATTTTAGTATGCGCTGAAGTTGTACCTGAACTTGTGACATCTATGGTTTGCCTAAAGTTCAGCTTGTCTTAATACCATGGCAGTTCATATGAATAATGATGTGTCAGTTCACTTTCCTTATTTCCATCAAAATATCGTTCAGAATGCCTTTAGAACCAAATAGATGTCATTGTCAGAGCTAGTAATGATTTGTTGAGGTGGAATAAAACTGTCACTGGAATATATCACACTGTTAGAGTTCAGCAGCTGTTTTCTAATGAACTATCTGCATGTAGTGATCTGTATCTATTACATTTCTAATGCTTTTTGGTACTGTTTTAAAAAGACTTCAGCTCTTCCTCAGGACATACAGTATTTTAAAGCTGACAAAAACCAAATCCTTTTGGGGGGAGGGGGGGTTGTATTATTTTCTGCAATAAGTAATTACCATCAAATGATGTATTAATTGGATCTTGTATAATAGCTAAGGCACAATTTCTTACTAAAAGGATTTCTACTTTCTCTCATTACCATTAATCTGAGAAGTTCTGAACAGAATAATTATAATACATCATTATGATGCTCCAGGGAGGAATCAAAGTACTTTTTAATTAATTTAGTTTTTGTCTTATTTCCAGATCTTAGACAACCAAAAGAGACAAATTGGGAAATTGACAGCAAAATTGCAAGTAAGGATGTTCACTTAGCTCAGCCTTTCATTATTGCTTCTTTGCAAGATCTTCCTATATGTCTGAAAAGAAAATCTTTTTTTTTTTAATTATATATTTTTCAAACCTAAATTCCAGATAAACTGAAAGCATCTTATGGTTCACTTATAAATTAAGCAGTATTGTTTGTACAGTGAATCAGCAAATGGGTCAGTAGGACATTGATTGATAGGGTACAACTGAAGGGCAGCAGGATACCACCATCATACTTAAAATAGACTGCAAAAGGCAGGTAAAAGTTCCAACACTCTGCTGTGCTGTCCTTTTAAAACCCTTGCATGCATTTTGTTTTAGACTGCAGAGCAGAAGTTGGCGCAGGAAGAATCCATCTCCCAGGAGCTCAGAAAGCAGGCAGTTGAAAAAGAACAAGACCTGCAGTGGCTGGCTAAAACTTTGCAAGAGGTAGGCTGTTTGATTCTTTTAGCGCTGAAATGCAGCAACCTGTCATTAAAACTATGACTGATTGACCACCTTTTTATGCCACTGAACACAATAAATTCCAGTAGAAAAAGATTTATACATTATAGGGCAGTGATATTAAGATCTACCTTTTATTTAGAGCAATAAAACTATTGCTGTTAAGGGAGAAATATTATAAAAACAATTATAGACAGCTAATGTGTTTTTGTTAATCTACTGTGGCCCAAATTTATAGTATTAACACATTTTTCTTCATAAAATCGAATGAAACCTGCTGAATAATGTTACGTTAACATGTTGAATTACATACTGCTCTGTAGTTTTCCATATACTTGATGAAAAAATTGAAAAATGTGACATTTTGAAATGCAGTACTACTATTATTTCTTCCAGTAGACTTTTAACAATATCATTTTGTAGTTTCTTTGACAACATGTTAGATAAAAGATCAAAATTATGCTCATGTAGTTATTTATTTTTAAATTGTCAATCATAAAATTCTAGGTGATGCAAAACCTTTGGCCTTAGCGGTCAATTGTATTAAACAACGTATTGCCACTACTGAACACAACATGCCTGCAAAACAAATTGTTAAACTGTTCTATTTCCTGCTTCATTTCAATGTTTAGAACTATGAACAATAAATACAAAAAAATAAGACTCCAGACTCAAAGGAATGAGTATTTTGACATTTCACAATTTCCAGTAGTTTAGTGTAATTGAAAACTACTGTGTTGAGATATGCACATTTCCTAAATGGTAAGACTGCAGACAAAAGTCAAGCACACGCTGAATTTACTTTCCTCTAATATTTGCTTAATATTTAATGGGACCTTTTATTGCCCATTTCTTCTGCAGTTCAGTTTGACACCAAAAGTAATTTTCCATTTGTCATCTTGACTAATTAAAGTTAAACCCACTGAAATGCTATTATGTACGGATTAGAAACTATTTTACTTAAAAACTAATCATCCAGATCTCTTGTTTGGTCTGTTGCAGCATCTGCTACTAAACATACTGTACAGTATAATTGTGCACACCATCTTAGACTCTCAAGAGAGGAACTAGATATAGTTGGAAGTAGTAATTATAAACCTGGATCACTTTGACTTTGACAACTTTTTGTCCCTCAAAGTGGTGGCTGTTCTTGTCCAGAAGCAGCTGAATTACTTCCTGAAAGCACTGTACGATTCCCTTTTCTGTTTCTAAAATATGCATTAAGTGATTTGAATAAGATATTGTTTAGTATGGTATGTTTTTTCTGTAAATTGTTGCGTTAAATTATTCCCACCAGAGTTGATACTGGTGAAAAATGTTTGGGTGACCTGTCCGGATCATACAAGATCAGATGGAGAATTTACTGTACATGTGAATGGGTTAACTGTATGATATTGCATTAAAACAGAAGGTACACAGCTAACTGAGATTTGTTCCCTTTCAAGTACGAAATGTAACCATTACCTCATGGGTATTAATCCTAAATAGATATTCCAAAGCTGTACGTAGTGCCAGTGACACAGTCACGCCTCGCCCCCAAGGGCATAAAAGAGACTGCTGACACTCAAAACTTCATCATTTTTCCTTTCACCGACCTGACAGAGAGAGAGAGAGAGATCTACGAACAGATAAGTGACACATAGTGTTATATCCATGGTTGTTTGTTAGTCCTTCAGCAGCCCTGTGCTCCGTGCGAAGCCAGCAGCTCTGCTGCCCCTTCCCCGGGATCGAACGCCTTAATGACTTTTTGAGTGTCTCTTTTATGCCCTTGAGGGCGGGGCGCGACTGTGTCACTGGCACTACGTGCAGCTTTGGAATATCTATTCAGGTTAGACGGTATCAAAGGATTAATACCCATGAGGTAATGGTTACATTTCTATTTCAGGGAACCAGGGTTATAATAATAACATTTTTGTTATTCTCCAAAAGAACCAGAGACTGCTGGAGGAGAACTGTAGGCTGAAAGAGCAGCTTCAGCTTTTCAATGAGGAGAAACGGCAGTCGTGCATTGAGAAGCCTCTTGTTGAGCAGCTCCTGAAGGAGATGTCCCAATGCCTGTTAGACCTCAAGGCCCTGTGCAGCATTCTCACCCAGAGAGCCCAGGGCAAGGAGCCCAACCTTGCTCTGCTGCTGGGAATAAAGTGTAAGTACTCCTAACTCCTAACTCCTCCTATTCCTGGTGTGAGAATTAAGGCAGCATCCTCTGAGAGGGCCCACAGCCTTTTTATACATCAAGCAGAATGAATATAAAGCAGCACTGATGAGAAAGTAGGTTTTAAAAGTCATTGTTACATTACATTTCTTTCTGCAAATCGTCAGATATTTACTATTTCAGTTTTACAATTTAAGTATTATAATGAAACCTAGTAATACAATTAGACAAACATTTTAAAGCAAAGTGTCCAGTATCTTTCAATATTATCACAAAACTTAAAATCAACCCCCCATACATTAGACAGGTTTTGCTGAGTTCAACTTCTAGGCCACCTCTAAGTCACCTTTGTATTTTGTTTTGCAGCAGTGGGAAATCTTTCTTGGTTGCATTATTGTCACCTTTTTATTTCCTCACTGCAGTAAAATGACATTTAAAAAAGAAATCCTGGCATAGCATACATTGATCAAATTAACCTCTTTATATACACAGCTACCACAGCTACCCATTTCACTTAAAATAGTCCAACTGTACGTGCAATTCGCATCATTAACAGCTTTGACCATTAATGCACTTCTCTGAGCTCAGTAAAGAAATACCTCAAATCCTCAGTACAACCCCCCTCCCCCCACCCTCCAAAATCAGCCATACTGCTTTAGAAGTAGACAGAGGCTAATAGCCCTTCCATGAGGCCATGAGGTCATTCATTTTATTATTTTTTGTATTTAACTCTGTGATGTCCTTTAATATCACACATATGCTATATTACTTTGTCAACTGTTATAAAATATTGTATTGTATGATACCATAGCATTTTACAGAAACTCATGGGCCTGTATAGTGACCACATTCTAAAATTATATATATATATATATATATATATATATATATATATATATATATATATATATATATATATATATATATATTGCCCCTTATTTGTTTATTCTTCTTTTTTAACAGCCATGACCTGTTCCAGTGAAGAGACTGAAAACATTAACAGTGAAGATAGTCTCGTCACCAAGCTTTCTGTAGTGTGTCAGTTACGAAAGGACGTTGATGAATTGAGGACTGTAGTATCAGACCGCTATGCTCAGGACATGGGAGACAACTGTATCACTCAATGACATTATGTTGCCTCTCTGCAATAATGAACTGTGATTTTTGAATGCTGCTTTGTCATACTTCCCTGCAATTTTATTACAGAGCCATATTGGAAGATAGAAACTTGCAAATGACTAGAGAGTTCCGGAAGAGCTTTGCATTTTGTGTGCCAACAGCTTATTTAAAAAAAAAAAAAAAAAAAAACAGCAAAGTACAGTGAATTAGTTTACATTTCAGTCCTTTAGTTCTGACTAAGTATTTTCTATATTTTATTTTTTTGTAGTGATGGTTGGTATCGCATCGCATGTCTGCATGCGTTTATGCTAGAAATCTGGTTTTACTGTCTCATAAGAACATTAGAAAGTTTACAAACGAGAGGAGGCCATTCAGCCCATCTTGCTCGTTTGGTTGTTAGTAGCTTATTGATCCCAGAATCTCATCAAGCAGCTTCTTGAGTGATCCCTGGATGTCAGCTTCAACAACATTACTGGGGAGTTGGTTCCAGACTGACCTTTTTTTTTAATTTTTTTTTTACTTCTGTGGGCAATTACATCTCTGTGACGCAACCTTTATTTTTTTTTATTTAGTTCAACAAAAGCTTACTCAGATCCAGCATCTACCCAGTTCAGCTGTTGTGTCGTGAAAAGTAAAAAAAAAAAAAACAAACAGCAAAGAAAAGAATACTAGTCAGCCTGTGAAATATGACATATGATGCCGCATTCAAAGTGCCTAGATATCTGACAGATTTACAACATGCATAGTTATTTCAAAGATCTACGGGGAGTTTTACAGTTAAGTTGTAAACTGCTTCAGTCAGGACTTTTAATACCCAAGCAATCCAGTTGACCGCATCGGTTCAGTCTGACAGATGAGTCTTCATGTGCTGTTGATGAATGACTGTGAGTCGCAGGTCGACAAGAACACTGAGTGGTGAAATTGAGGAGCTACTGTAACTAACCGCATGACCCAGCTCTGCAAAATTAAGGTTCAACTGGCTGTCTGTTTCCAATCCACCCTGCTTGTGTGCAATGGCGAGCAGCATTTTAAATTCAGGGCATGTTTTTTTTGTTTGTTTTTTTTCTTTTTGGCACAGAGTTAAACCCCTTTGCCATAAGTGAGGAGTGGGGAACAGTTCCTACAGATTACTTGCAGTATTGACTCTAGGACGAAAAAAAGAATGTTACCTGGGAGATTAACTCACATTAGTCCTTTACAAGTTTCAAATGGTTTACAGTTCAAATGTTGGTCTTAAATGTGGTAAAGAAACCTCTTGTGCCCACTTAGTGATTTTTTTTGTTTGTTTTAATGTATAAAGAAGGATGTTGCCTACATGTTTTTAGATTCACCTCCAACAAAAGAGGATTTGTTTATTAACAAAATACTATTGAATTTTGCACAGTATTTAATATGCTACTGTCTACATAAGTCCATATTTGTTTTCCTGTTTAAAATATGTAGAATAAGTTTTAACTCGCTAAGTCTTCCAAATGCATTTTTTTTTATGTCAAAAGAACAATTTGTTATCTAAACAACAATGACTGATAACACCCTTGCTTGTGAAACGTATTAATTTATAGCTTTAATAATTTCCCAAATGACATGTCCTTCAAAGTACTGTAATTTAACACACAAGTGGAATGAGAGCAGATTTGAATAGTTTGATGCTTTAGGGGTTTTGGAAGGCCCAGTTTACAAAGAATGTCCTTTTCTAGCATTGCTCACAGGGTTTGGAAGAATTTAAAACTTTTAAAATATGAAGATGATATGTGTTGCTTCTTAATATAATCACTTATTGTGGTTTAAGGCTTCACTTTATTTGTATATATTTGTTTTAATCTGTAACAGCTAAGGTGAATAGTTTTAAAACCTGTAGAGCTCAGAAGGGCACCGACCTTGCTGCTTCATTTCTGTACTTTTAGAAAGGCACTTTTTGGTCTGCTGACTTTTTTTTTTTTTTTTTTTTTTAGTCGCCAATTGATTTTACCCGTTTTTCTCCTAATTTGAAATAGCCAATCGTATTGTAGGCGCAGCTCACCGCTACCACCCCTGTGATGACTCGGGAGCAGCGAAGACGAACACACGCTGTCCTCCGAAACGTGTGCGGTCAGCCGACCGCTTCTTTTTTGACATGTGCTGTCAGCTTCGACCACTCTGCAGGCCTGTCATGCAGCCAACCCAGAGCTACAGCGTCGGAGGACAACGCAGCTCTGGGCAGCTTACAGGCAAGCCCACATGTGCCTGGCCAGTCTATAGGGGTCAGTGCTGCGCAGTGGAATAGCCTAGACTCAAACAGGCGACCTCCAGGCTATAGGGCGCATCCTGCACTCCACGCCTAGTGCCTTTACCAGATGCGCCACTCGGGAGCCCATTTTGTATTGAACTTTTAATAACTTGCTTTAAATATTTCAATTTATTTATGGGTCACAAATATTTCAATTTATTTATAGGTCCTGTCAGCCATTTTGAAATAATAGTTACTAATTATTGTTTTTCTTTTATAGCAACCGTACAGTACAGTATTTGTATTGTAACTTTCCTTGCTTAAAAAGCTACAGTACATATTTAAATGAGTGAGTGTTGGTTTGATTTGTTAGCATGGTATTAATGGCTGTTTGAGCAGCCCCTTTACGAGGGACTAAGAACATCTATCTTATTTTTACTAGGGTATTAAATATTAATAGCAGTACCTTTTGGAACAGATTTGATGATGGCAGTGCATGTGTTGTAAGATAAATTCTTTATAAAACTCAGTTATTTATTGCCTGGTGTCTACATCACATTTGTATAGGTGGGTCTGCAGTTAAGCAGCACTGTTTGAAGAGGAATGTAACACAACATCTAATCAAGTATCCTGCATTCAAAAATAATGCAGCAAGTCAAAACATCTCTATCTGTATTTCAGACTTGCATGTCTGATACAGTAGGCTTCAGAGTACAATGCAATTTCAGAAAACTTCCATCTCAACACATTAACACATCATTACATGTAACCGGAATAAAACAAGATTAAACATTATCTGAAATCAATAATTCATCAACAGTAATTAATTGCCTGTCGGTTCCTCTGTGCCTTATTAAAAAAAAAAAATACAATAAAAAATAAACAGAAAGTAGCATTTTGAAGAATGCAAACATAAGCCAAATAATGTTTCTGATTTAAAGAAAGGATTTTACAGAAGGAATCTTTTTTTTTATTAAATATATTTTAAAATCAAAACCCTTGAGTATAAATAACTTGCAGATCCCCCAAAAAAAATAATTTCATATTTTATATGGTAATCCACACTCATGTGTGCAAACTTCCAGATTTCACTGAACTCCATGTATCAGCTAGTGTTAACTTTTGAATTGCATTCATGGGATTTTATTTTGTATTAACTGTGCATGCACAAAACCATGAATGTATTTATGCACTACAGGTGTAGTCTGGGTATACAAATGTTGGTGTTGGGTGTATTTAAAAAACTATTTTAGATGAGGTTTTTGTTCTGAAAACTTGCTGCAGCTGCACATCAGAAATAGAAAGGGATATATGGTTGTCATGACCAAATCATCTACCAGTACACTGTAAGAATGGAGGCCACTGGCTGGCCTCAAATGTTAATTGACTAGACATTTCGTCTGTTTGTACTTTTGTATTTTTTTTCTATTTGTTTTACAGCTAGATTTTATGAATGCCAAAGTTCTATTTATATATATATATAAAAAAAAAGTTTTAAAAATATGAAACTAGTATTTTTCCATGGAGCTGTTTTTGTTTTAATTTGTACAGAAATTGAATAAAGTTTTTATAAAAAAAATTACATGTGTGTTAATTTCTCTCCCTCCTTTATCACCCATTATAAAAGGCATTGGTACAGATACAGTATCTACAGAATCGTTTATAAAATAATGATTAGACATTTAATTGCTCATTTTTATTCTATACATGTCACAGTCATCAACCTTTTCATTATACAGTAGTCTGACTAAGAGAACACACCCTCGGGAAGCAAGCGAAGTATTCTCCAAGACGGAGTTGATCATCAGACACAATATGAATTAATAAATAAATATGTATTTCTTGTCATGACGCACGTGCATCGACATATGAAATGAACAGAATAAGTAAGTGAAAAGCAATAGGCAAGTGTATGTTAATAAACTATAATAATAAAGTAACAGACAAACTAAAGTTAATAAACTCAAACTAAATTAACACAGCACCCCTACACACGTTAACAAATGCAGCAGCAGTTCTAGATTAATTATGAATACACGTACAGGAGCAATATTCAAGACACGCACAAAATTATTTAACAGAATGGTGCAGCAACTCACAAGAATGGAAAACACCAAATTGCTCGACGACTTGTATCTGATTCAGGTTTTTTTTCCAAGAACTCAAACAATTTTTTGTATCAAGAGAACTTTAATAACGGCTCATTTCCTACCCTTGAATCCAGCCATAATTAAGTCCCATTTGCACACTGCTCTTTACACTCCAGGACTTATATTTATAATAAGCACATCAGAGCACAAAGTGTGTGATTTATCAACATAGATGTTTGCATGATGATGTTGGTAGACTCAAGCACATTATGGATCATGCGTACTATTGTTTTCATGTGTTAGAATGATGGTACTGCAAGATAAGATCAAATTCTTATTAAATTTTCTAAAGAGCTGCAATATGTAAAATAATAACATTCTCATTAGGTTTATGTATTGCTGAAATTGAGATGTTTATCACAATTCTTTCATAAAGTATTGTCTACCAAATATGCTATAAATAGTATTAATATTTAGGCAGTAGTATGACATAAATGTTTGTTACCACCACAATGATTATTACTTAATAAGCAGAAGGTAATGTTTTTGTGACTCCCTTGCTTCAGTTGTGCACTGGTAATTATGGAAGACATTAATAGATACTGCAAGTTGTAGCTGGTGTGTATTAAGAAAGAAACTTATTTTTTATAAATTCACATACGGCAATACAGGGTGATTAGAAAGTAAGTTTACCACATCAACGCATCATGCCTTGCTGTTGTAAACGTACTTTCTAATCACCCTGTACATTAAAATGGATGATCACGCACTTCTGGAAGACCACTTTCCAAAGGCAGTCCTAAAGGAATTGTCTGAGATGCTGTGTCCTAATTTGCAAAGACAAACCAAGTGCACACATCCTATTCATGCACAGTCCATGTTCATGTTCATGTTTTGTCTACTACTATTGGCTTTTTGGCTTTACCTTTCAAAGGCAGATCAGAGACATAACTAACTAATTTTGTGAACAGAAAACAGTGCCATTCAATTAATGTACACGTTATATCTGCTTGAACAAAAGTTAATGTATTTCTTGCTCTTATTGTATTGTATTGTAACACTTGAAATGTATTTGCTTAAGATTGTAAGTCGCCCTGGATAAGGGCGTCTGCTAAGAAATAAATAATAATAATAATAATAATAATAATCTGATGCCTGTCTCCATCTGCTAAATGGCCAGGCAGAACCCATGATTCATTTATTCTTCAAAACAGTAGTGTGGGCCTAGAAAACGGACCAGTGACAGATAGCTACATTTACCATACAACATATAGCTATATAGGGGCATTTTAAATGCACACTTCCACGTGCAAAAAAACTTTTGTGACATTGAGATTTATTAACAGGTATTATTTAGAAGTGTGCGTATGAGTGCCTTACGCAAGATTGATAAATCAGGATTTAATTATGCGCGCGACAATTCTAAACTTTATGCGTATAAACAATCATCATTTGTTTGCGAACAAATGATAAATATAGGCCCAGGGCTTATCCGAACATCCGTCTCCAGAGCTACAAGAATGTGTTACTCAGGTTGACGAAACCCAGGCAAACCCCTAAAAAGACGAAGATTACCTGTAATATGGTTTCTTCGTAGGATGGTGAACGGGTCTCCATTTTGCTTGGTTCAAGAGAGCAAACGGATCTCTAACCCAGAAATCATTGCAATATAGTTATTTTTGGCGCCAAAGTAGGTATCCTTCCACCATAAAACCCACCTCCAAATAAGCATTGTTGTCCAAATTTCGAGACAATAAGACAGCAAAAAAAGGGAGCAAATGAGGGTGGGCTATAGGTGTGTGGATTCCATCACCGTGCGAAGAAACCATATTACAGGTAATCTTTGTCTTCTTACCTCGTATGATGAACTCCACACTGTGAACTATACCAAAGCATGTACACAAGAGGGTGGAAGGTTACATATTAGTAGAGGATTCCACAGGTAACACTTGAGTGAGAAAAGTAGGTTGAGAGCAAGACGCATCTAAATTATAGTGCTTAATAAAAGTCTCAAGGAGGCCCAAGTTGCAGCATTGCTGATGTCCTGTATTGGGACAGATTTTAGTTTTGTAGTAGGCACTCCTCTCACTGAGTGGGCTGATGGATACTGGGGTTGATTTGTTTTAAATTGTTTGTTTAGAAACTGGTTTGCCCTAGGTTTGTGAACGTAGGGCTGTAACGAAGGGTACATTTTGACCTTTGAAGGTTTGGAACACATTACTGAAGGAAGGTTCAAACCTTCAGTGGTACTAATTTGCATAATCTACTGGTGACGTCACCATAGCTACTTGTTTATATTTGATTGAAAATCCTATTATTTTACAGGTAATCCATATATCTGGAATAAAACATTAACATGTAGTTTAAAAATACGTTATATAGAACAGTAATCGTGTTTTTATAATTTAAATAAAAATAGAAATTGTTTATGTACATGTAATTGATGCTGCTTGCGATATATAGCAGTAAGCTTGCATTGTAGCAGCACCTTTTTGCAGCCAATAAAAAAACTGCAGTTGATTTAGGCAAAACAAAGCTTTATTTGACAGGTTATCAGTCACATTTTACTACAGTAAGCACTTCTAGGGAATGAACTGTTAATTGTGAAGAGAACATATAAAAAAAAACTTTGTCATCATAGCCAAAAACTGCAAACTAACAAGAAAAATTAGTAGGCTTACATACTATGCACAAAAAAAAAGCTCAATGCAGCCTACTCCTTTAAAAAAGGAAACTGATGGGTTTAATTTGTTGTTAAGAACATAAGAAAGTTTACAAACGAGAGGAGGCCAGTCGGCCCATCTTGCTCGTTTGGTTGTTAGTAGCTTAGTAATCCCAGAATCTCATCAAGCAGCTTCTTGAAGGATCCCAGGGTGTCAGCTTCAACAACATTACTGGGGAGTTCTCACAATTCTCTGTGTAAAAAAGTGCATTCTATTTTCTGTTCTGAATGACCCTTTATCTAATCTCAATTTGTGACCCCTGGTCCTTGTTTCTTTTTTCAGGTCGAAAAGGTCCCCTGGGTTGACATTGTCAATACCTTTTAGAATTTTGAATGCTTGAATCAGATCACCACGTAGTCTTCTTTGTTCAAGACTGAATAGATTCAATTCCTTTAGCCTGTCTGCATACAACTTGCCTTTTAAACCCGGGATAATTCTGGTCGCTCTTCTTTGCACTCTTTCTAGAGCAGCTATATCCTTTTTTGTAACGAGGTGACCAGAGTAGCGCTACTACTCAGTGCTGTATCGTGGGCCATTATCTGCCTTTATTTTGCATTTCACACAAAAAAATTGAACACAATATTCTAGATGAGGTCTTACTAATGCATTCTAAAGTTTTAACATTACTTCCCTTGATTTAAATTCAACACTTTTCACAATATATCATCATGTTGGCCTTTTTTATAGCTTCCCCACATTGTTTAGATGAAGACATTTCTGAGTCAACATAAACTCCTAGGTATTTTTCATAGATTAAAAAATCAAGCAGGTTAGTTAGACATGATCTCCCTTTCCTAAAACCATTCTGACTGTCTCCCAGGATATTGTTACCATATAGGTCATTTTGGATCGTATTATAGTTTCCATAAGTCTGTAGTTATCTGATGCGGTTTTGTCTCCCTTTTTGTGGATCGGTATTACGTTTGCAATTCTCCAGTCTGTCGGTACGTGTCAAGAGACTGTTGCATGATCTTGGTTAGCGGTTTGTAAATAACTTCTTTCATTTCTTTCTGTACTATTGAGAGGATCTCATCCGGCCCAGGGGATTTGTTTATTTTAAGAGCTCCATGTCCCTTTAACACTTCTGCCTCTGTTATGCTAAAGTAATTTAAAACTGGATAGGAATAGGTCGACAAGTGGGGAATGTTGTCCATATCCTCCTTTGTAAAAACTTGTGAAAAGTAATCATTTACTATATTTGCTATTTTTTTTTCTTCGTCTATGATTTTGCCAATTGTATCTCTTAGACATTTAACCTCCTCTTTGAATGTTCTCTTGCTGTTATAATATTGGAAAAACATTGGTTTTGGAATTGGTTTTAGCCCCCCTTAGCAATGTTCATTTCTATCTCTCTCTTGGCCTTTCTAACTTCCTTTTTGACTTGTGTTTGCAGTTCCAAGTATTCTTTCTGTGTACTTTGTTTTTGGTCCCTTTTACACGCTCTGTAAAGTGCCTTTTTTCCTTGAATATTTTTTTTAATTGATCGATTAAACCATTCTGGCCATTTTGTTTTAGATTTAGATTTGTCTACTTTTGGGATGTAATTGTTTTGCGCCTCTAGTACTACATTTTTAAAAAACACACTTTTGCCTGTGGATTTCTCTATTTTACTCCAATCTACTTCTGTTAATCTCTGTTTCATACCTTCATAGTTTGCTTTTCTAAAATTGTAAACCTTAGCTTTAGCCATTACTTTTGGGGTTTTAAAAATCACTTCAAATGAGACCATGTTGTGGTCTGAGTTTGCCAATGGCTCTCTGACCTCTGACCCTGTTTTAGTTATTCTGTCTTCGTTATTTGAACAGACTAAATCAAGGCATGCCTCCCCTCTAGTTGGTGCCTTGACATAATTATAATAATAATTATTATATATGCAATAAGGCCTTTCAGGCTGTCCCTACACATCGAATATACAGACTTCGTCTTGTGCCGCACAATGCACTGAGGCGTCCATATATTCGACGTATACAGACACAAACATATATATATATATATATATATATATATATATATATATATATATAATCATATTCAGCCTTTTTCAATTCACTGCTGGATGAAGGCCTCCCCAGCATTCTTCCACAAAAGCCTGTTTGCTGCATCCCTCATCCACATTGCTCCGACGTGTTTCCTAATTTCATTTTGCCATCTTCCTGGAGGTCTACTTCTTGGTCGCTTTATATCTCTTGGGATCCAGTCTAGTATCTCGGTGGTCTGTTCTTGCTACATGTCCGACCCACACTGCCATTTCAGTTTTTTCGCTCTTATAATAACATTGCATATTTTTGTTTGCACTCTTATCCATTCCTTTCTTTTCCTGTTCTTTCTTCTTATTACCAGCATGCATCTTTTCATACTCCGTTGAGTCATTTGTAATTTTTGAGTAATTTTTGCATTGAGGATCCAGGTTTTGCATCCGTAAGTTAGCACTGGCAGCATGCATTGGTCGAAGACTTTCCTCTTGAGGCATAAGGGTAGTTTCCCTTTCAGAACCATGCTTAATCTTCCAAAGGCACTCCAGCCCATTTTTGCTCTTCTGTTTATTTCACACATTTGGTTCTCTGTTGCCGAAACTAACTGTCTTAAGTATACATAGTCATTGACTTCTTCAATCTTGATCCCATTGACTTCAATTGCCTGTGGATTGATATATTTATTGAACATGACTGGAGTCTTCTTCAGGTTCATTTTCAAACCCACTTTGACGCTAGCCTCGTGTAGTTCTTGTATTCTTGCTTGTAATTCTTCTGGGCACATTGTAAATATGAGGATGTCGTCAGCAAATCATAGGTGATTCAAGTAGGCTCCATTGATCTTCAGCCTCTTATTTTCCCAATCCAGTGTTTTGAAAATGTCTTCTAGGGTGGCTGTGAAGCGCTTTGGGTAAATTGTATCTCCTTGATGAACTCCTTTTTTAATCTTGATTTTGTCGCTATTTTTATGGAGTCTTACTGTGGATGTTGCATTCTTGTGTATGGTGCTGATCAAGTCTCTGTATGTTTTCTCAATTCCTTGTTTTTTTCAGAGAGCTTAATACAGATCTTGTGTAAACAAAGTCAAAGTCTTTTTCATAGTCGATGAATCCCAAGCAAAGCGGTAGTTTGTACTCATTGCTGGTTTGAATCACTTGCCGTACAACTTGAAGATGATCCATTGTGCTAAATCCACTCCTGAATCCTGCTTGCTCATTTGATTGTGCCAAGTCAAATTTATCTTGAAGTCTGTTGGTGAGTATCTTGGTAAAAATGTTGTAGATTATAGGAAGTAAGCTAATAGGTCTGTAGTTCTTGAGGTCTTCTTTATCTCTTTTCTTATGTAAAAGTATCACTGATGTGTTGTTCCAGTCGTTTGGCACCTTCTTTTGCTAATACAATCTGTAACAATATGCGACACCTCCTTCTTTCACAATGTCAATAGTTATGCCATCTTCTCCGGGTGCCTTTCCTGTCTTCATATGTTTGATAGCATGTTTCACTTCTTCCGGTAGAACGTCTGGAACTTCTTCCTTGGGTTGTGTTTTTTCCGTCTCGTCTTCGTCATCTGCTACGTTGCTCTTTTCATCTCGATATGATTTTCTGTAAAAGTCATCGACTCTCTGAAAAATCAATTTGCGGTTTGTGATGACAGTCCAGTCCTCTTGTTTGATTGGTAAAATATTTTTTTTTTTCTGGTGATTTAGTCTTTGTTTTGCTTTCTTCACGCTTCGGTTGTTTTCAGTAGTTTTCTCTACCAACCTACAGTTGAACGTAGGTTGGTTGGCAGCAATCCGGCCTCCGGGGAATGAGGGCCATGTTTTTGTCTGTGCTTTCATCATGGGGGGGCGGGGTTGGCCATAACTCACCACACTGGCCAGGCGGGTTGGTGAGTACCCCTTCCACTTTGGCCGAGTATGTTACTCAAGCTTTCACAACATGGATGAACCTGCCAGTCAGGAGACCCTGCTGTACTTCATCTTGAGAACCCGTTGTCACACTCCTGCCACTTTGAGGCAGGAGAAGTTGGACTTTAGGAGGGGTGTATATATATATATATATATATATATATATATATATATATATATATACACACACACACACACACAAACAGTCAACTCCACTTATTTGATACTGGATAATTGCATAAATTGCTTAGTCCCGTTTTTTAGTGATTGAAATACAATCATTTTCTGTGATTGTATGACACAGTTAAAAGCCGGCAATATAAACACAGAAAATGGCAAAGTGAATCGGTAAAATTCTCACACCTCAGCACACTACTAGCCTCCATGGAGGCAAATGATTGTTTTATGATCGTTTTTTACAGTTGTTTATCAGCAATCAGCCAAATACTGTGCATACTTCCATCACATGTTTTTTTGCTCCTTTGTACTCACATGATCTATAGTAAGGTACTGTACACACCTGTTTAATTTTATGTTTAACTGTACCGTATTACAATAACTTAGTTTATGTCGGCTGTTATATACATTATTTTACTTTTCATATTGTGAGTTGCCAGAGAATAGTGTTGTTTATATTGAGTGCATAGCATATTTCAAGTTGTTTTATTTTTCTGAACTTGTACAGTATTTTGTGTTACTTGTAATAAATTCCTCATTATATACATCAATATAAATACTGGATAATTATTCAATAATCCGGCATTATAGGTCTGGTGGCGTTGCTGTGGATCTGCAGTGCGAAAAATGACGGCTTGGAAGGAGCACGTTTCGGAGGACGCGTGTTCCAGCCTCCGTTTCCCGAGTCGGCGGGGGTGTTGCGAGCGGTGAGCCGGGGATACAGATAATAATTGGGCATGCTAAATTGTGGTGAAAACCGGGTTAAAAATAATTGGCGACGACTAAATTAAAAAAAAAATAATAATAATAAATAAATAAATAGCATCTGATTTGCTGCTCCCATCCTACCAGCGAATCAGTTTTGAATATGCTTTGTAAGTATGTCCCTAAAGTACTGTAATCTGTTTGGAATAAATATTTTAGTAACACTCCTGTAGTATGTTAAATGTGCTTTAGGCTTGTTGCGAATGTTGTTGTGTTTTGGGTTTTTTTTTTCTCCTGAGGCTACCAAGGCGTAATTACCCGTCACATTCAATTGTTGTGCACAAGCTTTTACTTAACAGCAATGATATTAAAATAATCACGTCCGGGGGGGAGGAATGGAGCGAAAGTATGTATGTGGGCGGTACAATCATCAATATCTATTCAAACGATTATATTTTGTGTGCCCAATTAGTCGATTTGCTATTTTGAAGCTTAACTGACAGCCCTAATTAATATATATTATAGATATTGTCTGAACACTGATTCTGTGAGTTAACCGAAATTAAATTACAAAACATACTACAAAAGAAAGATGCCCCAAACACTAAAATGGTGATTAAAACATCACTGTCACTGTTTTCTGACTTTCTAAAATTCAAACAAATTCAACCTCAACGCAAACAAATATGACGGGCTGGATATAAACTGGATTATGCAGCAGTCAGCAAACCAGACGGAGACGGAGGAAAACTTTGCTGACTATACGGTATGAACTTCAAAAATATTTTCTGTTATTTATATATTTACCTATACTGTATCAGCTATACTTAAACAAAATTTATAAAGTCGTATTTACTATCCAACCTTGCCTCACTTATTTTCTTGACTGATTCATATATTAAATATGTACTGCAGACTCAGCCATAGTGGAAAATTAAATGCCCCCCAGAAAAACTATTATTACCGTCAGGGTGCCTGTGGCTTCAGGCATTATAGCACCCTGTCGGTAACAATAGTCTTCCCTTGGGTCAATAATGTTCTACTGGGCTCCCAAGTGGCGCATCCGGTAAAGGCACTCTGCGTGGAGTGAAGGATGCGCCCTATAGCCTGGACGTCGCCTGTTCGAGTCCAGACTATTCCATTGCCGACCGTGGATGGGAATTCCCAGGGGGCGGCGCACAATTGGCCGAGTCCCGCCTGGGCGGGAGGGTTTAGGTCGGCCAGGGTGTCCTCGGCTCACCGCGCACCAGCGATGTTCTGCGTTGTCCTCCGACGCTGTAGCTCCAAGGTGGCTGCATGGTGAAAAGAAGCGGTCGGCTGACCACATGCTTCGGAGGTACAGTGTGTGTTCGTCTTCGCTACTCCCAAGTCAGCACAGGGGTGGTAGCGGTGAGCCAAGCATAAATAATGGATATTCTAAATTGGGAGAAAAAAATAATAAAAAATAATTGGCGACAACTAAATAAAAAATAAAAAAAAAAATGTTCTACTGTAGCCTTATTCATTCATATATATATATATAGTTTAGTGATTAATTGAGTTATGCCTTGACAGCCAGTCACGTTACCATAATTAATATGCATATATATATATATATATATATATATATATATATATATATATATATATATATATATATATACACACACACACACACACACACACACACACACAGTAGATCTCTATATAACCGCAATAATTGGTTGCCATAGAGAAAGAAAACCATGTGACCTGTGCAGTTGATTGGACATGAGGTTGTTAGGCATACAGTTGTTCAGAGCTCTACTGTACATAAATAAAATGAAAGAAAGCCTGGTCCCAAGCTTCAGGTAGATAATGTATACAAAACCAAAATTCATCAAAGAAATGTCCAGTTTCTTTCACATTAAGATATTTCAGTTACTTGTGCTGTTCAGAGGCTAATGCAATTTATGGAAAGCTTGTTTTTTTTTTTCACTTCAGCTAGCTGTGGTGCGTACTTAAATATAATTCCTGTCTAGTAAATTCAATTTGACACACATGACTGAAGAAAAGGCAGATATGATCAGACTGGTATATCACTATTACCTCCTATATTGTACATTTGAATATGCGAACCCCTGAGTTTTCATTTACAAGGTAAACAACATTAATCAGTAATGGAGGTAAAAGACACAGGATGTACTCCAATTAGCTACTATACTAGTGGGGGGTGTACTAATTATTCTGGTTTGCATGTTTTAAGCCAACTACTAATTAAAACTGAAAATCAAGATTTGCTGCAAACTGATCATATTTGTCATGTACAGTAATAATTCCCTAGTTAAATTAACAAGATTTAAACAGTGCCAGGTCTAAAAACACGGTCTTTATGAACTCTATATTCATTCTTTTGAGGTTTTCACCCAGGGGTGATTTATTGACACACATATTTGCATTAGATAATTAAAAATATTTAAATACAAAAAATGTATGTATTAAAATAGACCCCAGCCTTTAGCATGTAATAATCAACCCTTCTGTGTGATTTACATATGCAATTATTTATATTATATTTATTTAAATATCGTCATACAAACATCGAATATACGGCAGAGAAGCACTAAGAGCCGGTGGTCTTATAACACCCATCTCTTTGACACAGCTGTGCTGAATGAAAACCCTGAAATCACTAAAACATGCTTTACTTATAGCTTCACTGAGCACCTTTGGAGCACAGTTTATGTTCTAGTTTTATATTTGTGCTTTAGTGATGGTTTGTCTGGTTTCTCGTTTTAAATGAAGTCCTTACTGCACCTAAAATCGAAGTCCAAACAAACAAGCAACCAGGTGTGTAAATCTCCAAATGCATGACAATTAAAAGTCCAAAATGATCTGCACACTGCTATTTGAAGAGTGGTGATAGAAAAACACTACAAAATCTAAATTAGGTGAAAAAACAGTCTTATTTATAGAACAGGCAAAAAAAAGTTGATATAGTGCAAGAAGTGCTCAGTGCCAACATTTCGGTCGCATGACCATCCTCAGTGCTAGCGAATGAAGAACACCCGAGTATTTAAGATCTTAATTCAATTAAAGATAAATATCAAGGTCAGGTGTTCAATTAAAAACAAAAAAAAACCAACATGTACACAGACCAATTAATATGTAAATATAGTGATAGACATTAGAGGGAATATATTACTAAATACTATTATAAAATGTCATAATACGGCATGTTACAGAAAAAGTTAACAATGGCAAAAATCATCAGTTAAATACATCATATTGTTAATTATTGAATTAAGATCTATTGATTAGATAAATTAAGTAGACATTGCAAGAATTGGAGAATAATTTAATAGTTTAATATCCAAGTTTAAAAATACAATTTTATTGAAGCTAAATAAATTAAACCCTGAAAAACGGTGTGCGTATCTGCCAATTTACATTGGTTACAACGCTCTCAGTGGCAGACCTATAAGCATCCAAGATGGCGGACCGAAGTCTCACTCAAAGTCAGCCGTTGGCGGGTCTAGTTCTATATATGTCTATGATCGAGCGAGAGACAGTGTTTACTGTACTTGATGCTTTCGGTAACTGTGATGTTGGATGGCAAACTTTAAAAGTAAACTTCTAACTTACAGAACGCCACATTTAAAACAATCGCACATGTGCATAAACTCTAGACCGCAGCATAAACTTTGGGTGAGGTTTTGTGCAAACAGCTGATCCCTATAAGAAAATAGTTTGAACACTAATTTGAAGAAAGTATAATAATGCATGTTTTATTTATTCCACACCTCATTAATGCAGTGGTTTCATTTGCATGGTAGTTTCTATACTGTCATTTATAAATTCTGTGCCGTGAATAGAAAATACATTTTAATTGAAGCTGCGTATTTGTCCCAATGCTAAACAAAACAATTGCGTTGCTGTTCGGTTTTGCCAAGATCGTAATATTGCTACTGCATCATAAAGAAAATACAGCTGCATAAGGATTATATCTTTCTACCACAGAATATGTTCTTTAAAATTGCGTGAGAGAAGTGGCTTATGAACAGTAAGTACACAAGTTTCTTATTATGTATATTATTTAAGTTAAAGCTGCCAATTGTCCTGGGAAAATATAAATCAAATTCTGTTTTTACGTAGCATGTGCCTGCAAACTGTGCCGTATTACTGAGGGTTAAATATTAGTTAATTTAGTGAAGTGTTTCATATGCAATATTAAGCAGCAAACATTTTAAAACAAACTGTTCAGTTCATTTTAAAATGGATGTCACCAAGGGCCAAAGATGAGAGTCTTAAGCAATGACCTGACACACCACCTGCAAAGTCTCTCTTTGGCCTTGAATCTCACTCTTTAGGACAGCCAACCCTTGGCATCTCTTATGTAATTCTCTGTCAGAACGCAAATCCCGCATTTTATTCTTACTAAGTATCATCACAGCCTCAACGTGGGCCGGTGCACTTTAAAATGCCAGGGCCGATTTTTAGTCCCAGTCCGTCACTGATTGCCCACCACCCTTCCACAACAGTGTACAGTGCTTATGAGTTAAAAGACTATTACAGAGCTTGGCCAATTCTATTTAAAACAAAATACAGTTTTAATAAATAATTCCCTAAACTATAAGCCTTGTCAATAAAGCAAAAATTGTGAGCCTGTAAATGTTTTATTTGAGTCCTAATAAAAAATATATATATTGTTTATGGTCTGTATTGTTGAGTTACAATAATAAATCTACTGCGGGTTTCCAGTTTCCAGCATCTTGCCGATGCACCTTCTGATATAGAAAAATATAAGAAGGTTGGTGATTTCCTCAGTGTCATGGTATGTGTTTTCATTCTTGCTAGTACCTTGCTATTTTGTAATGTTCTGTAGCTTCCTTGTATTGCAGGCCATAGGCTATACGTCAGAGAAAAAAAGACAACTTGAATTAAATGTATTTCTATTCAGTTAAAAAAAAAGCATTTAAAAAATAACCGCTACTGTCGTGATAATCGTTGTATCGTGAAATAATGGGCTCACAACTATCGTATCATGGAAATTTACTTTCATTTCATCCCTATTGTAAAGTAAAATACAATAGATTTTTCCGTACCGTCACAAATGGTTTGAGCGCCTGCTGAATATTTATGCTGACAATAAAACTAAATACCACGAAATTAAAACCAAGTTATATTCACTGGGATTTCTGAATTACACCAGAAGCATAATCTCACGACCACTGCCCCCCCACCAAGAAGAACCACGTTTGCACACATCCATTTGTAGTTTTGCTTTAAGAACAATGTGACTTTGCTGGCAATTCTCTGTGCCACACAGGTTGAAGGTGAAGACTGGGCAAGAATATAGTGAGAGTATGACCACCTTACATTTATTTAGATTTCGTTTTAAAATCCAACCTGCAAAACAAAGATATTTTTAAGTCTTCTGTTGGAAAACCAGATTGCAAACACTGCACTCAATTACAGTGCCGCCTGCTTCACCTTTCAAAATTACTAATCATTGGCTTAGGGGTGATTTGATCAACAGAACATTTTTCAACACCAGGGAATTTGACACTGTTGCATCAGCCACTTATTTTTAATCTTAATCCTGGCATAAATCACCAATATGTAGTTTGTGCAGCCAAGTGCTGTACAATTGTCTAAAACCGCAGTTGTCACTTATTCCAGCATGGTAAAGGTTGATTAAATCAACACCTAGCCTCACATGAGCTGTTGCAGTAGAACTGCAATTTGAAAGGGGTCAGCGGTATAGACTCTGTAGGGTCCGAGAACAGGTCATTTATATACAGGGAGTGTTATAGTCTGTCGTATACTGTAGATCCCTGTGAGACTAATTATTTTACTTTAATTATGTTTCAGACTTTTGTTTCATTGTCATTGAAAAGGCAATATAAGAAACTTTAAAATACCATCAATTCACCCTATTATCCATCAACGTTTTGCAATACCAACAACTACATTTTTTTTTTGGGGGGGGGGGGGGGGGGGGGGGGGTGTAATGTATTGATGAATGGAAAAAAGACTGTGTAGTTGGCTGATACTTTCACTTTTGTTATTTTTCATTCAGCAGAAGAATGTGTGCAGCAATAAACTCTGCATAATAAATTGTTGTACAGTGCTCCAAATATATATATATATATATATATATATATATATATATATATAATATATATATGTACATGCAATATATACATTAAAGGTAAGAAGAAAATGGTTCAGTAGTTTACGAACCTGCTTCAGTTCATGATATCCCCAGGAGGGTTATATGAAGCAACATTATTACACTGCACAACAAGATCAATAGGTATAATTAAAAGCATATCTTTTCAGTTCCTTTTCCTAGAAATCTATATGAATGTGTGCATGGAGTCAAAACAATAAATAGCTTGGGTAATATGGGTAATACATTATGGCTTGTTCATATTTTTTTTCCCCACCTAACAAGCAAATCAGAGATGGATAATATACAGCCATTAGTTAAAACAAAATGGTGCAATTGCAGTCCTGAATTTAATATGCAAAAGCCAATTAACTCATGCAGTTGGAAGTTTAATTTTGCCTATTAGATCTACACAGTAGATACTCGAGAAACACTGTTTAGTTGAATCTGGGTTGGATTCCATGGAATACAAGGCAATATACAGTATGTGTACAATTCTAACAAAGACGTTTGTCTGACTATTACTCACTCTGTTCAACTAGACTACCCCCACTCAATATAACGCTACAGGTTACTTCCCTAAACGCATTGTATCTTAGTTAGGACATCTCCATATCAGCTAACTACACAATGTGGCATTGTCTCAAAAAATAGCTGATTAGTTACAAATTGAAAATATGAAACTACACTCTGCCAAATGTTAAATTACAAAAATATATTTTAGCAGAATTGTATGACAGGAAACATACTGTATATGCAAGTCTTATCACATTATACAAACTCTTCCATTCATTTCAGTCAAGCCAAAGATGGAACTTTGCCAGTTCTCATCCAGAACACCCGCCACATTAACTACCTTAATTTTAACATACGTGTTCTACAAATCACAAGATCTCAATAAATGTGCAAGCATGAAGTACATTGACGACTGTGTCGGTCAATAGTTTTACAACTACTTAAAAGATGATGAAATATTCCAATGGGAAAGCTAGTAATCTTGCCTTGTATTTATGCATGCAAAAAAGTGAATGCCATCACTGTACACTAATAGAAGTTCTACTTTTTATAAAATGGTGCAGTCAATGTATGCCCTTCACAACCTAGTCAAGCCTGTACTGCCTCCGTTATTTGGTTCTCTCAAGGCTTGTGTGGGCTACAGAAAATCCCTGTTGGTCTTGTAAGTTAGTTAATGTTGCGTGAAGGATGCCCTATTGTACAAGAGATCTCATGCCGTTTGGGTTCAGTCTGTGAAGTGATTCCTCAAAAAAAAAAAAATAGGGCACACACAAGATAACAACAATGTATATGGTAAACAAGATGCACAAGAAACAAACGCTATAAAGAACACAACACCTGGATAATAGTGAGGTTTGGATCGCCAGGATTCCAAGCACTGGAACTTCAAAAATTATTGGCATTTAAGATTACAATTGTGTTATTATACGATGATTGGATATAAAATATGTCCACATATAGCAAGTCTTAGTGTAGACCAAATCCGACCGAAACAGCTTTGGTCATCACTGCATTTCAAATCAAATTCTAACCAAGCTTGTTGAAGATTTATTGCATAACACACGTTTTGATATTACCCACAAATGCCATGCCTGAAGCAAACATAATTACACACTTAAGAACTCTGCAGGAGTTTCCATGTATGATTTTACTCCCAGAAGTGCACTTAAACTCTGGATATGCCAATTATATTGCAGCACCAAATCTGTTCAAATTTTACATCTTGGGACTATATAAATAAAATTCTGACTAGATTGAAATAAAGTATATACTGAGCAGTTAACAAAACAAACAGAACAGAATGTTTATGGAAGGTAATTTATTTAAAATGAGACAATGTTGATCTATCTATCTATGTATTTATCTATACACATGCTTTTCAGTGAACACATACTGTAGTATTAGGTTAAACACACATTTTTAAAAAAGAATTATTATTATTTTTTAAATAGCATTAAAAACACTTCATAAAAGTCAATGACATTATTAAACCAAGGCATGACTCACACCCATTGTCATTCAATCATAACTTATTAAAAATCCAATGACAGCAGCAAGTTATTATTAGTATTTATTTCTTAGCAGACGCCATTATCCAGGGCGACTTACAATTGTTACAAGATATCACATTATTTTACATACAATTACATTATTTTTACATACAATTACCCATTTATACAGTTGGGTTTTTACTGGAGAAATCTAGGTGAAAATTTTGTATGGTTTCTGAAGTGTTCCCCAGAGTTCCCCAGAGTGTGCTGAAAAAAAAGGACACCAATTCCAAGATGATACTGTAAAAATAGATTTTATCAGAAGAGAGTCAACTACAGCTGGGGGAGCATCCCATCAATAAATGCTTGGTCCTTAAAGGGTTAACCACATTGTATATCATTAGAAGAGCTTTTGAGTCTAGGAAAACAAGAAAACTGGCTGCGGTTTTCCCTCTGAAAACGAGCTGTAACTTTCAAGATTTGCACCAATTTTCCTTTTCAATCTATTTAAAAGGCATATTTAAAACATCTCACTCTCCAGAAGAGGGGAGGAACTGCATGCAAATGATGTTCCCTGACCCATAATTATTACTTACTTACACCACTGCAAATGTTTTAGAGTAAAAGTGGAAGGAGAACCGCTATTTCCATCTCAAAAGTAGTCTTATTGTATATCCAACATAAGAGGTTGTTACTGTAGCTCTGCATTACAACTACAGTACCCCAACTATAGACTTGCACAACAAAATTACCTTCGTCAACACTATTGGATTTCGGTAGGCCCCTCACTCCCACTACATAAGCTAAATTACCTTCTGATATCTTGGTGTCAAACTCTAGAAGCTGTTAAAACTCTGGCAGAAGGTGTCTGACCCAGGCATTTTCTTCCTGACAAATCCAGTTGTTCATCAACCTTTTCCGCTGCAGAAATCCCTTTATGTGGTCCAGATAGACAGAGTTTCCAGACACCATGTAAAGTCTGCAGGAAAAAAAATACTAAAATGATCAGAAGGATTGTGTGTATTCACTCGTGCAATCACAGTATGTGACAAGGACCACTCACATTGCCACAGACCTAGGAACATGGTGGGAATTTGGTTTTAAGACTTTAATTATATTACAAGCCGTTTTAGTATTAATAAATGTTAGTGCTTATCTGCTATTTCCAAAGGTTAAGAAAAAACTTGCAAACAAGGTGTGAAAAGTTAAAGAAAAAGATCAGACTAAATGTATGCTGTAGTGCTGCCATCTAGTAGACTAATGACAACGATGGTTAGCCAGTGGCTGCAGGCCACAGCAATTGGTAATCATTTAATGAATGACCATGGGTAAGATTTGAACTTGCATAACTGGTTTTGTATTTTTGGTTGGCAGGTGTGTATCTGTGGGAAAGTTGCAGGGGCTCATTGTATGAATAGATTTCATTATAAACAAGGTAGCATGTGGAGGTATACATGTCAATTAGAGAAGTTCACACTGTGATCCCCTCCCTGCATCAGTTAATTGTGATCAGTCAAAAAAAGACACCACTCTTCTGGAGGTTCGGGGGAGGGAGGAGTCATGCATACATTTGCATTAACTACATTGTATAACTACAGCGCCTTTTTTTTAAAATGTACAAACAGCTGATTCAAATAAAAAATAACATGGGTTGATTGACAGCACAACCACTCATTTTTATGGTATCACACTGCACTGACATTCGCTAGCCTATCAGGCTTTGTTGAGCTGGCAGACGCGCTGTAGCCTAAACAAATAATCAGAATGAAAACTAATAGGTAACTGAACTCAGGAATTGAAACAGTTTTCTCTCTCAGCAGCGTCCTGGACATTCTATACGCAAGAGAAATAGCAAAACTGTTTTTATTCTGATTTATTTCTTTAGTTATTCAATTAATAATAGGTTGTACATTTACCACTCCATCTCCAAGACCTGGATGGACTTGGTTACCGTTCCTTGATGAAGCTGGCTGCACAATCCGTGAAAAATTATAATCTTATTCGTAGGCTGGCCGCTGGAGAGGTCAGCTGGCAGTAAGATATGTCGTGAGGTGAGTGAATTCTACGTAAATACATAGGCTGCTCATTACATAGTAGATGTCCTCTGCCCCGTCTATATGTGTAGTAGCTAGGCTGCATAGCCTATAAAGTAATCATAGCCTATACATTACATGCATCTGTGTGTGGGGTTCAGCGAGTGCAGCTTGCTTATGTATTCTCACTGGCTGATAGCAACACAGCAAATAAAAAGTTCACTCCGTGAGCACAAAGAAAAATCTGTGCCGCCCGTTGGGTTCGCCCCGCGTCCTGTGTGAAACACACAGGTAGATTATAATGGGAAGCGAAAAAATATAACAATATTGCAATTTCTTTATTTCTTACACATGTTTCAGTGTGAACGATCCTAACGTAGTGAATAAGCCACTGCCTGGCAGAAATCTGGGGGGGCACGTGACCAGGCGTGCCCCCCCTACACGTCGTCACTGTACACCTGCGAAGGCTAACCTGTGTCTTTTTTCACACACCACAAACTGATTCATTATGTACTGAACAAGGGTACAATGCTGTGGTAGAACTGTTAGAAAAATGGCCAGTTTATTGGTCTAAACAAAAAAAAAAAAACATTTGTCAGTTTGTAAAATTTACATTTCGACTTATTTGTATAGTCAAAATGTTGAGAACTGCTGTAAATGAATTTACCCAGTTCCGTGAGTAGATGGGTACTCCCGGTAGTTCCCGGTCTGTAGAATACTGTCCCTATTCCACGATTCTAAATCTGATGAGTCAAAATCATTCTTCCACTGAAACACAAGCTTTTCTAGCAAGAGCCAGAAAACCAGTCAGGTTCTGTATCCCTCTTCTTGGCTGCACAGAGAAGTCAGAAAGGTTTTTATTTTGTGGGAACTCTGAGGTCTCTGGACTCTTGACCGGAGGGTCATGGGTTCAATCCCTGGTGGGGAACACTGCTGCTGTACCCTTGAGCAAGGTACTTTACCTAGATTGCTCCAGTAAAAACCCACCTGTATAAATGGGTAATTGTATGTAAAAAATAACGTGATATCTTGTAACAATTGTAAGTCGCCCTAGATAAGGGTGTCTGCTAAGAAATAAATAATAATGATATCCCTTGTACTGTACATGTTCATTTATTTCATATGTAAAGTTACTTTTAAATAAAGACTTTTAGATGGTCATTAAATGCTGTTTTTACTGAACCTGGGATGTTGGCATTCTATTATCTCAAGGACTTTGTAATGTTAAACAGCTTAGGGGTGTAGTGCTGGTATTGCTTCCTCTATTTTTGTCATTTTATAAGTTGCCTTCTACATGTTAACTTTGTGGGATAGTGGGGTTCAGGTGCAGGAGCTAGAGCTCCTCTTCTCATATTTTCTCCTGCCTATCAAAGCTATCTGCCTATTTAAGCCACGTCACAATCTATGTTCCTTCTCTTGCGTTTTCTTCTTTGCATACGTTGCAGGAAACCTCCCTGCCTGGTTCTCCTCAAAATATCTCATTTATTTCTCCAATGGACCATCTACTTCTAATGCAGACCTCAACCCAGCACTACAGAGATCAAAACGCCCCCACCTGCAGGCTCAGCCTCCGGAGAAGCTACACATACGCTCATCATCGCCCCGAGGTCACAGACACACATACGCTCAGCACCGCCCCGAGGTCACAGACACACATACGCTCAGCACCGCCCCGAGGTCACAGACACACATACGCTCAGCACCGCCCCGAGGTCACAGACACACATACGCTCAGCACCGCCCCGAGGTCACAGACACACATACGCTCAGCACTGCCCCGAGGTCACAGACACACATACGCTCAGCACCCCCCCGAGGTCACAGACACACATACGCTCAGCACCGCCCCGAGGTCACAGACACACATACGCTCAGCACTGCCCAGAGGTCACAGACACACATACGCTCAGCACTGCCCCGAGGTCACAGACACACATACGCTCAGCACCCCCCCGAGGTCACAGACACACATACGCTCATCATCGCCCCGAGGTCACAGACACACATACGCTCAGCACCCCCCCCAAGGTCACAGACACACATACGCTCTGCATCACTCTGCATGCCCATTCATCCCTCCCTCCACCACCTGTTCTGGATCTGTGGGGAAGACAACTTTCTCCTTATATCCCCACCTTAGGACTCCCTCGCTCAAGCTTCTTCAATCTGCAAACCCTGTTTTCTTCAGTAGGCATCCCAACCTCAAGATAAACCATCGGCCTGACTAGAATTCCTCAGAATCACCCGGGACACTGTCAAATCTGAAGCCAGCCTCCCACTCAACAATCCTGGAACGCATTTGTCAGCTCATTAACAGCTTCCAAGTATCAAAAATCAATCTAAATGCAACCCGTTATCTCCCTTCGGCCAATTCAATTTCGCAATTCGCATTATTCCCAAGGCAGAACATTCACATTGCGCTTTCTCGCTCTTGCCTCAACTGCAAAATATCTTTCAGAAGCAAGAGCCAGAGCTTCCAACACTCTAGCTTTCCTTCAATACTAGGATCGTGTCAGCCATTTCCGCAGTCAAGGCTAACGCTAATTCACATCTTATATGTCCGCTCATTCTCTCAAATACTACAAGCATTAATACATGGTGAGAGACGTGGTACGAGACTGGAAATCTGTCTTGATTATGAGTTAAGGAGTTCCACTATTAGGAGAATGACTCGAGTTCTGAAACCCAAATCTCTGAATGTGAGTTCACATTTTCCATTCCAAGCAGACATGATAGTAGCAAACTGCTGATCGATCCTGTATTAACTAACACATGGGATGGTCGGCATCTCATGTCTCTAGACATCAGAAGGTTCCCCAGTTCCACCATTTCATATTCAACTAAACCCATCGCTCTCCAATCTACTCTCATCTGCAAGAGAACACATGTCATCAGCTCGTCATTCTCATCATCTCTGTCATCATTCTCTTCATTCTGCGCCCAGAACCAAATATCCCCTAATCCATTTCATGAAAATTGGACTGTAGCATTCATCGTCCACGCACAAGATATTCTTCATCTTTCGCCAGCATCCATAAAATCCTACATCAATTTCATTGTAGTAGCTTGTCCATCCCCTCGCTGACACTTCTTTCCATCCCCGTAGTGTGCCTCACACTTCCAAGAGCCTTCCCCAGTCTTCTCCATCCAGACTACCCATATCTACAGATGTCCTTTCCCAATTAATTTCAATTTTGCGCCCAGGATGTTTCAAACCATTTGACGATCTGGTGATGGAAGCTATGTGCCTATCAGTTTTCTTCGGATTTCTAAGAAGTGCAGATGTTAGTCCAATGTTAGTCTTCACCTTATTATTATTATTTGTTTATTTAGCAAATAATTATTTATTTAGTTTATTTAGCAAATAATGTGGTGTGTGAACTATGCATCAGCTGCAGTGTCACTTACAATTAAGTGACTTGCTCAGGGTCACACAACGAGACAGTGGCTGAGGTAGGATTTGAACCGGGGACCTCCTGGTTACAAGCCCTTTTCTTTAACCACTGGACAACACAGCCTCCTTAAAAATTATGGGTCGATGGTCATCAGCAGCAGTCCACTTCTACATTTGTACTCTTCCTGCAGACATCTCAGCAGCTCACCAATCAATAGCTAGTATGTCTGGAGTGGGGGCACCCTTCCCATCAGGACCAGAGGTTTCCTCCTAACAGAGGGGTTTTTCCTCTCCACCGAGCAGAGGGTTGCACATAGCCCGTTTTACTAACCATCTCTCTCTTTGTCCTTGTTTGTCCCTCTTCCCTGTTTTTTCTTGCGCACTGGCACGCAGTCTTTGTTTGTCTTCACAGGTGTGGTTCTTGCAGGGAGCCGGTGGTCCATTCTTTTGGAGGGTTAGGGCCTCAAAAATAGATATAATTTATAATAAAAAATGAATAAGTAGCGTGTGACTGTATGGATCGGAACAACATGTCTGTTTTGCCAAGTCATATTGCGTAGGAGGAGCAGGGACTGCCTGATCATATGACTTGGCCTGCGATCGGGTTTATATGGATTACAGTGGGTCAATCTCCATGGAAAAATAAAATAAGTCTTACCCTTTTCTCACTCTATTTTGGTAGTAGTTTCGGGTTGTGTCTGTTTCCATGTAGTTTTCTTTCAGATAGAAATTCTCGTTCCAAATGCAAATAAACTAATTCACATTAAAATACCGGAGGCAGTATGTTTCAATTTGTTCCAATTTGGTCTTGTGCGACTTACTGATATCGTACAGCTTTTTTAAACCGGGTCTCCAAGACGTTTTTATGTTGTCTTAAAACACAGCCTGCTTCATTTGGTACCCAAAAAAACAAACAAAAAAATGTTGTTCCTGTGTGTGCAGCGCTGATGATTCTGCTGACACAAATAATAATAATAAAAGAACATTACATAAGAAAGCGCTGTGTACCAGCCTTGTATAATTTGCTAAACCTATTAGACACGTACATATTCGTAAGAGATAAGGACATCACATTTCCAGATAACTTGCTTTTACGACAAGAGTGCAGTTTGCACTTCCCATATTGTATTTGAAACTGCCAGTAACTACCACTGTGGCCAATGCTCATTTTCAAAACTGAAAAACGATAACAGCCCTGGGCCCCCATTAAACTTAATCCGGCCCTGGCCGCAGCTTCTCATGCCTTCGTTCAAAGGGGGGTCCTCGTCGCAGCGAGTCTGAGGGGACCACCAGCCACACTGTTCTTTTGCTGCTCATGCGCTATTTCTAGTCTCCCCCAGAGACTGTATTGTTTTTCTCTCACTGTACCAGTAAGAGCTGTAGTCCTCTACAATCCTTAAATACTGAAGTCCAAATGCAAACAAACTCTATCTTTCAGATACCCCTGTGGGCGCACTCCAGTGCCTGGCCTTGGGGGACTCGTCTCACCTCTTACCAGGTTATGAACCTTTCCGTCCTGTGGGGGCATGGCCCGGTCCACGAGGCAGCGCCTCCACGATTCTCCTCAGAGTCAGAGGATTTCTCTGTTTTTCAAGGGGTCCCGGGGGCCCATGGGCCGACCTCTGCAGTACGAGGTTCTTGCGGTATAAAGTCTAGACCCCATCCTCTGCCCTGGCCTACAGGCCATTAACAGCTGAAACCTTTCCTGGCCTGCAGGCCACTAACAGTTCAAAACAAGCACTCCTGGCCCGCAGGCCACCATCATTCCCTCGAGGCTAAGCCTCTAAATACTAACCCACAGTCTTCACTCAGCCCTAGCTCCTGCCCGTGAAACGTATATTATTCAGATAAATACTTTTTGGCCCATCCTCAATTCATTGTATTCCTGTTTCAGGGATCCCATCTTGAAGTCCTCTGTGGATTGGGTAAACAGCTGACATTAGTCACACAAGTTCAACTTTGACATAAGGTTACAAAAAACACATTATCATCTTAGGTTTCACAAAGCATTTATTTGAAAACATCATACAGGTATTACATTACCACAGCTAATCCATTAAAAGCATGCAGATATCAAAATGTAAAGTTTTTTTTTTTCACTGAAAATGTGCAGTTTTTGGTTTTCATTTCCATTTGCAGTCTGAGTTAAGTGTGCTCTGTAAGGATTTATTAACCAAATATGTTTTACCCATGGGCACAGTTTGTTGTAATAGCTATTTCTGAAGATTACTAAATGGTTAGATCAACAAAGGTTAGAACTACACATTTGTCTAAATGTTAATAGCACAAGTTAGGGTATCTAAGCTAGACAATAACCTTTCTTAATTACACAGTGGTGCACATATTGAAATGGTGCCTTGTATAGTCATTAGTAATATTTATTAGCTGGAATGTATACCTTTAACTCCAATGGGAGTCCTTTTGACATAAAATGAAAATTTCACATAGAAAATGGAGATGCCTTTTCTGGCTCAAATACATGGCACAGTGTACATTACAGTATGCTTTGGGCAGTACTTTAATTATTGATAAAAAAAAGCTGTAAAACAAGAAACATTCCACAGGGGTTGCTAATATATATATATATATATATATATATATATATATATATATATATATATATATATATATATATATATATATATATATATATTGAACAACTTAACTTTTGCCATTTGTTCAGTTAGGAGACATCGTGTGTCAGCAGTTCAGTTCAGTTCAGGATCAACTTGTTAATGCTGGATTGATGTTTATAGCTTTGTGCAATGTACATTATTATACTATCTCATTAGGCAATCCCTTCACTATTTCTAAAACTCCCACTAGATTGGAACTAGATCAGCTGCCTTGACCTGGTATGTTTTTTTTTTGTTTCCCTATATAAAATGATTAATGCTCAGGCTGATAATCTGCATTATTACCTAAGGACAGAACAGACACTAAGATGTGTGAATGTAAGATTTAGTGCATTACTTGTAGATTATAGAAGATATTGAGCTATAGTAGCAGTTTCCTTGTAGTTTTCAACACTTTCCTTGTAGTTTTCAATAGGGGTTCTGTCAAAGCCAGAATATTGATAACATGTTGTATCTGCACTTGTGAGATGTATAGTTTATTATATAGTCTACACGATAACCACAAAATGTTGATTTTTCTCTACCAGTGATGCACTAGCTATATAGTGATGACCTTAACGCCAAGTCAGGAAATCAGAGTTTCGTTTTTTTTTTTTTTTTTTTTTTTACAGCCCCATACCATCTGTGTCTAATGGAAGTATTCAAAATGTGTGCTTACTCACTGTCTCACTGTTAAAGGAGCAGCAAATGGAGCACTATGTGTCCCTGACAGATACTTGGGATACTCGTGCAATCGCTTGCAAATCATTTATGCATCAAAATCTGCTGTGGGGTTAAGAAACCAAAAAAAAACAAAAAAAAAACAACTCAACACTGGGTAAGCATTGTGGAACATTAATGTGCAAAAACAACCGGAATGATAAAATATGCAGTGTTTATTCAACATTTAAAACCTGTTCCTTAGAGGAGGCTTTTTTTTCAACTTTTTTTTCTTATAAAAAAACTGTCGATTGCCATTTAACACAATGACCTGACCTAATGTGGGTGCACATGAAAGAACAACATACACCTAAAGTGAGTGGAAATAAACAACATAAAACTAAGGAGCACTACAAGAATTTGAAAATAAATACTAAAAATGTACACAACATGGAAGAATAAAATGAAACAATACAGTGGTGAACATTTTTAGGTTACACTGTATTTAGAGAAAGTAATTTCACAATTTGGCAAACAGGCTGCTAGAGACGGGGTCCTGCCTTTGGTATGTAACGGAAGATACATTATATCACCATGACATTATTATTTCAGTGGCTTCAGTTCTCAGTTCTAAAACAGGCACCTTTTCTAATTAGGTTTCCTAATGCCAACAGCCTTTATCTGTATGAAATATATTACATAAATTCCAATCAAAACCAATACAAAAAAATATAAAAAGCTGCTTTAAAAGCACAGAATTCAAGTGACATCAACTTGTTTTTATAGAGAAGTGGCAAAATCATCAATGTTTGAATGCAGTGTATTCTTTCCATTTTTATTCTTGTTTTTTACATTCCTTGTGTTCAGCCAGTGATTTCCTTTCTCTATATACAGTGAGAGTGGATCAGTTGATAATGGCAGTGCCCCCTTGTCCCCCCTTGCCCCCCTTCCAGCTCAGACCACTCGAATGCGGGGCTCCTCTTCAGTCTCCTGCCCCAGACTGGTGTAAGTGACGGATGGCTCCAGCGGCCCTGTGGCGGGGGCGTCTGTCGCAGGTCCTGAGGAGTTGCGGAACTGCTTGTAGACCCGAGGGTCCTGGGCAATGTAGGTTGAAGAGGAGGTGTATAATATCAACCCCATGATGATGGTAAAAAAGGACAGCAGGTACAGACCTGAAAACTAAAGAGAAGAATACAGATTAAATCAACAGACCAGGAACTCAGACCAGACCTGCTCAGGTAAACCAAACAAGTCCTTAATAAGCAACTGGAAAGGTGCTACTAAACTGAAGGACACTAAATTACGTATAATAAAGTTTGAAGGCCAGGGTTCTCTTCTTTATAAAGTCCAAAGGGCGGTATTCTCAATAGAAAAGTGTGAAGGACAGTGTTTTCTCATTGGAAAAATGTGGACAGGGGTTTCTTCTTAGAAAAGTGGGAAGGACAGAAAACTATGGATGCAAGTCAACTATATGATTGGTTTGGTTTTTTATCAACTCTTTCAGCTGCTTTTTTGACTTCGAAATGAAAGTTTAAAATCAAAACTGCATTTGTGCAGCCAAGGGAATGGGACATACTATTATTATGTCATACTCATTTTTTGTGACAAATCAGCTCAATGCAGTGTTATTGCATCACTCATACATATGAATTATACAATTAGACATAATGTAGAAAGAAAACATGAATGTATTAATAAACATTAAACATTTTTATTTATAATTTTCCTTGTACTCTACTGTTGCCGCGGTCAGTTGTAAGTGGAAATCACATCCGGGCCATATATAAGAACATAAGAAAGGTTACAAACGAGAGGAGGCCATTCGGCTCATCTTGCTCGTTTGGTTGTTAGTATTTTATTGATCCCAGAATCTCATCAAGCAGCTTCTTGAAGGATCCCAGGGTGTCAGCTTCAACAACATTACTGGGGAGTTGGTTCCAGATTCCCTAAATTCTCTGTGTAAAAAAGTGCCTCTTATTTTCTGTTCTGAATGCCCCTTTATCTAATCTCCATTTGTGACCCCTGGTCCTTGTTTCTTTTTTCAGGATGATAAATTCCCCTGGGTTGACATTGGCAATACCTTTTAGAATTCTGAATGCTTGAATCAGATCGCTGCGTAGCCTTCTTTGTTCAAGACTGAATAGATTCAATTCTTTAAGCCTGTCTGCATATGACATGCCTTTTAAACCCAGAATAATTCTGGTCGCTCTTCTTTGCACTCTTTCTAAATCAGCAATATCCTTTTTGTAGCGAGGTGACCAGAACTGAACACAATATTCGAGATGAGGTCTTAGTAATGCATTGTAAAGTTTTAAAATTACTTCACTTGTTTTAAATTAAACACTTTTCACTATATATCTTAGCATCTTATTGGCCTTTTTTATAGCTTCCCCACATTGTTTAGATGAAGACATTTCTGAGTCAACATAAACTCCTAGGTCTTTTTCATAGATTCCTTCTTCAATTTCAGTATCTCCCCATATTATATTTATGATGCACATTTTTATTGCCTGCATGCAGTACCTTACACTTCTCTCTAAATGTCATTTGCCATGTGTCTGCCCAGTTCTAAATGCTGTCTAGATCATTCTGAATGACCTTTGCTGCTGAAACAGTGTCATTAATGTAGATTAGGAATAACAGAGGACCTAATACTGATCCCTGTGGTACTCCACTGGTTACCTCGCTCCATTTTGAGGTTTCTCCTCTAATCAGTACTTTCTGTTTTCTACATGTTAACCACTCCCTAATCCAAGTGAATGCATTACCTTGAATTCCTACTGCGTTCAGTTTGAGAATTAATCTTTTATGCAGGACTTTGTCAAAAGCTTTCTGGAAATCTAAATAAATGATCCATTGTCAATGTTGCATCCTCAAAAAAATCAAGGAGGTTAGTTAGACACTATCTCCCTCTCCTAAAACCATGCTGACTGTCTCCCAGGATACTGTTACCATATAAGTAATTTTCCATTTTATAGTTTCTGTAAGTTTCCATCTAATAGAAGTCAGGCTTATTGGTCTGTAGTTACCTAGTTTGGTTTTGTCTCCCTTTTTGTGAGTAGAACTGCAGCTCATGGTTTTCAAAACTGAAATTATTTAATCAACATGTTGGTTTCAAAGTGACTGAGGTGTTTGGCAATATTTTACAATAGTTTCTGATGAGGCAACACTTCTAATTGTAAAATGGCACCTGGGTCATTCTGTGACAAATCACCCAACAAGTTACACCCTACCACCTCCGATTTACTCCAAAACAGTTCTTGGGGGTGTTTCAGGCAAAAATTGGATTATTTTCTTACTGATTCAACACTTATGCCACATAAAACATTTCTTCCTAATTGATACTTGTTCAATAATGAGATTCAATTGATTGTTAATTTGGTAATTGAATTTGTTTTTTGCTCTTTTGTTATGCTTAGTTCAAACAGTTAAAATATTTGTCTATATTGTGGGAATGTTGTCATGAGTTCCTCTGAGTTTGAGTTTGAAATCCCACTTCCAAAGTGTCTGTTGTACGTGAAGATAGCAGCGAGGATGACATTTTAATTGTAGAAAATGAAAGTGACATTAGAAAAATAAAAATGCAAAAAACAAAGTAATGTGAACCAGGAACAGAGAGTAAAGTTATTGATCATTTTGCTGAACATAAATATCATTGCCAGCAATTGGTTTATGAGAAGTACTCTGGCAAAATGTAAGCACACTGTAAGCTTGTTTGAACAATGGTTAAACGAATCTGAAGTCTGTGTAATCGATGGAGATTTACTAAGTGATGATGAAATTGCTGTTCCTGAACCTGCCCAGAAAATATGTGAAATAAAAATGGCATTATGTACAATTGTATTACTTTTAGCAAACAACGTTTCAAAGTGTGTAATACTATAATTAACTCATTGTTGAAATGATTGTTGCGTAATAAAATACTATTTGCTTTTCTGTTAAATTGTTCTGATTCTGGTTTCGTTGACGAATCAGCAGTTTTCTGTGTATTTATATCACAAACTGTGGATTCGTTAATCAACAATATTTCTGCCCCGCAATCCCTTTTTCTTCAAAGCCACACAGCCACTTTTATTTAGAAGATTCGTAGAATGAATCACTCAAAAGATCAAACTGTGATGTCACTGACATTTTTTTGATTAGGTTATTTTTTTTTTTGGGATTGAATGGTGGAGGAAATCTGAACGAAAGACAAGAAAGACGCATGACACTGTGTCTAAAGCAGAGTCTAAAATCTAAAAAGTGAACAAAGAATTAATGATCAAGCAGCACAATCATCAGAACACTTACTTGACTGAGGATTTAGGGAACCATCCAATAGTTATACTAGATGCATTTAAATGCCAGATCATCTTCTGAAGAGGACACTGAAGTAATAATCTCAGTTTGACATTTACAGTATATTTACCACCTGGCCATATCTACACAATACTATTAGTATTAGTGTAGATACAAATATCAGGAGGACTATACTATCGCCCATTACCTTTATCAAAGACCCAGATGAAATAATCTACACATGGCAGATAACATGTTCAATTGGGTTTTTGTTGGGAAGCAATATTAATGCTAATCCCCTCCTTGTGCTAAAGATTTGCAAATTGCTATGGGAAGCCTGTTACATTAATGATATAATCCCAACCTGCAGTCTTTTATGAAGCATAGGAGCAAGTAAGAGAACGGTTTTTAACCAACTTGTAATCTTAATAGATTGGAGCCTTGTGCGATTTCTGTACATAAACACAGTACACCTGGCATTCCCTATTAGTAGCTCCCTCCCTCCTAATATACACCTCTACCCCAAAAGCGCACTCGTCTGACACAACTTGGACCTCCTCAAATACAGTATACACCAATTCAGTACAGTAATAAAATAATAGCAGCAGCATCAACGAGTATGTAGATTCAATTTTCATTTCATTTTCTTTTTTTTTTTTTATTGTCCCCTTACCTGTCTGCAATCACTCTGAGTGGTTGATATTGCAGTTACTCCAAAAATGATTTTTATGGCTTCTGGTAGACTTTTGCGATATCATTTTGTAGTTTATTTGATTACACAATGTTAAATAAAAGATCTAAATGATGTTCATATAGTTTTATTATTATTATTGTCTAAATCCTAAAATTCTAGGTAATGCAAAACCTTTGGCCATAGCTGTACATCCCTATGGAAGGCAACTAATGTAGAATTGAAGAGCAGGTCCTGAATTCAGTCAAAGCACCCTAACAAATGTGTACCAAAAAACAATATTTGAGTAAATGCAATAAGCACCACTCAGAATTCAAGCATCACAAGAAAAGTGGAGCAACTTCCATAATTGTACCCTTTATAATAAGTTGTTAATAAAAAAAAAAAAAAGGAAAAAAAAAGTTTCTGTCTATGGTTTACACTGGAGATAAAACATTTCGATCTCTGTGGATGTCCTACAGGAATAGAGGCAGGTTGCAATTCACATCACTCATTCATAAAACAAGCATATGTTAGGTAAACAAACTAAAAAAAAACATGTTTGTGAGGTGAGGAAAAACAGTGTTTCTAGGGGGTCTTTGCATAACCAAAGGTCACCTTGATTGCTCAATTACCCTGATTAGTCATTAACATTTCATTTTAAATCTATAACCCTGGTATGAATTTGTTTCTCTCCCAATGTAATTAGTTTTATAAGGTAAAAAACACTATTTAGCCACAGTAACTGGTCAAGTTTGTAAAATGCAAAAGTAATTCTATTTTATGCATATTATAAACACAGACCCTGGATTATTGTGCCAGTACCAATTTACAAGAGCCCCATGCTGATAATGTAATCTCAAACCATGAAACAGAGAGCACTGTTAATTATTATTATTATTAGTTTTTATCTCAGATGACTGCCTGGTCCTGAGGCCCACTGAGAGTACTTCCCTGATAATTTATCAAGATACAGTACTTCAAGTAAAGTGTCTCAGAGTGAGTCAAGTTAATCTGCACCAAACTGCACACTCCACTAGTCCTTTTTTCAGTCTTCTAAGGATTGATTGCTAAAGTGTTGGGAGTTTTTGCAATATTGATGATATAAAAAGGTGCAGACTTTGCATTTACTTTAAATTCTGTTTAATTGTTTATCTCTGTGCATTGAATCACAAAGCATGAAAATACACCTTAAAGCTGTTAAGAGGTAGATTGCATCAACCTTTACCTATAAAATAGTTTCAACTAGATCTTTTGAGCATTGTACAGTACTGGGGAAACCTGGATTGCATCAACCACTTTTTTTAAGGGGCAATCCTGGAATAACCACAGATAGATGGCTGATGCAATCCAGGGTAATCCTCCCACTGCAGTAAAATGCTCTAAATAATACCAATTGTGGCTGCCCTGGCAGGGTATAGGTTGATTAAATAAAGTCCTAAGTCTTTCTTAAGCAAGATTGCTATATAATTGCAGTAAACCCCTGTGTCTGCCACTGATTCATGACAATGCATCTCAGGTTTCACATAGCATCCTGAAGCTATCTAAAATTGAATTTGTGTGTTTGTATAAAAATGAATATTTCGATGCAATACGTTATAAGTAAAACAAGCATTCCAGCAAATTTCTGATTTTTTAAATCAACAATAAAAGTAATGAAATATAAACCACAAGAATACCACAAGAATACTTCAGCATAATGGACTTTGGGTGTTTTGGTTCTTTTAGGGCTACTGTTATATATTTCATAGGGCAAGGCTACAAAGTCTAGACACTGGATATGCCTCCCATGTGGACAGTTTATATAAACTATCATAATGACAGGACAGCTGGAAAAATGAGGGATACAGTATATGTGCTGTTAAAAGTTATCTGTCCAACATCTTGCATCCATGGCTGGATGAGCTCCACAGTGGCTCTTTTGAACTAATCCATTGAAGGTTTTTATTTTGGGTTTGGAAAGACTGCAAGGACAATCTGCAGTCCTAGGTAGATGCAAATACAGACACAATTCAGCATGTTGATGTTGTGTTTTAAATATGTGGCATGTTTTATGAGCAAAAAACTACGGAAGCTGTGCCTTAGTGCTGGTGCTATTAATAAACTAAACTGTTTTGCGATATTAGTTTTAATTTTTTTGTATTGTTCTAGAAGAACTCCCTGGTAATCAGTTGGAAAGGATAGCTCTGAACTAAAAATTACAACAACCATCATGCAGCTTCTGTATCTAAAGGATTTGCCCCCTTGTGGGTAGTAGAACACACTGCAGGTTCAGAGTCGAGCCCAGGTATTAGTTGCCATGGGGACTAGCCTGTAGTTTTAAATTTTATATTGGTGTCAAGGTTAGGTCACTTCCGATTGGCAATCGACCCTCGACCCCCCCCCCCCCCCACCCCATCAGCCAGTGCAACGCTGTCTTTTCTACCCATTGTTAACACAAATCAATACCAATTCCTTTAAAGAATATCAGTTTCCATGTCTACACTTTTACGAGATGCAGCCACATGTTTTGTAACTTGAATACTGTTTTGTTGGAGATGAAACGGTAATTTGAGTGGTGCTGCTTTGTTTTCATTCAAGAGCCAATGTATTTAATACTGTTGATATTTCTTAACCTAATTGTACCAAGTCTGGACACGCCACTGACTTAGTCTTTGAATCTGAAACACCTTTGAGAATTTATGAAAAATCATTACTCAACTCTAAGCGCAGATGGAGGGAGCCATCCGTTTTAGCCCTCTCAGTGCATCATTAAATGCATTTCTTCCAATTAAACTTAAATGCGTCTACAGCTGTCAATAAAGCCAAGTTTCTTTTATACTCTTAAGGCAGTTCAAAAGCAATTACTGTTGAAGAAAAGCCATGTTTTTTTTTTCCTTCCTTCTACCTATTGTAAAAAGTTGCTGTAAAAGGCTCAATTAGTATTTTCGCTGCAGGGAAGCTGCTCAGCATTTGGTGAATATGATGAAAGTGAAAAACTAGCATCAGGGGTGAAATTCTCAACAAACAAGTGCAGGTACTCAAAAACTGTGCTATGAAAAAATTATACAAAAAGGTCAAAGTCAAACAATGCACAATACGGGCTAAATACCCCTCAAATTTTTATATAACAGGCACTACTACTAATAAGGATGTACTTGGCCATTTTAATCTCCATAGTATTCTCAGCAATCATCCGTATACTTTCCAGGCCCTGGGTACTCACCTACAACAGGACCTGGCCATGCAACAATAACAGCCTTATTATGCCTCGTTTCCACTGGCGGCCGTGGCCGGCCGGGCCTGTAAAATTGGGTGTTTCCACCAACGGCTCGATCGGCCAACCCACCCACAAAGGAAAATACGTAATTTTCAGCAGTGGAGGTGTGTGCTTGAATTTGTAGACCGACAGGAAATAGAGACACACATCAGCTATGTCAGAAAATAGAATGTCAGGTGGCGTGTGGGATCACGAAGAAATGAAGGTTTTATTAGCAGCATGGAGTGATGTCGACATACAAAAACAGCTAATGGCTGCGGTAAGAAATATCCGAATAGATGAAAAAGTTCTTGCCGAGCATGGCTTTCATAGAATACCGGTGCAGTGCCGTGAGAAGATTAAAAAAAAGAGTACAAAAAAATTAAAGACAGTAACAACCGGTGTGGGAACAGCCGAAAAACCTTCCCTTTTTTAAAAAAAATGTACAGTGTTTTAGGCTGTTGTCCTGTGAACGATCTGCAGGGTCTTTTGTACAACAGTTCTGCGGAGACCGTCAGTGTGGAAGACGAACAAGATCCTGTCTGTCGAGCAACAGGTAAGGTAAGATCATTCATAAATTGTAATTTACTGTAAAGCCTTGTACATCCTACTTATCCTACAATAACATATTCTGTATGCTTCTCTGTTGTGTTTCTGCATAGATTAATTGCCACGATCTATTCCATAAAAAGATTTTCCAGGCCGAAACAGTATAAAAGTAGAATTAAAAAAAAATAATAAAGTATCCCTGGTATTGTGGTTTCTGCACAATAAACAAAGTGGCAAAAGACACATTTTCATAAAGTATTATCATTACTGTGGTTTACTTATGCCTTTTTTTTTTTTTTTTCTTTTTAAGATGTACACACAAGTGAAAACTCACTTAAACTCTTCAAAATGTTTTAGAAAAGGGGGCATTGTACAAAGAAAAAACACCTCACTGTTTTAGTTTATTACAGTCCTCATAACAGAAAATACTAGGATCACAACAAAATAAAATGTTGATCACTATACTTAACATTTACCTTGCAAGTTGGGCCAGTGTTTGAAAAGCGTGAAGCACACCTACATCTGTATCCCGATTCTGTCTCGCTTACCAAATTTGAAGCAGCACTTTCTTGATCCTGTTCTTTTTTTTAAAATGATAATCCCTACTGTCCCACACATCACTTGCCATTTTAGAAACTTTCATGCACATTCTGGCAATGTGGTAAATCGGTGCAAGACAAAACATGTTCTGATAATTATTTCTAATATTTATCAACTATGTACTTTATGGTGAACACCGACGTGAATTTTTGCCTTCAAATTCATGTACAGCAATGTTTGTTTCGAATATTTCAAATAGTTTCTCCACTACACTAAAGAAAATAATTATTACTTCATAATAATCAAAATGACTCCAGACCGCCGTTTTCATGTTGCACTGCTAAGGTCTTCTCTTGTTGATCTATGAATGAGCACTGACACAAAGAGAAATGGGCGGAGATTTGTGACTCATGCCAAAATGAAATCTCATCAGAATGAAAGCTCGGCCAATCAACATGCAGTGATTATACTGACGTTAATGGTGGCCAATAGCAGCTAACAAACAGAAGCAGTATGAGGAAACATAATGCAAGCAGCAAGAACTGTGCTGATTGAAAGCGCATTTGAGAAACGTTGCGCTAGTGACTGTGTGAATGAATGCAATGCATCCGCATTGGATGAAAAGCAGATTAAATAAGTCCCGGTACCCAGTACCGGCATCAAATAAGTCCTGGTACAGAGAACCGGTGAGTACCAGCAGAATTTCACCCCTGACTAGCATTGACATCTCTCTCAAGTGTAAAAAAAAAAAAAGAATTCCTGTGAATACAAGAAATGCTTTAAACAAATGTAAGAAAGCATGTGAGCAAAATACATACAGATTAGAAGTAACACATAACTGTCAGTAGCATGACCTACATCCACACCATGCATTTAGATTAGTATCTCACATTAAATGGGGCCTACAATGTACATTTGGTAACAAATGGAATGATTTATTCTGTTGCTAAACATGACTGAACACAAATCAAACCCCTTTTCCCTGGAAATTAGAATTTTTGTGGGCAGTTACACACATCAATGAATTAAAAGCAGCAATAATCTTCTTTAAATCTTTTGTAGAACTGGATTTTATGAACAGCTCAGAACGTGTCCATGTATTGCAGGATGGTTGTAGGCTTGTTAGAACAATGTCGATCCATTAGTAATAATGATCTATTCTAGATCTATCTAGATGACAATTAAAAAAACTGTTTACAGTGAGCAACAATACAATGGGTTGTTTCAACAGTTGCCTGGGGTACTGGGTAGCAGTGGTGGTCTGGATTCCTAATCAGATAATTACATCTATTTCACACATCTTAAACAGATTTAGGGTGGAAGTGCACACCATTTAAAATTACATTTATAAAGCACTCGGGATGAGTCATTTCTTAAAATAGAGATGTAGCACAGAAGTGTATTGTATGTACAGTTTACTGATATTTTGTTTTATTAAATACAAGACTTCACTTTAATGCCAGAGTACTATGTCAATATTCTAGAAGGTTTAGAATAATTAATACAAATTACATTGTCTTTTGGTTTCCTTGATAGGCAATTTGTATTTAAAAAACAGTTTAACAAAAAAAAAGAATACTATAAATAATTTTAAAAAATACAATTTTGTACATTTTACTTTAAACAAAAAGTGTCAATATTTTTGTGACTTCTACAAGACAATTGTACATTACAGAAGCATTCTGTTATAATGACGCATAAACAAGCAGTGAAGCCAGCTAACTTCAAAGAAGGCCTGGAATGGATTGCCAGGCCTACAAGGCATCTGCATTCTGGCAGAACATAAATCACAACAAAGCACAAATCCCTTAGAATCAGGAGCACTCAAGCAGCATCTCATCTACTCTAGCCACCAGCACGTGTCAGTTACAAAATGTGAATAATAATAAACAATGTAATCATATTAGAAATGGATGAAGCCAATACTACTGGCTTTGCAGCTATACATAAAGAATTATACTTTCCAAATTGGTTTGTTATGGTTTAATATATATATATATATATATATATATATATATATATATATATATATATATATATATATATATATATATATATGATATTTTGCAGTACTTTCATGTGCAAAGTAGTCCTTTCTAATGAGAATAAAAACAAGAGAAAGCCAAAACCTTCGACCAAACCATCAGACCAAGTGAAAATATCTTCCTGGCACATGAAAGATAATGACAGAAATTCATTTTTGCTGCTGCCTTGCTCACTTACTCATGTGTGAAATTACCCATGAGAGGGAGGGGGGTATAAGCTTGCCAGACAACTATTATTGCCCTCAGATTTGATCAGGCAAATCGATCAAAATGAAAAGTGAATTACTTTAGAAAACGGGGCTGTGATGAGTCAAAGGGGTTTCGGTCTGTAATTCAGCCTCCCGACAGTAGAAGGCATCAAACCAACTCGGGACTTCCCTTACCAAGATCTCGTGACCATGATGAAAGTCATCTTTATGAGGGGTGGCACCTTGGTGAGGGGCGGAAGTACGAGTATGTAAATTCCAGCCACTGGAGTCAAGTGAGGTTCAAGGACACTTGTTAGTTTGGAATTGGTGTTCCACTGACTACCGAGGCGGGGCTTTGCATACTAAAGGGAACGTGCTACTGTGTCCGGGGTTGGTCCCACAAAGTATAGGCGGAGGAAAGGCTGGAGGGAGAGAAGCAGTGCCGGGTTCTGGTTGTTTATTATCACGGACGGAAGTTGTTCTTTTTGTTTTGATTCCCTTTTCGGTGTTCAGCATATCAAGAAGAGGACTAAGAGGCTTCCGTTCCTTTCGTTTGGTTTCTCCAGCACTCCCTCCCTCACATCCTTCTTTTGTTTGTTTATTTTTTTGCGTGTAAATATTAATAAATAATTTTTTTATTTTTACAGGTAAATTACTGTCTGGAAATTCCATTATTACTCACACGCCTCACAGGGACTTTCTTGAAAGAATACAGTGTGAGCATAGCATCAGAGTAAAGACACTTGTGTCAGCAGGGAACAGGGACCAGAAATTAAGGGTCGCCCTTTACTAAAAACTCTGAAAAAAAGGTCAGCTAGTGTGGTATGCAGTCTACGAGATTTCAATGGGAGTAATTGCTGGAAGGAACCTGTCATATCTCTGGTTTTGCTCCACTGGTTTCCTTGTAATTTTTTTTTATAGGAACAGATAGCCTGGTGAGTGAGGAACAAATGAAACACAGTGGGGCATTCCTGTAATATTGTTACCCTTTAACTGTAGCCTGTTCAGGTTTTGTTTTTTCAGAATTTATAGTAATGCTCAGATTTCCAGGGTTTGTTCACATATCCAGAGCAAGACAAGAGCTATTTTTGTACAGTACAGTAGTTAATAGTGAGCAATATACCAAGTTTCATTGGGTTTCCTCGTCCTGTTGATCCGATTTAGGAACCTGCAACACATTCATTTCACTAGGTGTCTGGCATTACGTTGTAAGTGACTCTGCAGCTGATGCATAGTTCGCACACCCTAGTCTCTGTAAGTTGCCTTGGATAAAGGCGTCTGTTAAATAAACTAATAATAATAATAATTACCAGTGCTCCAGATAAGGTTTTGGGTCATTGAGCAATTTTTCTACTTTCCAATTTAGACACTATGTGAGTAGAATGCAACGTTACCTTAAGGTCATGAGTACTTTCAATAAATACTGTACTTACTTGAATGCTAACATATGGGACATGCATGAAGTACAGCCTTACATTTTAACTAATGTTACTTTGAACTACTGTACAACTACTTGGTATAATAATGAAAACAATAATTATTCTCATTTGCTTTACTGACCACAAACAAATAGCAAATAAACACAGAAACTGATTCTTTTTTTGAATTCCAATGCTGCAGAGGGAATATACAGTACTTAACAAAAAGGCCTGTATGCTCGTTTCCTTATTGATTGCCATGCTATAGCAACATAAAGCATCTTGACACTCCAAACACAGAATATTGTATTTATTAAATAGATCTACTTCCCATAAATCTGGTTGACAGATAGGTAAATTGGAAGGTTAGGTTGAGCTGAACTAAGACAGCGTTGAGAAATCCCAAGGATCAAGAATCCAGTCGTTTATTAACCAGTCATAAACATGCATTGCAAATGAGTGAATACAACTGTACGTTTCTTTTAAATGAAAAGCCAGACTTATTGGTCACGTGTTTCTGGCAATTCCCAGGAAGACTACAATGAACTGTCCGGCATTTTAATTATCCATTGTTGAGCTACCGCATGCAGTATATTCACAATTGACCATTGAGATGCCAGGAACTAATGAAGTACAAGAAGCCTGATAACATGCAAACTCAAGCTGTGCAAAATTGCTTTGTGTATTTTTTCGCATTAAATTTAAATATCATACGTAATTCATATTTTTTCAATGCATAAAACACCCAGTACGCAGCTTATCTGGAGCGCTGGGCGTTACTACGTACTTTTCAGGCAAACGCAGCATCACCAACCTGCCATGTCTAACCTTCACAGAGTACTGTCCATTATACAGTCAAGCCGTCTCATTCTTTTTAGCAGTTAGATTTGGTTTAGGAAGATACAAATGAAGGGAGTCACTTCACCTTGCTATACTGAGAGCAATCAGAGTTACTGCACACACCAAGACTACATAAAGTACATTCAAACTGAAGTCAGTTTTTATACAATCATTTTTGTTTTACCTCGCTGTTCTACTCACTCACACCTTGCAAAGATGGAGACCTGTTTCAATGGTCGTATCACCTATACGATTACATTTTTTAAACCTGATTACAAGTCAATTTTTCTCTCATCCGGGGCACTGACAGTTTTACAGTCGTATTACCATACCGCCATACCAAGCCCGTAAACTGACTACAAAGTATGTTTATTGTCAGTTTACGGCCTCGGTACGGCAGTAAAACTGTCGGCTCTCCAGATAAGAGGAAAATGTTCACGTAGATTAAACAGCAATGTCTTCACCATGCTGTGAAGTTTACCTACAACAATAAGCATGTTGTCCTTCTTTTCAAGGTTCCTTCAATACATCATTAGCCCATGTAGGTTTTACTTGGACCTCAGGTATAGAATTAATTTTTCTGTGGGTATTGAGCCTTAAATCCCATGCAATCAGCTAGGACAGATAGTATAAAGTGCATCCATTTTCTACAATACCTACAGTCATGGTATAGGAGTGGCAAGTTATGTACTGTAAATAGGAGGCAGTGTGTGTGTGTGTGTGTGTGTGTGTTGGGGGGGGGGGGGGTTGAGAAGTATTGCAATGTAGAGAAATGAAAACAAACTCATGCTGAAGACCTAGATTACAGTGTAAGCTGTGGGTACCTGAATTCATCACACCACATTAAATATTCCATTAAAATCATTCAACCTACACGGAAGATGTTACAAAAACTGGATCAGACCACTATAAATCTTTCCATGCTCAAGGAAGCTGCATGCTTTTTAGTCTGCATTTTATAGACTAGGTTGCTTAACGAAACCTCTGCAATAACCCTACCTCCCATAAAATGAATGGCCAACAAAATGACAAACTGACAACTGTTTGTAAGGTATGCTGTGTCCACTGGTTTCACCAACGCTTTCTGTCACAGCAATCGGATGAAAAAAAGTGAGATTATTTCAAAGCATAAGATGTGTACATTGGTTTCCTATGCAGCTGAAAGCACTCGGCAGGTACTTCACACAATTACCCTGTTAAATGACATTCATAAGGTCATCAAACTCACCCAGGACCTAGATTACCAACTCAGTTCTTTAGTATAAATCATTTTCTAGATACTTTGTGTGCTACAACACAAAGATTCTATAAAACACCAAACTGTCGGATACAGTAGACAGGCAGCAATTCTGTTCAGTCGCGTTTTAAATCAGAATGGGACTGATTAATAAAGATTTTTACACCAAAATGTAATTTGCACTGTTTTTTTGTGAAAGTAAAATAAAGCTGTTAATGTTGCAAAACACATCACAAACAACAAGGTCATTTTAATATTGCTTTAGACTGCTACTGTGTTTGTTGTTTTATCTTTATACTGTATAACACTGACATGTATATTTTCCTTGCACAAAAAATGGTGCTAATTGTATTATGTTCCATTTTTTTTTTTTTTATAAAGAACTCGAAATCCCAGAAGCCAGACACATTGGCTCATCGTGAGCACCAATCACTGATTTTCCTATGACTTTTCAGACATTGTTTCTTCATGCAGCGTTTCAAAGTTGTCGAGGACTGTACCATTGCAGTATCACCGTTACTCATTTTTCTTCACTAACAGCTTCAAATAAATTACCAAAATGGATTTTGGGTTGGCAGGGAAGCAGACAATTATCTTCCATGCCAACAATAACACGTGAGTGAAAATATATCTGAAAACAGTTGCTACTCGTGCTGGCTTTAAACCAGCATGTTACTAGTTTGTGATTTTGTCGCTGTTTATTATTTGCTTTGGCCATCGTGCCTTTTGTTTTTGTGAAAGTCTTTTGGGTTTTATTTATTTAATAAATACACGCTCAGCACTTCAGCCCGTAGTACTAGTGTCTGTCTCTTCCTGGTCCATCCTATTTTACCCTTCATGGTTACTGGCCCATCAACCATGACTTGAATCAGAAGCATCCAGACCAGGAGCTTACTCTATGGAAACTAATACCTCCTCACATGTCTTATTTAATTGCAAACATCACCATACATTCCAGCACTTTGTTAGAAAACTCTATCAGTGAAGGCAGTAACATCGAAGCAGGTATGTGTTCTTTGTTTAAATATTTAATACCCTCTTACCTCTGTTTTTGTTTCAGTATAACATTTTCACTTATGAATGAGGGAAACCTCAGGAATCATGAGCAATTTTGAGAACTTTAACACAGCTTCCCAAACAGGAGATCAAATAAAACAATAAGCTTTACCTGACTAGGTTACACAGGGAAAAGGCTATAACTTCACAAAAGCTGCAGCTTGTGTTAATTGTAAAGTCTAAAGGTACTTGTTTATAGTTTCTGTAACTGATTATAATAGACTAATCTCAATTAAATGAGACTGTGTAAAGGCCTTTTAACTTTATGTTTAACTTTAGACAGAGGCCAGCGGTCGCCAAGAACATTATTATTCTTTTTTTTTTAATTTAGTAGACAGCAATTAGTTTTTTATTATTTTCTCTCCAATTTAGTAGTGTCCAATTATTTTGTTTAGCTCAGCTCACCGCTACCACCCCTGCGCTGACTCAGGAGTCACACACTACAGACTCACCGTGCAGCCACCCAGAGCTATAGCGTCGGAGGACAACGCAGCACTGGGCAGCTTACAGGCAAGACCGCAGGCGCCCGGCCAGACCACAGGGGTCGCTGGTGCGCGGTAAGCCGAGGACACCCTGGCCGACCTAACCCTCCCGTCCTCGGTCGGCAAAGGAATAGCCTGGACTCGAACCGGTGATGTCCACACTATAGGGCGCATCCTGCACTCTACGCAAGTGCTTTTACTGGATGCACCACTCGGGAGCCCACCAAGAACATGTTTTTTGTTTGGCTGCTGATGAAAGTGTGGCTGCAAACAAGATGATACAATTAATAACACTATGCTGAGGTGTCCTGGGAACTATTTAAATGTAGATTCATTTTGAAAAATAAAATACCACCTACCTTGAAATGGAAAAGGAATAATCCACAGAAGAGACTGTAAAGGTCTGCCGTTAAAAGGGAGAGGTTGACAGCTGTGGCACTGGTTCTCTTAATGACCACTGGCATGAAACTATACAGGCCAAACATGCAGGCACTGAATCCAATATACAGTAACCCTGGGGAAAGAAAAATAGAGACACTTCTGTTTCTGACAGGTTCGGTCTTAAAACAACTTGCACGCTCTCTGTTTTGCTTTATTACATCACAAAGCTCTAATGTATTTAAGGGAAGGTGAAGGTTAATGGAGCTTGATTGAGTGATGGCGTCTGTTAAGCCGCTGAGCAATGACAGCTGCAACATGTGCCTCCACTTGCTCTTCCACCAATGTTACTTAACCTTGCCATAAAGGGACTCCTTCAGCAAAATGTAAGTGGCTGTAATTAACTGCATTTTGACAGGTACAGTCATGATGTCACCCTGGGTCTCAAAGCAGTGCTTTTTACATAGCAAATGAGTCTAAACAAAGAATATGTGTTTCAATGTATACCTACACAATTTCAGGAAGCCACGACACATACTATACAGTTGTTTGGCCATCAGACACAGCTGTATATTTTAAAGGAGGACTTGTTACAGACATCCTTTAATTCATTCAGCCTATTTCCTGCCTGCAGCAGTGTGGAGTAGTGGTTAGGGCTCTGGACTCTTGACCGGAAGGTTGTGGGTTCAATCCCCAATGGGGGACACTGCTGTTGTACCCTTGAGCAAGGTACTTTACCTAGATTGCTCCAGTAAAAACCCAACTGTATAAATGGGTAATTGTATGTAAAATAATGTGATATCTGTATAATGTGAAATAATGTATAATGTGAAATCTTGTAACAATTGTAAGTCGCCCTGGATAAGGGCGTCTGCTAAGAAATAAATAATAATAATACTTTGATTACTTTTGGTTTTGCATTCCTCTGTGTTTACTTGAGATATTACTTGTGTAGCATGGTATACTGTGTATGTTGTCAAACTCATATATAAAACATAACATAGTACAACCATTTAACATTTATTTTTTGAGCTTCTGAAAGGCAATACATTACTTGTCGATACTTGTCTATAAGACTTTCACCCTCCATGCCTTGTTCGAACAAGAATACCAAATTATGCTGTATAGACTTGAGGGTGTTTTAAAATGTATTGTAGTTTGTATTTTTGGGGACTTTTGAATTCCAGACACACTAAGAAAAAAAGTCATTACATAAACTGCAGTCATTGTACAGCAGAAAGACATGAGAGAGTTCCCAAAGCTTTGAAAATAAAAAACGTGTTGGCTGAGGACACTACACTGAAGCAAAATGTATTCAAGTGAAAACTAAAATGTCCATCAGCGGCTTTCAAAAAGCACTGTAAATAATTACCTGGTCATCAAGCTACAAGAACAGGGAATACAGGAAGTGAAACTGTTGACAAATATTTGGTGTGCAAGTTGTGGGGGTTGTTAGGGTATATACTGTAATATTAAACAAGGGGAAAACTCAAATGACAGGGCTTCAGTCCTACTCCAAATGGTTGGATCAGGATTACCAGCCTGTTACTGATAGCAGTAAAAATTGAACATTGCCTCAGAACATCATATGTTAAAATACTTCACTAGCATCCCTAAAGGCAGAATCATACGTAAAGCTGTCAGTCCTTTAACACTGTAATAAATAAATGACCATTCACAGCTTTACTATAATCATGTTCTTCAGGGCTACCAGATGCTAGATGATAATGAGCAAGAAAAAAAATATATTGGGTTCTAGAACACAAATTCCTTTCAATTCCATGAAGGCACTTTAGTGATGCTGCTTCCAGGGTGCTGACAAATGCATTGGTTATACCCATCAACATTATTGCTCAGATACAGGCATTCCGAATTACATAAGTACCCTGTCTGGTTTTGTATTACTTTAATAAAAGCTGCCAAATTCAGGAATGCTCCTGGTTTTTACTTGTACTTATTAAAGGGGACACTGTCAGTCAGGTTTGGTGCTTAAATGACCCTTTAATGTAATTTGCGGATTTATATGCCAGCTGTGTCCTTTGTGAACACACCATTAATTGACGCAAGCCCATCAGAAAATATGAACAAATAATAGGAGGCTGAATTTACAATATGTCAACAGATGTGGAGTTACCCTGACATCATGAGACTGTAATATGTATGGTAATGTACTGCCATAAAGCATAATAGGTGTTTTTACCTCTGGATTTAGACAGGAACTACTATTCACCTACTAAATGACTTTTGACAGCTAATGAAACACAAATAAAAATCAGCCATACACATCTTGGGCATTGCCATATAAAATAATGTGATGCTGGTTAGGGTCTCCTAATCAGATATCAAAAGTCAATCAACCCCTGAGAACAGATACAATTATCTGTGCCTTGGCAGTGTGCAATGCTTCTAATACTTACCTAAGATAAGTGGTGCTATAGGAATCTCTGCGCTGCATTGATTCCTACAGTGTAACTGCTGCCCTTCATGTCACTTAATTTACAGAATGATCTTCTTTTGACACTGCTTCATGACTAACTAATGGTGCAAGGAAACACTGACACAGCAGGGGTAGTATCTAATGCAGACAAGGTTATGAGGCAATCAATTCCAGCTTACACTGGATAGACTGCCTCTCTTTTTTAATTTGCATGCTCCAAGCCTTGCACAGTAATCATGTAAAATCATCATCTCACCTATTTGCCAATCCCATGGTACCCTTAACAGTTCCTTATGTTCCATTATAGCTCTGTAATGGAAAAGAAAATTAACATCAGGCAGAGAACAGGGTGGACAGGTTAGGAGGAAGCTACGCATGATTGTAAAGCATTCCTATTGTTCAGTGTAGAACACACTGGTAAGAATGTCCACTGAAGGCTGTGCCTACAGTCGTATGCACCTTTCATATACTGTAGTCCAGTAATCTTTTTCCTATTGGATAAAACCTATCCCAGGTAATACTCACTTCTACACATCATATCAAATGCAGAGAACATCCATTTCTTGGCCAGGGCTATAAAGCCCCGAGAGCTTGTATAACCCCTGGCCTTATTTGTTCAGATGATGAAGGGCCTGTGAGGCTACACAAAGCAGTCATGGAAATAAATCTCGGGAACCAAGTTGTTTTAAAGCACTTTACAAAGAGTGTTCTGCCATTCTGTGGTTAAGATGCATTTTTAATGTTTAAATAGATTGTTAATCACATAAAATTATTTACGTAACAAGTTTTTTTTTTCTTAAAACACTGGGAGTTAAGAACAAATCAGAATTTGGTGTGTAACATGTAAATGGAGGAATGCGCCATCATGCTCTGGGGCGATATTGAAAGAACAGCCCTGGGGTCACTTCTGGCTCACCCCCTCCTTCTCATGGCTCTCTATCAGCCTTTGAAATTGGGTCCTGAATGACTGCCAACCTCTGCCAGCTGCCACCAAGCACCATTGGGTTGCGTGCCTACTGAAGTGTGCCTTGAGGCGATTAAAAGGACAACAGGCAGATAACCAGGTGCCTAAAGCGGGGAGCTGGGAACCAAGAAGCCCTGGTTTGAAAATACTCCTGAGCTGGGAGCCCAAGACACTTTTGCGCCTTGTGTCTCAATTTGACCCAGTTTTGAAAAAAAAAAAAAAGCCCAAGAAACTATATTGCTGTTAATGTACTTTTTTATTTACCTGTTTAGAATTATGTTAACTCTTTATTAAATTTAAAAAGAAAATTACTCCTTTGCTTAATATGTTGAAAATACATAAAGGGTTTGATATGTTCAACGAACAAGTCAGTACAACACTTAGTGAAGAATCAGTGGACGTTTTCAAAAAGTAATAAAAGCCATTATATTGCTCAGAACGCAGGCAGAGACAGCATAGCAGCAGGGGTGGGGTGGCGTGGCCCCTGTATGTGTGCCTTTATTTTACAGCAAGACGTTACAAAATGCAACACATTAAAGTAGAAAAATATCCCAGGAGTAAAGAAAACGTTGTGTAGGCCCCAGTGAATTAACTACAAAACAAAGGATGCCAAATAACAGTTCAAGTTAAACGTTGTTTTGTTTATAGTACATAAAGTTGATGCCGCATTTTATTTGTTATTTACTTTTTGTTTTTCCTTCCTTGCCATTGTCATTTCTTCACAGTAAGCAGTGGCCAATGACATGTTTTCATAAAGTAATAACATGAGGTGTCTTTTTGTAGCTGAATAAGCAAACAAAAACTCACTATGCGTGCATGCGCATAATCTGGTTTGTTTACTTTTTGCTGTCTACAACTTTTAAATAGAGGCTCAAGAGCTGCTGTGTTGATTATGTTTTTTTTTAAATATTTTAATCTTACATGTCAAACTGAGCTCTTTTTCATTTGCCATTTTTGAAATTGTCGCGCAACTTCTGGTGAGGTGGTCAATAAGTGCAAGGTATTTTTGTAATTTCTAGCAAATACGAACATCTGATTTTTGTATCTGAATACATGTCACAAAATATTAGTTTGACTATTCGGATATTTGTCCCAGCACATCACGTAATAAGCCGATAATCAACATACATTACCAGATGGCAGAGGACTTCATCCAAAAATATGCTTCATGGGGTGAGAGCCGGGGCTGGAGTGAAAGGTTGTTACTTGGAGAGGTAGTTTGAGGAGTGACCTCAGGGGATAGGAAAGGAAAGGGGTTCCCGACCGACGGGAGCCTTCTTGGCCAGAGGAGATAGATTGGCTCAGTGGAGCGTAAGTCGTGTAGGAGGAATAGGCTCTTGCTCTGAAGAACTTGGAAAAGGAATGATAGAATAGGGAGCTGGAAATAGAGCCCAGTCTCAATTTGAGTAAGATAAAGAGCAGGAGCTGATAAAGGATAGAGTGTGTGGCCGGGGGTCCCCTCTGACTCACGCGGTGAGAACCGCCCCCTCGGCGGAGGCGCGGATGTGCGTATGTACGATTCTACTGCTGAGGAAGACCAGCACCCTAGGCTCTTAATTAGATGCTGGTTGATGTTGGCTTTTGCTGCTGAGGTGGCTGCTCCAATTCTAAAGGAGTGACAAAGGAGTGATTCTAAATTGACCCTGACAAAGTTGATCTGTCTTAGAGATGCAGAGGATAATTAGGAAATGAGAATCTGGAACTAAGGAGATGTCGTTGGAGCTAAAGCAGTGGACATGTAATTTCTAGCAGATTGAAGAAGGTTGAAGACAGGAGAGCTCACAGGAATACTACGTGCTGGTATTACGGAACTTGGAGAGGTGCTGAAATCTGGCGATCTTGGAGTTGGAACCAACTGCTGAAATCTGGCGATCTATAGGTGAAATCAGGTCTTCATAGAATAAGGACAGGCCATTCCAGTGACAAATTAAAGTAGCCCACATCTTAATATCCTTTCTTGCTTCGTTGAGAGCAGATCTGCTGAAGCAGTGATCTGTAACAGTGTGCGGTGGACTACCGCCAGTAGTGTGCAGTGGTCTGCTGTAGAGAGCAGAGATCTGCTGAAGCGGTGATCTGTAACAGTGTGCGGTGGACTGCTGTAGAGAGCAGAGATCTGCTGAAGTGACTGAAAAGAAACTCATTGTGAGATATGAGCACATTTAAGCTGCATGAAGTGCCTCCTTGGGATTGCAGGAGGTTGCTGCACAATTGTCTGCTAACCAGAATTTTGATAGGACGTCGATGTTGGTCTTTAAGTGTTAAGGTGATTTAGATGGAGCCAAAGATGAGGCTGCTTTCGGGAGAGATGTAGAATGCATTGCTGTGAGGCCGCTGCAAAACCTATTGATTTGATCAGGAGCAGTCTATGAGCATACTGTCTATTGCAAGGTAGGAGGCTGGTTTAACTGAAACGCTGATAAATCAAAGGACATGGTTTTCGTACCTGACTGGCAGCTCACATCGAATTAAATAATAACCTGATTTGAAAATACATGACTTTCGCACTGAAAGGACCAGCTAAAATATAGAACTTGTGGTATTATACTGCTATCTGGATGTTATGATTAGAATACAATCATTGGCTTTAGAAAATGCTGCAGGGTAGAACAGATTTGATTACTGTGATCAATAGTCCATGTGACTGGAATGTTTATCCTAAATGCTCTGATGCTGTATCATGGCAACACCTGAAATCTGGCGACCTTCTATAATATTGCGGCATCTGTGTAGAAAGAGAATGACGGTGGATTTTTTGGAACGAGGAAAGTAGAATGGGCTGTAGATGCGCAGAGTCCACAGGCGTTGGCTCGCAAACTGCTGAAAACGCGGTTAAAAGAGGTCTAAAATCAGGGTAAGACCGATCGACAGAATGGTTACCTGCTGATAAGATGGTGGCGCCTTTAGCGGAGTATGCTTTACGGTACTCATACAGCATAGTACCCCCGTATCTAACTGAGAGCTCCACGTTGTAGAATAAAGTATTGCTCCAGTTCTTGATGGCGGTGTGGAAGTTAATGTCGCGTGACTTGAGTGTAACATTGATATCTTTACCTTCAATTATTTATTTTCTGATGTTAGGAGAGAGCGTGACGCCTGACAGAAGGGATTGTTGAAATCACGGGCGGATCGTCAGTACAGCGTCGTCTATCTGACTATCTATGAAATACATTACAAAGCACAAAACTAGAATGAGAACAAAGCTGGGGTTCCAGCATTGAACTGGGAATTGAAACCAAATCAATGTCCTTACCTAGGGTTACCATGTGGCTCCAGATTAACCGGACGCTGTGAGACAGAATGGGATTTCAAACTTGCCCCTAAATTGAAATAAATGAATGTGTAAATGAACCATCCTTAGCCACAATTAATAATGGTGCTTAAATACCCGCATGCGCGTCAAATAATTGTATTATACTAAGAATGAATGGCAGCCAGTCGCTGTTTTTTCTGTTTGTTAAAATTCAATCGCCCGTATTATTCTGTAAATACAATCAAAGCATCATCATCTCATTGCTCTATCGATAGATTAGCTATTCGTTCATTAAGATCTGATCAGAAGCAGCTGATCAGTGTGACTTGTTTGCTGCGCCCAAGCAATTCCACAACAGCAGGATTAATCTCAGCAAAGGTGGAGCTCATTTATACGTGAATTACTTTCAGTTTAGGGGGAATTTTGAAATCCCGGTCTGTCTCAAAGCATCCAATTAATCTGGAGCCATATGGTAACCCTACCTAAGTAGCAGTGAATTGCTAAACCAGGAACTCACATGGGGAACAGACGTAAGCCAGATGATTGACAGATCAACTGTGGAGGCAGGCGTTGAGGGAGCAGAGGCTGAGTGGCGTCTGCAAGAAGATGAGAGAGTAACAGAATTGTTCTATTCTGTTATTGAATGACCAGGTGGGGAGGGACACTACTGCTGATTTAACACTGAACTGGTACGGAGGAGAAAATACCTTTACGAAAATAGCTTTCAGAATCTTATTGATGTACCAGTCTTTAAAGAAAAGTCGAGGAGGGGCGCCTGCTTGTAGTTGTTTGCAGGCGGAGGAAAAAACTAACAAAGCTTCGCAATAGATGTTAAGGACAAGACGAATGCTGCAGACGGGAATGTTGATGCCTTTATCGAACAGAGCTTTAAAAAGTTTGGTGGAGGGCCGGTCTTTATAATGGAGACGCAGTGGAGGTTGGTTAAAAGACAAGCAAGCACTGGTAAAATTTGCTCAGTTTTATACGGTGCAGACCTAATTTTTTAACTTATTTTAAAGTGTTGTTTTGTTTATGGACTTTGCGATACCTGCACGGTGGGTGTCTTCAGCAATAGTCGTATCTACATCATATTGACAATAACAATCAACCATTTTCTTACAGACTTTCTAACATGTCTGACACAAACAATTTTGGCTGACTTAATTAAACCCTTGTAAAAAAAAGAACACACAAATGCTTAAAATTAAAAAAGAACAGTCCTACAGTAACAGGCGCGGTTTACAGTGCCTCTGGGTTTCTGATCACATCATCAATTCCATTTTTTTAAAATCCATTGATGGAAATGTCCTGTCTACTTTTAATGTTTTCAAGCAAATTGGCTTCATCATTCACTGCCGTTCTCATATCCACTTTGACATCTGACACATTATTTCTCTTGTCCAGCGCTTTTGTTCTGTGTACCAGTGTGCCAGATGGTGGGATTGCTACGAGAACTGTATGCAACTCTCTGATTGGTGGAAGTATTATTGCCGATCCAATCAAAACCACCAATAAAGCCAAAATAAATGATCCGCTCGTTACATGGTATAGGTTAAGATGTATGATATAATTAAAAAAAAATAAAAAATCCTGAACCTTCGAACTTCCCCCCAGGACACAGTATGCACCCCTCAGTTTGAGAACCACTGCTCTAGGGCATATACAACTGTTGCATTGTGTTCAGTCCAATTAAGAACATCTTAAAACCTACCTGCAGTCTACAGTATCTGGAGGCGTGTGATTCGTTGCAATTGAAACTGTCCTGCAGACGATCATCAGTACTGTGCTCCACATTAACCACAGGATCATCCATAGTTAGTAAGCTACTTTCAGTTTGTTGCAGTTGACCAAATGAAATTAATTTAGTTATTCATTTCTCAAATTTAACATGTAATATTCCATTTGTGACCAGCTTCCAGCATTACCATCCCTAATGAAAATCAGGGTCAGGACTGTCAGTTGTCACAATGTAACAGAAGTGTCAAAAAAGTTCCTCCTTTCTCCAGTATTAATCATCAATCAATATTGATTTAAAAACGTGATTAAAATTAGTTATCTGTATTTTTGTTGCATTAAGGGTGTAAATACAATGAACAATACATTTTACTAGCTTATAGATAATGGAGCAACACCCTCTTTCCACAGGAAGAAAGAAAGCTGCTGTCTGTTACACAGCTCTTTCTAGTAATATTTGTTGTTTTCTAAAGCTCCTTATTTAATAAATAAGAACAGTTTCAATTCAGTTTATCTGCATCATTCATTGACCAATGGCACACTGAAGACACACGATGGTTTTAATCCATTATGAAAAACAAGTAGTAAACAGCAGAAATGGCAAATCTGGTCTAAATCTTTGGTAAACTAAAATGTAATTTTTGAAGGGAATGCCAGCACTCACAGCTGTATGCCACTGAAGAAAGACCCAAAGAGTCCAATCATTCCTAGAAACTCCACCCGACTGAGGTTCTTTACAATGAACTCCTCGCACACATTGGAGATGCCGTACAGCGTGGCTCCACCCAACACCAACAGGTCTCCCAGGAGCTTGTGTTCTCCTAAACCAAGAGGGGGAAACCATGTTTAAAACCACACCTGAAGGTCACACAAACAAAGCCCTTTTACCCTTCCATAACAAGTTCATATAACATTACAGTCTTACACAGTTGCAACGTACAGTACAGAAGGCAAGTGAAGGCCTCAGGGACAAGTCCTATAAAAAAACACAATGTGTTTTATGGCCATATTTTAAAGCAAGAGCGCATGAAATGGCACATTTTCTGAGTGAAATAATAATAATAATAATCATTTTTATATAGCACCTTTCATAGTGGACCACCATCACAAAGCACAAGACTAGGGTGTGTAAACTGTGCATCTGCTGTAGAGTCACTTATAACAACGTCTCACCCGAAAGACAGAGCACAAGTGACTTGCTCAGGGTCACACAATGAGTCAGTGGCTAAGCTGGGATTTGAACTGGGGACCTCCTGGTTATAAGCCTGTTTCTTTAACCACTGGACCACACTGCCCTGCAGTATAAAACTAGAAAGATAAACCGTCTGAATCTGAGTGAAGATTCAAGTCGGATAAAATGAAGGATAAAGAAATGACTTGTTATCAATGTATTAGTCTAATGCATCTTTAATAAAAATAATTTTATCATTCCATTTTTGTCTTTTGCTAAAGAAATTATAGAAAAACATTTTAAATACATTCATACATGCACATGCCATTAAATAAACATGGCTCTGCAGGAGTTAAAATACCAGGTAAAATACAGTGGAAGGGCAGTCTTGCATCTAAATGTGCAGTTCAAGGTCACATATTTGGACAATTAAGCATGTACAAAAGCTTTTAGGGACCTACTGCCAAGAATCTGGACCTGCTGTAAATTGTATGAGGAGGACTAAAAACCACAGCTCTACCACCAACAACACAAAAAGCTGAAGCTAAAATCAAAGTAGATCTCTGTATTTGCCAACACAGTGACTGTGATCAAATAAGCTAATAAGAAAGTGTGAAATGCTGAAATAACATATACAATATGCCATGTCACCCCAACTACATGTTAGCAGGTTCTCAGCTCCCTGTGCCTGCATGCAGAATATAACAGTTATAAGGAAAGCCGAACTGATAATGATAGTTGAATTATATTTATTTACCAAGGTTAGTAAAACACAGTTAGAAAAAGGTAAATAATACATGTGTATATTAATAATAAAGTCAGCAGGAAAGTGATGTGATGTGGCTGTATAAAGACCAAGTTATGCATGCTAGACTGAACTTACCCAGCCCCTGCTGCCTTCCAGCCAGCACGTCAGCCCCCACCATGCAGCCAATCCCCAGCAGACACACTCCGATTCCGATGAAGTGAACTGCCTTGTACCTCACCAGCAAGAAGAACCAGGACAGTAACAGCACCACAGGGATAACAAAGCAATCTAGCAGCTGCAACACATAAGAAACCAGTGATTAATACTCACTGTGGCAACGGTACCAACGAAGGTACTGGGCCATAAAATATCTGTAAAGGATGAGCATCATCATGTGTTACTGTTTCCTTGGGACAAAGATGCTCTCTTTGGAAGCTCACAGATACTTTGTTAGACAGCTACTTTAGAACTAAGCGTTTGGGAGATGCTAATCTGGCAGCAGGGAAAAACGAACACAACTAAATCACAGTGTTTAATTGGTGTGAAAGCATAGAAAAAAACTCCTTTTGAGACTCTTGGCCATACTAAAGTGCATGCAGGAGCTCTTAAATAATCATCCGTACTATACTTGTATACAGACGTGCTCAAATTTATTGGTACCCTTACAGCTCATTGAAATAATGCTTCATTCCTCCTGAAAAGTGATGAAATTAAAAGCTATTTTATCATGTATACTTGCATGCTTTTGGTATGTCATAGAATAAAGCAAAGAAGCTGTGAAAAGAGATTAATTATTGCTTATTCTACAAAGATATTCTAAAATGGCCTGGACACATTTGTTGGTACCCCTTAGATAATAAATAATTGGATTATATTGATATTTCAAACTAATTAGTTTCTTTAATTAGTATCACACATGTCTCCAATCTTGTAATCAGTCATTCAGCCTATTTAAATCTAGAAAAGTAGTCACTGTGCTGTTTGGTATCATTGTGTGCACCACACTGAACATGGACCAGAAGAAGCAAAGGAGAGAGTTGTCTGAGGAGATCAGAAAGAAAATAATAGACAAGCATGGTAAAGGTAAAGGCTACAAGACCATCTCCAAGCAGCTTGATGTTCCTGTGACAACAGTTGCAAATATTATTAAGAAGTTTAAGGTCCATGGAACTGTAGCCAACCTTCCTGGGCGTGGCCGCAAGAGGAAAATCGACCTCAGATTGAACAGAAGGATAGTGCGAATGGTAGAAAAAGAACCAAGGATAACTGCCAAAGAGATAGAAGCTGAACTCCAAGGTGAAGGTATGTCAGTTTCTGATCGCACCATCCGTCACTTTTTGTGCGAAAGTGGGCTCCATGGAAGAAGACCCAGGAGGACTCCACTTTTGAAAGAAAAACATAAAAAAGCCAGACTGGAATTTGCTAAAATGCATATTGACAAGCCACAATCCTTCTGGGAGAATGTCCTTTGGACAGATGAGTCAAAACTGGAGCTTTTTGGCAAGTCACATCAGCTCTATGTTCACAGACGAAAAAATGAAGCTTTCAAAGAAAAGAACACCATACCTACAGTGAAACATGGAGGAGGCTCAGTTATGTTTTGGGGCTGCTTTGCTGCGCCTGGCACAGGGTGCCTTGAATCTGTGCAGGGCACAATGAAATCTCGAGACTATCAAGGCATTCTGGAGCGAAACGTACTGCCCAGTGTCAGAAAGCTCTGTCTCAGTCGCAGGTCATGGGTCCTCCAACAGGATAATGACCCAAAACACACAGCTAAAAGCACCCAAGAATGGATAAGAACAAAACATTGGACTATTCTGAAGTGGCCTTCTATGAGTCCTGATCTGAATCCTATCGAACATCTATGGAAAGAGCTGAAACATGCAGTCTGGAGAAGGCACCCATCAAACCTGAGACAGCTGGAGCAGTTTGCTCAGGAAGAGTGGGCCAAACTACCTGTTAACAGGTGCAGAAGTCTCATTGAGAGCTACAGAAAACGTTTGATTGCACTGATTGCCTCTAAAGGTTGTGCAACAAAATATTAGGTTAGCGGTCCCATCATTTTTGTCCATGCCATTTTCATTTGTTTTATTATTTACAATATTATGTTGAATAAAAAATCAAAAGCAAAGTCTGATTTCTATTAAATATGGAATAAACAATGGTGGATGCCAATTACTTTTGTCAGTTTCAAGTTATTTCAGAGAAAATTATGCATTCTTCATTTTTTGTGGAGGGGTACCAACAAATTTGAGCACGTCTGTATATGAAGCTTTTTAACATTAACATTATTTAAAAAAAAAAAAACATAGGTGTTACCTTAGCACATTGGTAAATGGTTTATGAATATGTGCATTTTAGCTTGAAAATATCTTACCAAATTAGCTAGAAGTCAACATTTATTTTTTGGGGTGTTCTTATTGTTATTTTAATTATTATTTAAACTGGGAACCTTAGTCTCCATACTGATTATCATTGAGGAACTGTCCATGGGATGTGGTGTGGAAATTACGCTTTTTAAATAAGGTGTGTTTTAAATTGTTTTTAATCGATATAGTACAGTTCACACCCACCTTTCTCCATGGTTCAAGAAAGTCTCCTTCTGTTCTACCAATAAAGAGAACAAAGAGTGTTGCAGCTCCAGTTTCTTGTACCAGGGAGAACAGTTTCCAAGAACCAATAATAAAATACACATTGGAAAACGATTCAGTAACATCAGCCAATCAGCTTTCAGCTCCAGCAGGCTTCTATCAGATGGCTGATGCCTGCTTCTAGCATCAACTGTGAATCAAATTTAAAATCAGTTTGCTTGAGTACCGCCTTTCTCATTTTTGACTTGCCTTACAGAAAGCTCAGATGGGAAATATTAAACAAAGACACAATTGGTCCAAATGTATTTTATTATCCACCAAAACTAGCCAATCAGTGCTTTGCAACTACGAAAGCAACCGGTCCTATACATGCCACTGGGCATCATTCAATCCACGGCCTGGCAGCTTGACTGGAGCTCAGCATTTCTCAACAACAAACCAAAACACAGACAATTCAGTAATATTGCTGCATTCAGATATATGGCACTGTCCAGATAAACTATAAGCAACTTTTAAAAGTAAAAAGTAATTTGTTTAATAATGTTATTTATTTTTTTATTTTTTTTAAACTCGTGCTGTATATGTTTTCCTTTATGAAAATTGTCGGGATTATTTTCCTAAAACTTTTCTCAGCAGAAAGGTACCTGACAAATCAGTAGAAATTCAAGGTAAATCTATGGTTTAAAGTGTTGTTTTAAAGAAAATAATGAGAACAATTGTTTTCTAATAGCGATAGTGCCCTCTCGAGGAAGGCTCTACCGTTTGGTAGTTGACCTTGACTTCCGGCTCGGGACGCATGACTCCAGTCGCGGTCAAGTAGCACACAGTAGAGCCTTAATTTCTAATGATACAGTATATATTTTTAATAGTAATGTAGAACATTTTTATATATCAGTATTATATCAATTGGCATTGTCATCCAGTTAGATCCCATACATGTTTGCTTTGTTGTGTGGTTTAATCTTTAAAAAAATATTATGGGGGTATGCAAGTATGTGGTAAGAGAATAATATTTGCAAGGGCATGTTGAGTCGATGCACCATGCTGTAGGCAGGATCTCCAAGTGCAAAATAGCAGACAGGCCATATTGTAGTTTTCATTCTCATCTTGTAGAGGAGGACATCTCTGTCAGCATCATTTCCATGCTACTCCCAGTCTGAATTATGACCCGTGGCTTACAAAGCTTACAAGCTGAACAAACACCACTGATCCTGTGTATGAATCAAGGTAGTTTTCAGTTCCACTTAGACTATAATTTAGAAAATAGGGTAATTGAGGTACTGTATTAGAAGTCCCTGGGCTCATATAATGGATTTGCGCCGAAAGCTGAGGCCATATATAAGAACATCATCTCCCAATTACATAACAGGATTCTTTTGGTCTGCTCTACACTGGGCTGTAGGAGTCTGCTTTTTAATAGTGATTCACACCACATTATAGTTTAAATTAAAACTAAATAAGTAGCTTTATTATATGTATTTTAAAATCAAATTATAACTATACACTTTTATAAGGAATGCCGGTCCAGTATTTAGTGTTAAAGAAAATAGACACTCCCAGTTGACTACTGTAATCCAGTTCAATTAAATGTTTTCTATTTTATTCTATGAAAGAAAGTGGCCTCCCAGGAATTCACATGGCAGGTTGTTATTTTTCTCTCAGAATCCCTTTACTCTGCAACACTATGCAGCTGCCACAATAGGTCACATTTTTTAAAAAAAAGCCACTAAACATTTGTTCCAATTTTCTACTGCACTTTAAGAATTCTTGTAATGGAATAATGACACACTATGTGGCTTGTTTATCCAGTCACCATGCCAACACACTTTTCTAATTTAATAAAATAGTGCTCTGTGAGGAAGATTGTGAGGAACAGCACCTTCAATTTCCCTTATCTAATCTTTTGAATGTTCTTCAGATTGTGTTTGAGAGTATGTCTTGCTGATGGATCTATTTTTCTGCTTTACCCATATTATATTAATTTGTTTTGCCTTTGTAATTTCCTCTTTGTTCTTTTCCATCGGTGCTGCGCAAATTTACATTAATGATTTGAACACATTACTCTTCTAGTTTTAGTAATAGTAATAATGCTGATATAGTGCATTCAGCCCTTCATTTTCAGTTTTTACATTGATTTATTCCTAGAAAATCCATACCTTTGCATTCGACAGATTTAATTATTTTTAGTGCAATACAACAGGGTAGTACCATAAGGTAACTATCAACACATTTACATAATTTTAAGAAAAACACAACAGCAAGCTACCAGAATTAATTAATTAGAAATTCAGAAGATTATCAAAATAAAATATTCTTTGCAATTTACTGTGCAAACAGTAAATCAGGAACTCACTCTCAGAAGTAGTCTTAGAAAAGGGAAATCGATGTCGCCATCCTTTTAAATCTACTCAATGGCGAAGTTTCATGACTCACGGAACCAGGTAATAAAATGCACTAGATATATACAGGTGGTAATTCTTTGATATTTCTTTGTTTTTTACAGAGAACCTATTAGTCTGCTACGTTTGAACTTTTTTTTTGGGGGGGGGGGGGGCATTTAAATTCCAATATTAATATAATTGATCCACATGGGCATTACAACTAGAATTACATTTTAATGAGATTCCATGGATTGCAAGATCATTGCATTGTATTGTATTGCTTCCTTCTTAAGCACAGTGCTTAAGCTCAGTGTTTGTGTATGCAAATCAAGGGCACAGCGCTCAGCAGCAGAAGCCTTCCATGAAAATATTTAGACAGGTCAAAGCCAAGTCATGTGACAGTGTCTAGTGTAGTTGTGATGTTTTGTGTAAATTTCCAGGTGGCAGGTGATTGGTGGATTTGATCTTCTGTAAAAAAAAAAAAAAAAAAAGTCTTCTCATATCGAGCATTGCTCATGAATACTCTTCCTGTATTTATGACATTATCATCAATGGTATGTTATGTTTTTTTCTTCTTTTTCAATTGGGATGCATGCTTACAGGAGCTTGGGTGATGTGCCTACCTAAATCCTTTTATTTCTAATTATGAACATTATAGCTTATGGGGTTTTACAAGAGGATGTACTGTAATATTTTAGTTTGGTTGAAATATTGCAAAATCCTGATATGTTTGCATAAAAGGGCTCATGATCCCAGCTCTATTGTTAATTTACACATAGATATTACTTTTTTCAAATTACTAACCTGAACTTTGACATTCACCCATGTGTGAATCACAAGAAGTTTCTGCAACACATTTCTGGACTGGTTTCACTACAAGGCTTGTACAGTCCTTATTGTTGGAAATCAGGCTTATCTATGATTACCTATTAAAATAAATTCCCTCAATAATCTGTCTCCATTTGTCCTCATTACTATTTAATTAGTGTCTCTTTTTCAACACAGAAGATATTTCAAAATAGCAGATTAAAAACCCTAGGCTCCTATTGTGTCTTGCCTATGTCTGAGGATTCTGAATAGGCTTTTAAATATTGGCAATGCGCTTATGGTACATTAAAGCAAGGGTATAAAATACAAGCAGAGTGGCATAATGTGACCCTGTGGAATTAGCTCTGTAAATAAATTGGGGGGAAAAAAAGAGAGATGAAAGTTGTATTAAGATACTGAATCTTGCTTCCTTTATCTCTGGAGAATAAAAACACAGAGGAAGGCCATCATTTTTCTTCCAAACAACATGGGATTTCTCCACCCTTCATGTGATTGGGAACTGTAAACAAATCCATCCCTTCTGGTTTAAAACAGTGAAGTTAGGTTCACAATTCTCTGGGTCCAGACTAGGGGCCTTATCGTCTTTGTTTTTATCCATTCCTCTGTCCCAGAGGTGTTCTTCTCTCTCTCAAAACCACGCACATCTTGGCGACACAGGGAAGCCACTTTCCTTTCTTACTGTTCGACTTGCTTTTCTTCTATCTCTATAGCACCTTGCAGAACAATCACCCCTGTTTCTCTTCATGATGATCTCTTTTAGTTGCTGCTCATCTCTTCCCATTTCCTGTTTCAGTTAAAGGAAGGTTTCTGATTTGCCCTTCTTGATGACTGTTAGCATATTTTTTATTGGTTGATGATGAAAAACGATAATTTGAGTGCCATGTATTCATTTCATACCTGGCAAGAGGTTAAGACATATTGTACTGTTTTCAAAATCAAAACTATAAAAGGCATAAATAATTATCCATCTATATTTTTACTGTCCTCCAGCCCAGTCTGGTTTGACGCAGAAGTAGACTAAGCCACAGGGGACATTTCTGTGCAATTGTCTGTTGTCTGTGATTTCCAATCTATAAATCCAGAGGGCTTACCAAATTGATTTCCTTTCCCTACAATAAACAGTGTGACTGCAAAGAGCGAGATCAAGGTGAGGATTAGAGCTGAAGAAAGGGTCTTTCTCATTCCATGAATGAAAAACAGCTCCAATGGATTTTCTCCTCCTCCCTCCTGGATGTACTGTATGATGAGAAGGTGTCTTCCTTATCCAACAGTATTTCATTAAAAGCAGAGCAACCAGAACATTAAGATATTTTAGAGAGGTTTTGTGTTGCTAAGGATTTACTTGTCCTGTAGCAGACCTGTCCTGTAGAATGGACTGAATGGAGAAAGCATTTAGCATGGCATGCAGAAGTCTTACACTATGTCAAAAAAATGTTCTACCAGAGTAAAGTTTGTTTAGTTTTATTTGGACTGACGTTATGATGATTTCCCCAAGAATCAAACAGCAAGTCAAATGTTCAAAACCAGGACCTCGTAGATACAAGTAGCCAGGAGGCCCCAGTGAAAGCAGTTGATGTTATCAGTATCATTACTGACTGTGTGAATGCACATGCTCTTACATATCTTAAAAGGTAAATAAAAATAGCACAAATGCATCCAAAAGGCAATTCACAACTTCAATGAAGACAAGAAAGAGACCTACCTGCACACTTGTCAGTGTGGTGTACTGGTAAGCTTTGATTACCAGGTAATTGGCTTCTATATCTACCAAGCTTAGTATCATGTACTTCCACCATCTTCTTTTCAATATTACCAATAAGTTCTCTTCTCCTGGGGGACACAGGGAAAAAAAACAGTTACTTAATCATGTTTCTAAAGTACTACAGTACTGTCTATATCTAAACACCAAAAACAATTTAATAAGATATCAACAAGGTATACAGTAAACCACCTAGGGTTTATTCCGGTTTGCAGCTAGAATATAAATAGAAAGAACAAAGTCGTTTGAAAGCTTGGAGCAATATTAGGGCTGTCAATCAATTACAATTTTTGATCGGTTAATTTATGGGCATTGGTTGATTAATCGGTAGATTAATCTGTGCACATTTCTGATAAAGGTAACAATATTATTAGAATCTAAAAAAAAAAAAAAAAAAAAGCCAGTGGGAATTGGGTCTTTTTAAAAGCATTTTTATTATTATTTGTATTTTAGTAAATGTAACACATTTTCACATAACATTGGTTGTTTACATAGCTATGTACTTGGCTTCCTTGTACTTCTGAATCTAGCAGAACCTGAGGCACCGAAGAGATTAAGCCGTTTGGAATCTTGTTACAGGTACTCGAGAATACTGTGGCTATTGACAAGTGATTGCTTAACATGCTGTCGTAGTCAGAAATCAGATAAAGTAATTCCACATAATTATCTCTATTTGAAGAATTGGTGCCGTCATCAGTTCAGGTATTTCTGGTGTATACCCCCATTTGTTTCAGAGAAAGTTCTTTAAAATTGATTCGTAACCGTTGTCTTATAACATTTTTTTTAATTTAATCTGCGCATCACTGATCAGACTGCGGTACGCGTACCAAAACTTGACCTGTGTAATGTCAGTGTTATAAATATATATACAGTATGTAAGGTGTAATGTCAGTGTTATAAATATATATACAGTATGTAAGGTGTAATGTCAGTGTTATAAATATATATACAGTATGTAAGGTATAAACCACGACGGGCCGTGTAGTTCCCATGATATAAACGAAACACAAAAAAGAGACAGCTTCTTCAGTCTTTGAGTAAAGCGACATACTGAAATTGCAAAATGTGCTTTAAGCAAATGCACAGTTCCCTAACAGATTTTAAAGATGCTGCTCAATCTGCGATTAGCAATTACTTGCGGGGTGTTAAAAATGGACATCAAGTGAAATACAAACTTTTAGTAAATTACATTTATAAGATAGACATCATTGATTCATTATTTATGTATTTATTATTTATTTAGGCCTCATTTGCAAGGGGGTCGTGGTCAGCAATTTAGGAGGATAATGATCTCAAACATTAAACTCCAAGTTTGAAATAACATTTCGTAATGTTCTCGCCTTGTTATTTAGAAAATACAGTTTTAGAGGAAACAACGAACACAATTAAAAATGTATTGTTTTATGCATATTATAAGACTATTGCATACTGCAGTATTTAAACTGCAAATATCAATCCATGTTTGTCTAATCAGTTTTTTAAGCGAAAGAAAGAAAGAAAGAAGAAAAAAGAAAGAAAGAAATGTATGCTTCTTAAACATGTAATAATCTCATAAATCACAGTAAGGGGTGAACTACCACTTTGTAGAAAACAGGTTTTGCAGACCCTGTGGAATAAAGAAATAGAGACCGCCTTTTGACAGCAAGAACCCTTAAGCTCAGGTGCAAACAATTGCCTTCAGAATTCACACAATAAGTTAAATGGAGTCCATCTGTGTGAAATAAAAGTGGTTCACATGATTTCAGATTACATACACCTGTCTCTGTAAGGTCTCACAATTGGGTAGTGCATTCATAGCAAATATACTACCATGAAGACCAAGGAGCTTTCAAAACAACTCTGGGATAAAGTTGTGGAGAGGCACAGATCAGGGGAGGGGTGTAAAAAGATTTCAAAGGCATTGAATATCCCTTGGAGCACAGTCAAGTCGAACGTTAAGAAGTGGAAGGTATACGGCACCACCCAGAATCTGCTTACAGCAGGCCATCCTCCAAAATTGAGCAGCCGGGTGAGAAGGGCATTGGTCAGAGAAGCCAGCAAGAGGTCAATGACAACTCTGAAAGACCTACAGCATTCCATGGCTGAGATGGAAGAAACTGTCTATGTGTCAACAATAGCTCAGGTACTCCACAAATCTGGCCTGTATGGAAGAGTTGCAAGAAGGAAGCCATTTCTGAAAAAAGCCCACGTAAAATCCCGCTTGGAATTTGCAAAAAGGCATGTGGGAGACTCTGAAAAGATGTGGCAAAAGATTCTGTGGTCCAAAGAAACACAAATTGAACTATATGGCCTAAATGCAAAGCATTATGTCTGGCGCAAACCCAACACAGCACATCACCCAGGAAACACCATCCCTACTGTGAAGCATGGTGGTGGCAGCATCATGCTATGGGGATGCTTTTCATCGACAGGGACTAGGAAGCTTGTCAGGGTAAAGGGCAAAATGGATGGAGCTAAATACAGGCAAATCCTTGAGGAAAACCTGTTTCAGTCTACAAAAGACCTAAGACTGGGACGAAGTTTCACCTTTCAGCAGGACAATCACCCCAAGCACACAGCCAAAGCGACACTGGAGTGGCTTAAAAACAAGAAAGTGAATGTCCTAGAGTGGCCCAGTCAAAGCCTGGACTTGAATCCGACTGAGAATCTGTGGCAAGACTTGAAGATTTCTGTCCACCAACAATCCCCATCCAACTTGACAAAGCTTGAACAATTTTGCCAAGAAGAATGGGCAAATATTGCACAATCCAGATGTGCAAACCTGGTAGAGACTTATCCCAAAAGACTCACAGCTGTAATTGCTGCCCAATGTGGTTCTACCAAGTATTGACTCGGGAGGGGTGAATACTTATCTAACCAAGACATTTCAGTTTTTTTATTTTTCATTAACTGTTGTTTCACAATAAAAAAATTTCTTGCCTCTTCAAAGTGTTGAGTAGGTTGTGTAAATCAAAGGAAAATAAATCCCATTTAAATGCATCAAGATTTCAGGTTGTAACACAATAAACTGTGAAAACGTCTAAGGGGATACTTACTATAGGCACTATTTATATACTTGGAAATTCTGGCCTGTGATTGGTTATTAAAACCTCATCATAGAAGCAAAAATAGATTTAGCTATTGCCCTCGCATTCTTACACCACTGGGCAATAGTCTCAGTCTGTCATGTGATTGGTTTACATCACTGTCAGTCCCGTCCCTTTTCAAAGGAACGCTCTCCACCTCCACTCCTAAACAACCAGATAAAATGGCTGAATGAAAAAACTGCTGAACGGCGATTCTGTGACAGAAAATTAATTACAAAAACATACTACAAAAAAATTACAAAACTTGCGGTATGAACTTCAAAAACATTTTCTGTTATTTAGTTATTATTATTTACTTCTTAGCAGACGCCCTTATCCAGGGCGACTTACAATTGTTACAATATATCACATTATACATTATTTCACATTATACAGATATCACATTATTTATTTATATTTTTTACACAATTTCCCATTTATACAGTTGGGTTTTTACTGGAGCAATCTAGGTAAAGTACCTTGCTCAAGGGTACAGCAGCAGTGTCCCCCATCCTGGGATTGAACCCCCGACCCTCCGGTCAAGAGTCCAGAGCCCTAACCACTACTCCACACTGCTGCCGTTATTTACTTATGCTGTATCAGCTATATTTAAACTAAATACTGTAAAGCCATCACACTCATAAAACCTATTTTGCTCCAGAAATTTTGCCGACCTGTTGCACTGGTAGCAGTACATTACTTCATTACATGTACAGCACTAAGATATGTGCCAAAAATGTTTTCTTTTTTTTCATACGCAAAAAATGCATAATAAAAGGCTTGCAAATATTTATGGCTTTACAGTATATAAAGTCATATTTACTATCCAACCTTGCCTCTCATTATTTTGACTGACTCATATATTAAACATGTACTGCTGACTCAGCTAATAGTGGAAAATTAAATGTCCCTCTGGAAGACTATTATTACCGTCAGGGTGCCTGCGGCTTCAGGCATTATAGCCGCCTGTCCTCTCCAGTCCATATTTACTATATATATATATATATATATATATATATATATATATATATATATATCCCGGGTGTTTTGATTCTTATAAGCGGTTGATTCTTAAAAGCAGACAGTTATGATTACTGTGGTGCAGAATCAAACTTAGTATGAGAATAAGAGCTTGTTCCCTGGCTGCAGTGTAGTGGGTTGACCACTAGATGTCACGAGTTCCCGCATGTACGTACGCCCCACGAAAAATCCACATCTGCTTTTCCTTAACAAATTATGGATAATAGTCAATTGGTTAACTGCTTGTTAACGTTAATGACACCTTGATAGAAATGGTTTAGCCGATAGCTTTGTGATGGAGGTATAGAGGCGTAAGGAAGCAGAAGTAACAAAAAGAAACCGAAACTCACGTAAGAGATCTCGTGTTTGTTCCACATGAAGTAGTGTTTAGTTAGCGCTCCAGCCAGGTTTATTTTGTTTGTTTTATTAGCAGTTGTTTCTCCATTGCACTGTAAGAAAAATAAAACCAACACCGGTTTAAAACTGTAAATCAAGACTCCAGCCTGATAATTTACACTGTCCTCGGCCACTCTGTCGCATTTTAAATACAGTATACAGATGCCAATGGTGCTCAGTCACTGCACAATACATCAAAACAAGTCCTCATGGGTAAGCAGCTTGTTATATGTGTTCTCAGAGCTGCACTGCATGTGTTCTCAGGGCTGTATTTTACTACGGTATACTTGAGAGAAGCAATTGTCTCGTGAGGGTGCCTAGTTTAACTGCCGTGTGGTGTTATGTGTAATGGCCATTGTTTTTTTTGTTTTTTATTTTATTTCATTGCAAAACACATAGAATGTGATATCTTGTAACAATTGTAAGTCGCCCTGGATAAGGGCGTCTGCTAAGAAATAAATAATAATAATAATAATAATAATAATAATAATAATAACAACACACACCCACCCCTCCCACTGAACCCATCTGTTCCACAGGGAACCTTGTTACAAGATAACTATAAAAAGAAGAAACAATTAAAAAAAAAAAAAAATAGTGATAATAAATAGAAAATAAACCGAGTAAACAAATATATAAATAATTAGAAAAAACAGGCCATGTGCTCTATATACAGTATATCTATGCCAGCACACCCCATAACACATATACATACACCAGCACCTGCTATCGGAGGAGTGTAATACAAGTGTATATCAACATACAGTATAAAATAAGTAATAATAATAAAGAGAAAATATCTATATAAATAATAGTGATATATAGCTAAGTAGATGGAGTAAGAGAGAAAATGGTCTCATATTTCATTAAATTCACTGTGTTTATCCTGTATCCTTGCTGTGAGTCAGTCCATAGACACATGATTAGACATTGTATTTAACCACTGAGAGACTGATGTGTTTGTTCTATTTTTCCAGTTTAATAAAATTACTTTTTTTGCAATAGCTAGGGATAGTAATAATAGTTATTTTTATTTTTGAATTCTGATAGATCCCCAAGTATACACAGAGCAGGGGAGAAAGGCATATCACAGGATACAGGACATAGAGCTCAGTACCTTTTTTCCAATAGTTCTTTATTACTGGGCAGTGCCATAGTGCATGGATATAATTGTCTATTTCATCTCCTTGACAGTATTGACATGATTGGGTAGTTAAGAGTCCCATTAAAAACAGCCTTCTATTGGAAAGATGCACTCTGTGAAGAATTTTATATTGAATGAGGTTGATTTTTGAATTCTTAGAAAATAAGAGGGTAGTATTACATATTTTTCCCTAAAAGACAGTCATTTGGCAGATTAAGATCCCTGACCCATTTATCAATTGGGGCAACAATCTCCCCTTCATTGGATATCAGGAAATGGTATATATTAGAGACGAGTCGATTCACCCCTCTATGTTTTAGGAGATATTGGGCTGGGCCAGAGGGAGGCAAGAGTTTTAGTTCAGAGGACAATTTTATTTTTAGGGAATGTCGTAATTGAAGATACTGAAAGTAGGCGTTTTTATGGAGTGAGAGTGAGAGAGGAAAGGAATTCCATCTTTCAAGATCTTCTATGATAACTTTAAGTAGGGGGACATCATTTCATTCAAAAAGTTCATCAAATGTAGGGGAGATTTGAATTCCAAGGTATTTAATACCATTTGGTGACCATCTGATTTAGAGCTAAAGCATTCCACCTAAACCGATTTTTATATTGAATGAGGTTGATTTTTGAATTCTTAGAAACTGAGAGGCAGCACTTCGGATTTACCCAATTGATTTTATATCCTGAGATCGACCTGCAATTATTAATAAGTTCTAGTACAGGTGGTAGAGATGTCTCAGGGTGCTGGATGAACAGTAAGATATCGTCAGCATACAGGTTTATTTTATGATTTATATTTAGAGAAGATACTCCTGAAATTAGGGTATTTTTACGTACAGCAATAGCAAGGGGTTCGATGAAAATAGCAAATAACAGGGGAGAGAGTGGACAGCCCTGTCTAGTACCTCTAAATAGTTTAAAAGGTTGTGAAATTATTCCATTTGTAATAACTGAGGCATGGGATGAGCTGTATAGAATCCTAATCCAGTCAAGAATATATTTTCCAAAACCACATTTTTCTTGAACAGTAAATAAATAAGACCAACTGACCCTGTCGAAAGCCTTCTCTGCGTCCAGGGAGACTACCACAGTGGGATTGTTACTTTCTGTAGCTAAGTGTATGATGTTAAAAAAAACCCTGACATTATCTGAGGACTGCCTGTTTTTTATAAACCCTGTTTGGTCTGAATGAATGAGACCTGGAAGAACACTTTCTAATCTTAATGCAATGGATTTACTAATTATTTTTGTGTCTGTATTTATTAATGATATTGGACGATAATTAACACAGAGGTCCGGATCTTTATCCTTTTTTAACAAGAGATAAATTAGAGCTGTATTCATAGGCTGCGACAGTGAATTATTAATATGTAATTGATTAACCATTTTAAAACAGTGTGGAGTAGTGGTTAGGGCTCTGGACTCTTGACCGGATGGTCGTGGGTTCAATCCCTGGTAGGGGACACTGCTGCTGTACCCTTGAGCAAGGTACATTACATAGATTGCTCCAGTAAAAACCCAACTGTATAAATGGGTAATTGTATGTAAAAAATAATGTGATATCTTGCAACAATTGTAAGTCGCCCTGGATAAGGGCGTCTGCTAAGAAATAAATAATAATAATAATAATAATAATAAAACAAAAATAAAATTCAATTGGGTATCTGTTAGAGGGTAGTGGGAGTTGTCTTTGGGAGGACCAGAAAGGACGTCACACACACAGGAGACTTGTGGGCAAACCTCAGCGCCAACTAGCAACTGAGTAGAAGTTTATTAAAAAAAAAAACAGCAGGGCCAAAACCACAGTCGGTACCCAGGCAGAGTACCAGGTATTCCAAAACAAACACAACAACCCCCGGTAGTACCAACTATGGTAAAACCGGGTTAAAAATAAAAAGAGTCAATAAACCAGTCCCACACAATAATTAAGTAGTGCTCCAAAGGAGAGTAGTTGCCGTTCTCTAGACGGCCACGTTAGTGGTGGTGGCGCTGTGTCTGCCGTTGGCTCCTTCCCACACTAGCTGCAGCGTACTTCAGCACTCAGAAGTAGACTTCCGGATACTTCCCAACATACGCTCCAGGAAGGAAGAAGGTAATCGGGACGCAGGCAGCCGCCTGTTCAGGGGTCTGGAATATGAGCAGAGGTAAGTAGCAACACACACGCAGCAGCCCAGCGAACTCCTGTTGCTAGCCCAGGACAGAGAGCCCGAATGCAGAAACCGCGCAGCCTAAATACTGCCCAACCCCGCCTCCGCAATCAGCTAATGCCCCCGCCTCAGCCAACCGGCGAACACAGCACAGCTGATTGCAGAAAGTGAGCCCGGCGACCGAGCGGTTCCGCGTCAGGGCAAAACGACCCACCACACCAGAACTCCCAGTATGATCGTTTTCAGGTCGTTCGCCCCGACTTCGGGCTGCCCTATGCAACGCCACACGAGATCGGGAGGGCGGATTACAGCGGGACCCTATTACATCCCCGTCACAGTATCCATCGTGTAATGGCCTTTGAATTAAAATGACATTACAGCACAGTATTTTATTGTCAGCAGTACCACTGCATTTAAGCATCTGTGGCTTACTTATTTTCAGTTGTGATGCAAATCTCTGGTTTTTCACTAAGCGGAGATGCAAAGCTCTGCAATCCCCCTCCCCCTCCTCCTCATTGCATCGCAATCCCTCTCCCTCTACATGCATATCACACAATAACACTGCTGTACTCTGTATGTATTCAATGAATGTGTATTCACTTTGTTGGAACAAATCTTCACTAACAGAGAACACAAAGAACATACCTACACAATGCAGTTGCACAGCCACTGTCGGATTACAAACAATGCAGTGTTTCCTGCATCACTGCACGATCCACGCTGCCTACATGCATAATCACGCAAGATGTGATCAAATTCAAATTCAAAAACAGCTTTAGATGTACATGTCATTGCACTTGACACAGTATCATATTACATGCAGTCAGTTTGCCCCGAAATGATTCTTATAAGTGGATTGCTTGATTCTTGATTCTTGAGTATTTTAGCATGGTTAGTATAGGTTAGTATGTCCCAGTGGTTTTGATCGCTATATGTGGTTGATTTTTATATCAAGGGATTTGTATAGGGATTCTATATACAGACGTGCTCAAATTTGTTGGTATCCCTCCACAAAAAACAAAGAATGCACAATTTTCTCTGAAATAACTTGAAACTGACAAAAGTAATTGGCATCCACCATTGTTTATTCCATATTTAATAGAAATCAGACTTTGCTTTTGATTTTTTATTCAACATAATATTGTAAATAATAAAACAAATGAAAATGGCATGGACAAAAATGATGGGACCGCTAACCTAATATTTTGTTGCACAACCTTTAGAGGTAATCAGTGCAATCAAACGTTTTCTGTAGCTCTCAATGAGACTTCTGCACCTGTTAACAGGTAGTTTGGCCCACTCTTCCTGAGCAAACTGCTCCAGCTGTCTCAGGTTTGATGGGTGCCTTCTCCAGACTGCATGTTTCAGCTCTTTCCATAGATGTTCGATAGGATTCAGATTAGGACTCATAGAAGGCCACTTCAGAATAGTCCAATGTTTTGTTCTTATCCATTCTTGGGTGCTTTTAGCTGTGTGTTTTGGGTCATTATCCTGTTGGAGGACCCATGGCCTGTGACTGAGACAGAGCTTTCTGACACTGGGCAGTACGTTTCGCTTCAGAATGCCTTGATAGTCTTGAGATTTCATTGTGCCCTGCACAGATTCAAGGCACCCTGTGCCAGGCGCAGCAAAGCAGCCCCAAAACATAACGAGCCTCCTCCATGTTTCACTGTAGGTATGGTGTTCTTTTCTTTGAAAGCTTCATTTTTTCATCTGTGAACATAGAGCTGATGTGACTTGCCAAAAAGCTCCAGTTTTGACTCATCTGTCCAAATGACATTCTCCCAGAAGGATTGTGGCTTGTCAATATGCATTTTAGCAAATTCCAGTCTGGCTTTTTTATGTTTTTCTTTCAAAAGTAGAGTCCTCCTGGGTCTTCTTCCATGGAGCCCACTTTTGCTCAAAAAGTGACGGATGGTGCGATCACAAACTGACGTACCTTCACCTTGGAGTTCAGCTTCTATCTCTTTGGCAGTTATCCTTGGTTCTTTTTCTACCATTCGCACTATCCTTCTGTTCAATCTGGGGTCGATTTTCTTCTTGCAGCTGTGCCCAGGGAGGTTGGCTACAGTTCCATGGGCCTTAAACTTCTTAATAATATTTGCAACTGTTGTCACAGGAACATCAAGCTGCTTGGAGATGGTCGTGTAGCCTTTACCTTTACCATGCTTGTCTATTATTTTCTTTCTGATCTCCTCAGACAACTCTCTCCTTTGCTTTCTCTGGTCCATGTTCAGTGTGGTGCACACAATGATACCAAACAGCACAGTGACTACTTTTCTCCATTTAAATAGGCTGAATGACTGATTACAAGATTGGAGACATGTGTGATACTAATTAAATAAACGAATTAGTTTGAAATATCACTATAATCCAATTATTTATTATCTTTTCTAAGGGGTACCAACAAATGTGTCCAGGCCATTTTAGAATATCTTTGTAGAATAAGCAATAATTCATCTCTTTTCACAGCTTCTTTGCTTTATTCTATGACATACCAAAGGCATGCAAGTATACATGATAAAATAGCTTTTAATTTCATCACTTTTCAGGAGGAATGAAGCATTATTTCAATGAGCTGTAAGGGTACCAACAAATTTGAGCACGTCTGTATATATATATATATATATATATATATATATATATATATATATATATATACACACACACACACACACACACACACACACACACAGTCATAGAAAAATCAAAGAAAGTGGTTTCTATAATTTCTAATTGTTCTATTGAAAGACATAACACGTAGAGATTCAGCTTTATAATAAAACAACAAATTATTACATAACATGCATAAAATGGAAAAATAACATGCAAAAACTAATTTCATACTTTGACAAAAGTATTTGGGCACCCTTACATTAGTATTTTGTGTGTCCACATTTTGCTTCCTTTACAGCTTGCAGTCTTTTTCTGTATTTTGAAACAGTTCCTGGCATTTTTCCGGAGATATTTTTGCCAGTTCTTCACCACATGCAGCTTTGAGTTCTGCAACTGACTTTGTTTTCCTTTTTGCAACAGCAGCCTTCAAGTCAATCCACAACATCTCGATAGAATTCGTCTGGGGACTGAGATGGCCAATCCATAACTGCAATCTTTCTTTTTTTCAGAAAATTCCTTTGTAGACTTTGCAGAATGCTTAGGGTCATTATCCAGCTGGAATACAAACTTCCGTCCAATAAGCCTTCTAGCACTGGGTAACAAATGAGAGTGCAAAATGTATTGATATTTTGCAGCATTCATTGATCCTTCTACAATACAAAGGTCACCAGTGCCTGAGGAAGAAAAACAAACCCATACCATCACACAACCTCCACCATGTTAACAGTGGGCATTATGAACTTTTCTTTAAATTCTTCTCTCTTCTACCAAACATATTGTCGCTTTCTTGGTGAAAAAAAGTTATATTTCGGATTCGTCTGACTTTAAAATGTGGTTGACGAAATCATCATGCTTCAAGTATTCATTGGAAAACTCCAATTGCTATCTTTTGTGTATTATTTTTAACAAACTTTTGCATCTTGGTTTTCACCCATGGACATTCATCTTGTTAAGGTATCGTTGAATTGTTCACTCGTGAATTTCTTGACCATCTCTCAATTATTGTGTCAAATCTTTTGCATTAATCCAAGGATTTTGCCAGGCTGCTCAAATGATGATTCTTCCAGATTTTGCACAAATCTTTCTTGGTCTTCTACACCTGGAGCTAGTTGCAGCAGTTCCTGTTCTCCGGTGTTTGTCAATAATAGCCCACCCAGTGCTTTTTGGAAAAACCGTGTCTTTCTGCTATTTTTCTGATAGTTTCTCCTTTTTTGTTTAGTTGTATCACTGCCATTTTGAGATCACTGCTGTACACTTTAATTTTAACAATTTTGTTGCTTTTTTTAATCACAAATTTCCAATTTATTTTTCAGCACTTGATTATGTATTTATTTATTCTATAATTATCATCAGATGTTGGGTTTCAATCATGATAATTCTCAATAATTAGCAACAAATGGGTTTCATACGAAATATGTTGATTGCCCAAATACTTTTGTCAAAGTATGAAATTAGTTTTTGCATGTTATTTTTCATTTTATGCATCTTATGTAATAATTTGTTTTTTTTATGAAGCTGAATCTCTACTTTAATTTATATCTCTCAATAGAACAATATAGAAATCACTTTCTTTGTGCCCAAATACTTATACACACACACACACACACACACACACACACACTAAACAGCTGAAGATATGTTTTCAAACTATGATGGGCTTGGTTCAAAATGTGCAGTTTCAGGAAGTTATACTGTGGCTTAATAAAAAATATGAAAATGAGTGCCAGACAGTACTGTCAGATCATTTAAATATACCCTCCAGCATCTGAATTGAAACATTTTTCTAATGATTAAAGCTTTATTTGAGAGTTAAATTAAATCTTTTGCTGATTACAATTTAGGAATGTAGTCTGACAGTAGAACAAAACAAGTTATGACACAACAAGAAGAGTGTTAACTTTCAATACCTTTAGACCTGCCTAGGAATGAATAAAAAGCCGTACAACTGAACCCTGCAACCTTCAGACATAATCTTTTGCTCAAATGAAGTGAACTAAACCTACAGGGCCAATTTAAAGTCTTCATCATTCCCTTTCGTTGCACTTAATAAACATGGCTTCTGGACCCATCGGGGGGAAAAAACGGAGTCTTACACAACAGAAGCCATGAAAACCATGACAACCCAGCGTTTGCTTAGGGGAGACTGGCGTTTACTTTCTCTTTTGACTGTAGTCCCTACAGCTCTCATAATAGCAGCTGCTCTTGTCTCTCTCATATTTCAACCTCAGCATTCACCAAACTACCATTTTTCAAAAAACAGTTCAGTTGTTTATAACTGCAATATAACCTTGAATGGTACGTAGGCAATACCTTGATAGTTTACCTGGTCTGTACAGCGAGCAACGGGGTCAACAACCAACTATGAAATGCAAGCATGTTCTACTGTTTTAACAGAGGCAAAGGCACATTAGCTTTCAGGCACAGATGCTGTATAATAACATACAGTAGAGAGCCATGTGTGGCTACAGTTCCCAATCCCCAGGGTAATGTGTTTTCTTCAGACAGTTTTGTTGACAAAAAACATAGGACAAGAGAGTTGGTGACCTAAATTGCCAATCATTTACACAGCAGGTAGCCCGGTGACAAAACAGTGCAAAATTAGTTAATTCTATTGGGCAATGGGAAACGTTTGGCCATAGCTGTCGGTTATTGTTCAGGGATAATGGTTTTGGAACAGTGTACCTGGTAGAGCTGATATTTTCAACCCAGGTTTATTAAGCAAACCTGTATGAGGAAACTGCATGTTAAGATTTTCAAAAACATTATAACAGCATTACTTTAGTTGGTGCACTGGGTGCAAATAAAATACAGGTATTCCAACACAATACATGTTTAAAATGACATTTGTGAAATATATTTAAAGTATATAGTAAAGCAAAAAAGCATATTACTTTCGTTAGGTTATTATCATAATCCTAGTTCCCTGAAATTGAAATCTAACCATTACTGATGGGTACCTCCTAAAGACCTGAATCCTGAATACTTTATACCAAAGCTGCTCTTTGAGCCTGTGACGCAGTCGTGACCCAGCCCCCGAGGGATCAAAAGTACTGCAGTCATAGATCTCAGCGTCATTTTTACTTCAAGCCTGCTGCAAAAAAATACATGTTTCTATTTCAGGGAACCAGCTTTATGATAATAACCTAACGTTCCCATTTCAAGAAAGAAATGTAACCATTACTGAATGGGTGAGTATACCCAAGCCGTCGCAAGGGCATGATTGCATAACGACCAGAATGCTACAAGGCTTAGCCACGAGGCTGCCCTGTGCGTTACCATTTAGAACCCCAGTAACAAGTAGCTAGCGTGAAAAATTGAGGGAGAATTTCACCTTTATGTCTGTGTTGTAAGGGTCGACTGGGAAGCCGCCCTTAACACTAGTTCCAAAACCAAGGTTTTAAGGATCCACAAAGTTTTGCCTTTAGAACCTAGTGAAGGTATGGGGAGAAGCCCACACCGCCACATTGCCTATGTCCTTGACATGTGCACCCTGGAATAAAGCACACGAAGTTGCAAGGCCCCTGGTGGAATGGGCAGTGAGCTTTTTTGGAGGGGGTAAGTTGGCCAGCTCATAGGCAGTCCTGACCATTCCACACAGTGCCCCAGTCCAGGCTGGATGCGTCTGTGGTCACGACCTGCCTTCTGGTGACACTGCCCAATGCTACACCTAGGCGTAGATGTATGCAGCTGGTTTAGCAGGCGAACCGGCTCCTTAGTGGATTCCCATACTCTGAGAGAGCGCTGCAGCATCTTGTCCACCACGGGATCATACATATGCCCTGGAGTGACCGGGGCATCCAACAGAGGTGCTTTGTCCCCGTCAGGAACGGGATGGGTACTGGTTTGGAACCTGGTAGGCACCTGTTCAGTTTGTTACTGGTTCGGTGGCTTTGGCACTGATTCGGAACCATGTTGGTTTGGCTCTGGTTCAGTGACTTCTGTACCGGTTTGGTACAGGTTCGGTACCGGTTTTATGGCTTTGGAACCGGGCTGCTACCGGGTCGGTTCGGCACTGTACTTAACACTAGAACTGCCAAGGTAGTCATTTTGATGGTTTTCACTTTTAAAATTTAAATTACTCTGTGTGTGTTAAAGATCTGCGGTTGTCTGTTCTTGACTTTTCCTAAATATGTGTATTAAATACCCTGACGGCATCTGAAAGTCAGAATCACAAAAATAAAAAAAGTTATAAGCACTTCTACCTAAAACTGCCAAAAGCCGTCATTTTGACTGCATAATACAATACATGCTTTTATTGTTAATATAACCTACAATACGCTATTTTTATATGTATATACAAGCCAGTTTGTTCTCTACCTCCACTGAGCTATGTGTTATCCAAATATCTATTGTAATCCTATCAATTCCTTGGAGAACTGCCATCTGGCTACGTGAGGATATATAGTCTGCTATCTAATATTACAATTACAAGAACTTTTCGAGAATTCTGGAGATTTTTGCGTTTTGATTTGAGATCAACTACAGATATATTTGCCATGGCATCAGAAATTTGGAACGACTTAATTGAAAACAGAATTGTCTGTTGCAAGGACAAGCAGCTGTTTCCAACAAAAGCACAGTGTCGCTGGACACAATACATGTCAAACAAACGGGATCAAGTTTTGGCTGGCAGCGGACCCTACCCCTACCTGTACAAAGATGAAACTCGCCCAGCTGGTCAGAGACTGGGTGACAATGTGTTAGGCTGATGTAACCGTGCTTAGGAAAAGAGATGAGTGTTACCAATATATATATATATATATATATATATATATATATATATATATATATATATATATATATATATATATATATATATATATATATATATATGTATATATTTATTTCACTGTAATTAGCAAAACAGTTGAAGAAAAAAAAAACAGCCTGGTTGCAACAGTAAACAAAGAGGAGCGTTTCCACCATCTGCGCAAAACGTAGTACTCAGTGAAAGCAATCACCGGTGTCCAGTTGCTGTATTTTACAATGTACTGGACATGGCAGCCATCAATTCCTTCATTTTGTACAAGGAATGCACCGGGGAAAATATCAGTAGGAGCTTTGGCAGAAACATTTTGATCAGAAAACTGCAAAGCAGGCAGGGAAACGCAGCTCAACCTGGATACAGTGCGCAGCCATCAAGTGACACACGCAACAGAAAACAATGCCAGGCGACTAAATGCAATAAAAATAAAACTTCTGATGTGCCCAGTGTGAAAGAGCAGTATGTGGTAAATGCACACGACAAGTTGATAAGTGGTACATCTGTGTGGACTGTGCTAATATTTGATTAGTTTCCCTAAATGTGCATTCACGTGATTTTCTTTATGTTATTTTTGTAAATAATTACTTAGTTTTTACAATTTTGTAACATTTTCTTTTGAAATGTTTATTTTATTATAGTATTTCATTTTTTTGAAAATAAAGCCTTTTTGTTTATTTTTTCATTTGCTGTCCTCCACGTCCTGGCAACACCGGTTTCAGTCGTACCACTGCCAAAGGTGCCCAAGTATTTTGTCAACTGAAGTGTCCAGTCCTGTGCGTGTCGTGATTGGCCTGCAGCACAGCCGGCTTCAGGGAGTCAGGCACCACAAGCTTCCACTGTTCCTCCCAGTCTGCCGGATCTGACTACCACCTTTGGAGCACACTGTCACAAGTTGCCAGGTTGCTCCACTGCACCCACAGTCCCTTTACTGTCTCCAACTACAAGGGGGGCTGCCCCTTGTTCCTCCAACCACTTTAGCACAGGCCTCAGGTCCAGGTCTTGCTCCTGCTGTCTCCACCACTCTTTGATGGATAACACGGACAGTTACCTGCATTCCACGAGAGCCGGCTGACTCCCCTCCGCCAGGCACAGATCCTGGGTCTTCCCTTCCAGATATTCCCCCTCAGGTCTCTCACAGGTCTCTTGCCGACTACAGTAGCCACAGTCCTCTGCTGCACAGGGTTGGCGAGACAGGGCATCACGTGATGCTCTCCGGCTCGATGCTGGATGTTAAAGTCATAAGCCTGAACCTGCTCTAACCAAGGTTGGTCTGGTTAAACAACAATTTGCACCACTGGTAACATCCTTTCAGTTGTTAAAGTAAAACAAAATTAACAAATAAAATAAAATATAATGAAATAAAATAAATAACAGAAAAACACATATTTTGAAAGTAACCTTTATTTACCTTAAAGTACACATAGCTAACATAATACTTCTAGTGAATGTTATATATGTATTACCATCACTTTGTAGATCTCACATTTTCCTATATGAAAGAGGCACATTTGAATTTTAAGGCTTAAAAAAAGACATTCTAAATGTTTGCCATTTATTTTCTTTAAAATAACTCAAACTCCCAGAAGCTAGGCGCATTACCTTTACCATAATGTGTGCATTTTTCACAAAGGAAAATCTGCTATCAATGAAATTATAGCAATATATATTAGATAAGATTTACAGGAATTATTTTGTTAGCATAATTTTTGTAATTTAAATGCCATCATTCAGATACTGCAAGGCTATGACAAAGTATTCTAATTATACCTTTCAATACACTATCCTTGCAAAAAAACAAGACTAATGCGTTACTACGGGTTACTTTAAGTTAACTATTGAGATTTGTTTTCTCCAGTTGTATTGTGAAGTGTTTTGGTTTGTTTTTTGCCTACCCATGCCAATAAAAATGCAAGGCCCATGCTAGGATCAAGTAAGTTTGAAGCAAGATCTATGGAAGGATGATGCAAGGATAAGAAAGGATTTAATGCCTGCCTTGCACAAAAATGGATGATACACAGAGTGGATGGATCACACATTTAATCTGCTTCGAAACAAAACATTCCTCTTGAAAAAGATTTTTTTTTAAAACTGCCTAAAAATGTACAGGTTTTGTTCTTTGACAAACATGTGCAGCCAGAAGGTTCTTGAGGTTCAGGAATACATGTGTGCCTTTTAAATTCTTAGAATGCAAAAATAAAATCCATATTCTGTGTCCTCATTGACATATAATCTCCTTTTAATTAAAAAGGAAGTAGCAGGGTTCCAAAAAATATAGTGTTACACGCCCCCACATATTGGTAGAACTGTTTATATAACCTGTAATTTGTCTTTTCATTGTTAACATCCTGACAACTTTTACACTCAATGTTTAAAGCCTGTTTCAAAGATCTTTTCAAAATGGCTGCTCTAGTGCACTCATAGTGTAAGGATTATTGCCCACATTGTCAAACAGGTAACACAGCAATAACAATCCATGATGTAGTACGAACAGAAAAGCCAGAGCACGTGTTATGTTTTTTTTGTTTATTTTTTTTATCGCTGCAGTGATTTAGAGGACAGATCTCAAACCCCAGTATGCTAGAGCGGCTATTTTGAAAAGAGCTTTGAAACAGACTTTAAAGTTATAAGTGTAAAAAGTTGTCAGGATGTTAACAATGAAAAGAGAAATGATAGGTACATTATTTAAACAGTTGTTGCAACAAGCAGGGACATATAACTCTATATTTTTCAGAAACTGTTATAGAGACTGTTAGATATCTGAATTTCGCATTTAACAACAATCTACAAATGTTTCAGTTATACCAAACTATATTTTGTTAAAATTATGTCAGAATATCAATTTTCTGCATTTTAAATTCTACTACTGCACAGATTAAAATGAGTTCTCAGTTTGCAATTCTAACTTTTTGTGTTGTGGAGGCAATTTTTTTTCTGACTTACATTAATCATCCCTGGTTAACTGATTTTTGAAATTATTTTTTTAACGGGTAAACATATACGCATACTATCATCATCAAGGCAGTAACACTTTGGTTTAATTTTGGATGCAAATATATTATTTACCTTTTAATTTGAATATGATTTTTACACTAGCGTTATACATTTGATTACTGAATGTTTTTCTACAGAATAACCATCTGCTAGCAGTTCTGATACTTTGTACTGGAATCAGAAATCATAGCCTTTGAAAAGACATGCCACCTGTGTTCAAAATATTCTACTTTTATTTTGTATTCCTTTTCAGGAATCTTCTTCTGGGAGCTACAGCAGGAGATCAAGACATTTTTTATCACACAGTATTGGAATATAAATTGTTTGTTGGCTTCTACATGCAGTGTAGACCTTGAATCAATATGGGCTTTCAATCTCCCCAGTGGAAAGAAGTCCACTCAGTGTGCACAAACTGTGCCAATTACTGTTATTTGGTCTTCCGGGAGAATAGTGGTCACTTCCTATTTCAAAACAGACCAAACCTCATGCTGTTTACTCTTCGGATTTATCTCATTAAATATGAATTAATTGGCCTTGTTCAGTAATCATTAAAGACCTGACAGCTAATCAGTCCTCTTCCCAGCCTCTCCACCTTACAAAATAATCACATGCTTCCAAAGGCAGTCAATCAATGTCAATATTACCTCTATAGCAACCACAGTGGGCGAGCAATTCTGTCAATTCTATTGTGTTTTCACAAAATACAAAAGATGAGCGCTATTTGTGCCATATAGAGGTATTACAATTTTAATTACACAGTTCACAAGGGCTAAGAAGGTGAAATATAGCCTGATCTTTCAGGATTTATGTGTGTAACAGGGCAAGATCGATGCTGGCTATCTGGCGTATGCATGATCCTGTAGGGGAGGGGTCGGGAGCCCTGTAGGATCCGCCTGTCAATCATAGCGATAACACAGAGAGGTTGGGTGAGGGTGTGTTCTCTCCCTCTCTGAGTGGTCGGGAGGCGGGCCTTGGGGGGTGCCTGACCTATAAAAACTGCTTTGTTATTCCTCAGCCCCACCCATCTAAAAAAAATAACATTGACAGCCCTGGTCGTGAGGGACTGGAGAAACCAAAAAGGGACAGGCAAACAAGGCTGAGAAAGACAGCCAAACCGGAGAAGACAAACAAAAGAATAACTGTATTTACGTACCCAAATTGGGACGTTTGTATTTAGTGGGGAAACCCTGGTCAACCCCACAGAGTATAGTAGGGGAATAGCAAAGCGCAGGCTGAAGACCCGAGCTGCGCGGGTAGCGACGGTGGGGGAACGCTGCAAGAGGAGCACCTTTTATTTGTAGTTTTGTTATTGTGTTTAATTTTCCTTTTTACTTTTGCCCTTTTGTTAGTAATATTATTTTGAGTACCTACCATTGCTGGTATTGGGTTGTGCTCTGGAGACAGTGCTACAGTGCCACCTTGTGGCGTAAATAAATCTGTGCGCCAAGCGGCGTCTAAAAACTACAGTTCTGACTTGTGTCCAGTGAATTCCCACACCCTCCCACAGTGTGCTTATAACTCAAACTGTAATTCAGAATACTGAAGAATGAGGATTACTGAATATTTTGGTCATAAACTAGATACAATTGTGCGCTTTGGAATACAAATTGCTTCATGTTTGATATGCATCACATGTCTTCATTGAACAGGTAATTCAACATCTAACAAGAGAGCTATTTGAGATGATTGATCAAATCAATAAACCAAAACGTTACCTGGTCCATAGTGACTTACATTGTAAAAGCATTTGTCACGTGCAGTGCAAGTCATGCTATCGTTTCAGTTTGGCTGGGGACCCAGAGACAGCTCTGCATTGGCCTTTTTACTCAAGAGTATATAGCTGCATAACGAAGGCTTGTACTGCGTAGCTCTCGCATGGAGCTCACACAGGGTAGTGCTGCGTGCGCAACTCCTAATTTAGGTTTAAGGTTAGGTATTGGGTTAGGGTTATGCTTTAGGGCTGAGGTTGGTCTTTGTACGTTTAGCTAGTTGACTGAGTAAATGATCTGTAATTTAGATTTTCTTTTTTAATCTTTCCATTACTTTATTAAAGGAGATAGATAGTTGTTACAGGGGGCATGTTAATACAGTGTTTTTTAAATGCAGGTGACATTAGCACATAATCTTGCACTGAGATGGCCTAATTATGTATTTATCCATTCATAATTTTTACTAGAATTATTAACGTTAGTTGGGTAACAACAATTGCGCATGCAGCACTACCCTGTGCTAGTTGCCTGTGAGAGCTACGCTGTGCGTTCTGCAGCAATACCCCTCTCTTTTCACTGGGGATAGTAAACCTCGGCGACCCCTACTGTTTTTTTTTAAATGCTCTGAAGCACTTGCTCTGAAGTATAAAAAAAATAGTCGTTTTTCGTGTTGTGTACTTGCACTGACATCAGGTATACAAATAACAGTTTTAATGTATGGACAGGAGAACATTGGGTTTTTTTTTGTGCTTTTAATTTTTTCATTATACATTCATTGAAAAAATATTGACTGCTAAATCTTTGTATGGTCATTATATCATACATGACCAATACGACAAGCACTTAACGGTGCTAAAATGTACAGTCGTTTTATTTTGAAAAATACTGTATGTGTGCGCTGTCCTGTAGACTGAGTATTTATTTTTTAAATGTCAGTTTAATGTGCGTACGTTAATGTATATTTATTTTCCTAATCTATTGTTTTTTGAGTCATTAAAAGGTATACCATACAAAAGAAGATTAACAGTTTGGTCAGAAACATTAGTTGGGAAATTAACTAAAATGCAGAAACATGATTACATCGATTTCCCATATGCTACTGTTATCCCTTTCCATGGGACAATTTTTTTTTTTTAAACTTATTCAAGTTTTCATTTTTGTGTCAGAGATGGAATAGAAACAGACACAAGTTCATTTGTTCTAAGTTTTTTGTGTACATTTTTACTATTCTTTCAGTCAAATTACTTACAACCACATTGAGTTCTTGCTCTCAGACTGTATATTATAATATATAACAGCATAACAGTTACACTATTAATGTCACATACATTTTACCATGTTTGTAATGATACTCCGTTAAATTATCACACTGTTCTATTTCTTAAAGTACTATTCATATGGTAAAATGTGTAAGTCTTGTTCAATATACTAACATTACGTTATATCATATTTATTATATTGTTTAAAAATGTGCAGAGCAACATACTTCTGGCCCGCCTACTCCTCACTTTTTTCCAATCTGGCCCCTTTAAAAAACTAGTTGAAGAGCCCTGCTCTAAAGGAATGTCAGCTAAAGCAAGAATTAAAATCTGTCACAAGTGAGATGTGCAGGTGACAGCTGAAATACATCTCTGCTGCAGCTCCCATGCTTACCTTCATACTGGAAATTTCATGTTGTTATATTCTCATTATTTTCCTGTTCTCTGGTATTTCCACATGACCGAGCCCAATCATTTAATCAGTGTTGCCCTCTGTTTCCAGGGATCAGTTTTTTTTCAAACTGCACTAGATGATTACAAATACTAACCTTGGAACTCTGCCTTTTTTTTTTTACAAACTGTAGGCTAATGGGTTTTTTGTGGTCTGCTAAGTCAAGGGGTGACTGCCATTTTCCCTGTTGTGTATCTTAGATCTAGCCCTACCATCTAGTCAGCCTTTCATTTAGTGAATATTGCAGACAAGACCTGAATAATTCACACTTGCCACAGCACAGCTTTCCGATCTTTATTTATGTTCCCAAAAAATGTATTATTACAAGGCTAAGATTTTGTTATACCTTAACCTTAAGAGCCAATTTCTCAGGCAAGAGTGGTTACTCCACTATAAATATCTAAGAATGAGGACAGTGGTTGTTTGGTTTGAGTCAGTGTGAAATCTCAATTTTGAAAAACAACTTTTATAGGTCGATAGGAATGATTACATTTAATCCTAAATAAATAATAAATATTATCAACAACATATCCCATAGCAGTCAATGCATATCAGTGATATTTTAACTGGACAAGCATGCTTTTGTGTAATCAGGGTCACTTACTCCCCTATGCCTAAACCTATATAAAAGGTCCACTAGAAATAAGCGATTCATTTCTATAAATTAGGGCTGACATACAAAGAAATGTTATAGTAAAAAGAATATTATCAGTCCTTCAGTGTTAGGAGTTAGCTAATCAGGCAAAAAAAACCATGAATAAAATCAGCAGCCTCTCAATCTAAAAATAAAAATATCCTGTGGCAGTGTGGTAGGGTGTGTGTGTGTGTTGGTGTGGGGAATATTGGGTTGCCAGGGAGGGGGTTAAATTTCTCCCTGTCAAAACACGTGGGTATGTGGCTGGAGCCGACAATTGAATAAATGATTAAATGATTAATTAGGCCCCAGCCACAGGTGTATAATATAGGTGTTCATTGGTGTTAGGAGGAAGGATATAATTAATGTTGGTGTTAGAGGTGAAGATATGTGTTTGGTGTTCCGGTCTGTCTCGTCCTGTATTGTTGTGAGATTTGTAGACCTTTTGTTTTGGCCCTTGTGCCTTTTATTTTGTTAATGTGTTTTGTTTAGTGTTTATTATTAAACGTGCACGTTTGTGTTTAAACTTGCAGCTTCTGTGTCTGCCTCACTTCCTGGTACCCTGTCAGAGGTCCCCAACACTGAAAAGAACCCCCCAGGGGCATACTGTAAATGGGATTTTATATATGGGCCCAATTTATACAGTAAAAATAAAGTGGTAAATACCACATGCTAAAACTGAAACTCCCTTTTTCCCCCTCAAACAACTATGCTCTTGTGGCAACGTGCCCGCCCCTATGTATACAGTATATGTGCGCTGTTATGATTTACTTTTGTGTATTATGAATTATTGTAAATTATATATATATATATATATATATATATATATATATATATATATATATATATATATATATATATATATAGCCGGTATTATAATGTATTATGAATTACAGAACAGGCGAAAAGCTGTACGGCATTATTTGTTATTGTTTTACTGTTTTAAGAAACCCTCGTGAGGATGCGTGACTGATCAGCTACTAAGTATTTAATTAGCCGACAGTCACACATCATTATTAAACTCGTGCAGACTATGGCCGAGGTGTAGTAAGATAATTGCTAGTTAACCCCTCAGCCAGAGAATAAAAGAGCTGCAGTCTAGCTGCACGGAGCAGAGCTAAGGAAGAGCTAAGAGTTGAAAGGGGCGAAAACAAAGAGACAATTGCTACCGGTGTTAGTACTGCAAAAAGGTTATTGAAATCTGTTTTGTTGGCCAACGTGCCCTTTTCTTTTGTGTGTTTTGTTTGTTTAAATCTTTATTTTTGTTTATTTCATAAAACACTGAGTGCCGCAGTGCCTTAGTTTCAACCCCAGTAGTGCCTGTCTGTGTGTTCCTTCCAGGTCTGTGATGTCATCAACCAGCCATCCTGGCTCTACACAACAATGTGTATCACTCAGATTAGGATTAGTTAGCCATCTACAAATGACAAATAACACAGGCTACAAGACTGGCAAATAACATACACAAAAACTCACGTTTTTCTACACAGTACTCCTTGCAGGTCGATGCCTAACCATAACACAAGGAACAGATCGCTCAACCACATTTCCTGATATACCTTCAGTCACGCCCCCCTTGGTAGCGAGTGCAATCATGTCTCCTCCAATCCAAGACTGGCACATCGCCTACCGCAGTAAGGCGCTGACTTCTAGTATTGTGGCTTCGCCCCCTTTTTGGATGGCTGACTTCTGACTGAACCTGGAATGAACTGTCTGGTCCGGGGTAATCTAGACATAATCTGCACTAGTTCTTTGGCTATTGCAGCTGCACTAGTAGACCACAATGGAACTGCCTGCCAGTCAGACAGTAGCAAAGGGCCTACAATGTCCATTGCAATGTGTTCAAAAGGAGAGGAGATTTTTGGCAGCGGGACCAAAGGGACGGGGCGCACTCGACCCAGCGCTACTCGCTGGCAGTCTGGGGATGTGGCTACATATTTCGACACTTCCTTATTAAGTCAGACCCAATAAAATCAAGCCAATATGCGTTCCCTAGTTTCCTCAGCTCCCAGGTGTCCTGCAAAAGGAATATCATGTGCCAGCCTCATGACCTCGGGCTGATAAGACTGGGGAACCACCAATTGTGTTACAGGCTGTCCTGTGCCTGTGGCTGGGTTCACCCTATGTAATAATTGCCCCTTGATAATGAAGTGTGGAAATACTAGCACCCCAGCGTCTTCAACATTCTTACCTTCAGTAGACCGGACCTGTTCCCAAGCGTGCACCAGTGTGTGCACCAGTTATCGTATTCCATAACCTAAAAATATGTAAATTCTCCACTATTCTAGCAGACACCTAATCATTACCCATCTGCAAAAATCTCTGTTCCCCGCCCCCAAAACAAAATCCTGACTATACCACTGGTTGTCTCACACTTTATAAGACACTCTGGTTGTCTCACACTTTACAGGACACCCTGGTTGTCTCACACTTTACAGGATAACCCTAGTTGTCTTTAAACTGCTAATGGTTAACAAAGAGAAAGAAAACAAACAGGGGCCATGAAATCCAGCGGCTCATCATGGAGAAAGTTATTTGCAGTTTTGGTGGCTCAGTGGTTAAAGAAAGGGGCTTGTTATCACAGCTGACCGTGACCGAGAGTTCCTAGGGGGCGGCGCACAATTGGCTGAGCGCTGTCCGGGTAGGGAGGGCTTAGGTCGGCAGGGGAATCCACGGCTCACCGCGCATCAGCGACCCCTGTGGCCGATAGGGCGCCTGTGGCTCTGCAGCGGAGCCGCCAGATCTGTGTTGTCCTCCGGCACTATAGGTCTGGTGGCGTTGCTGTGGATCTGCAGTGCGAAAAATGACGGCTTGGAAGGAGCACGTTTCGGAGGACGCGTGTTCCAGCCTCCGTTTCCCGAGTCGGCGGGGGGGTTGCGAGCGGTGAGCCGGGGATACAGATAATAATTGGGCATGCTAAATTGGGGTGAAAACCGGGGTAAAAATAATTGGCGACAACTAAATTAAAAAAAAAAAAAAAGAAAGGGGCTTGTTACCAGGAGGTTCCTGGTTCAATCCCTGTTCAGCCACTGACTCACTGTGTGTGACCCTGAGGAAGTCACTTAACCTCCTTGTGCTGCGTCCTTTAGATGAGACATAAAACCTAGGTCCTATTGTAAGTGCAGGGCAGCAGTGTGGAGTAGCGGTTAGGGCTCTGGACACTTAACCAGAGGGTTGTGGGTTCAATCCCAGGTGGGAGACACTGCTGCTGTATCCTTGAGCAAGGTACTTGATTGCTCCAGTAAAAACCCAACTGTATAAATGGGTAATTGTATGTAAAAAGAATGTGTAAAAAATAGTGTAATTGTATGTAAAAATAATGTGATATCTTGGGGCGTCTGCTAATAAATAAATAATAATAATAATAAGACTCTGCAGCAGCCATTCACCCCCTAGTCTCTGTAAGCCACTTTGGGAAAAAAAGCGTCTGCTAAATAACTAATTAATAATAATAATAATAATAATAATAATAATAATAATAATAATAATAATAATAATTGACACACAATAACCAAAGCATAAGTCTTTGAGCAAATCAAGGTCAGAAAGCTAACAGTGTTTTTTCTTTCTCATGATTCTACTGCTGTGATGGAGATTAATGGAAAAGCTATAGTGTGACAATATAAAAAACTGCATGTATGTACACTATGTACATTAATTAACTATTTGTTAAAATTCTGAGATCAATCAGCAAGTATGAACCAGACAAGAATCGTAAATGTTTGTATGTTCTTAAGTCCTTCTTGCATATGCTTTGTTATTTACCCTACAGAGGCTGTTCTATTGCAACAACAATAGGTAGGGCCGATGGCAGCAGCAGACCCTCGGGAGGTGATGGCGGAAGGGGAGCCCCCAGCCAAGAATGTGCTAGCGGGAGCTCCACTTCTCCCTCTGGTGATGGAGTCAGGACCAGTCGTGGTGCTGGGGTTGGCCACTATGGCAGTGGCTGTGGTGGTGTTGGCCCTCTTCTCGGCCAGGCTGTTTTCCGCTGTGCTCCCCTCAGCAGCCTTTGCAGTGGCTGCTGAGGTATGCCAGCATCACGTCCTGGTCCTTCCTCTTGTGGTGGAGGTGGGAACTGCAGGTAGTCTCCCTTTGGTGGTGGAGGTGGGAGCTGCAGGTAGTCTCCCTCTGGTGGTGGAGGTGGGAGCTGCAGGTAGTCTCCTTTTGGTGGTGGAGGTGGGAGCTGCAGGTAGTCTCCCTCTGGTGGTGGAGGTGGGAGCTGCAGGTAGTCTCCCTTTGGTGGTGGAGGTGGGAGCTGCAGGTAGTCTCCCTCTGGTGGTGGAGGTGGGAGCTGCAGGTAGTCTCCTTTTGGTGGTGGAGGTGTTCCCTCTTCACCTCCTCCTGGAGGGCGAGGCAGCTGACCACAAAGTGGCCCCACTCCACGCAGACAGGGCACAGTTTCTGGGCCTCGAGAGCGCTGAGGTAGGCCTCCCAGCTGCCCTCCGGTCATCCCTCCTCCTCCGGGGCACTTGATGACGGAGTGGCCCCTCTCCCTGCAGGAAGGGCACCAACTTCAGGCCTCGACCAGGTGGAAGGTGGGTTTCTCTTTGTTGGGCGCCACCACCTTGGGTGCTGGAGACAGCGGAGGGAACATTGGGATGTCTCTCACGGATGACGACAATGGGCTGGACGCTTGTGCTCCCCCTTCTGGGCGCTGGACGCTCGTGCTCCCCCTGTCTGGGTCTTCTCCAGCTTCTCCGGGGTGTTTGGTCCTGGTTCGCTCGCGCAGCCAACTCCTCTCCTTGGTATTGGGTGGGGCAGATGGCCACTGTGTGCACCACTCATCTACAATGTAGGCCTGGCCGACGTCCCCCTGTGACTGCTGTTGCTACTGCTTCTGCTGTTTTCTTCTCATTTTTCATTACATATATATATATATATATATATATATATATATATATATATATATATATATATATACCAATATATATATATATATATATATACCAATATATATATATATATATATATATATTTCCTTCCCAAAAAACACTCCTCTTTTTTTCTTTTCTTCCTCCACTTCTCAAAAAATCCAGAAGAATAAGTGCACCCACAGTACTCCGTCCCTGGAGGCGCTGTTATCCCTCGTTCTGACACCACGTGTGGCAAGCTGGCCTGAGCGGTCAGACCCGGAAAAAACACACAGCACTGCGAGTGAAATGAAATGTGAATGTGCTTGCTTGCGTGTTTTAATAAATAAAAAGATTTAACAAAACACTAAACACTGATCAAAACAAACGGCGCGGTGGCCAAAACAAATAGACAGACAATTTTATAATTGATTTCTGTCCTCTCTCTCTCCCATTCTCCACTGCGAACACACCAACCCTGAGGGAGAGAAACGTGCACCTATATATACAGCTGTGCTGGGATTCAATTACTGATTAGTTATTCACTTGAATCGCAGCACGTAAACTAATTTGTGAAATCCCTGTTCTCACATACTAATACACATTTTATCTGCACGTGAAGTGATTGTGCAATCCCCGTGCCTAAATACATATTACAACACTCATGCTACATAGCCCAATTTATATTCCGTGCACCACTATATCTACATATAACAGACAACATGAAACACACCACATACAACATAAAACACAAAATACGCACAGGGCCGGGGGAACCGCGCCACAGTTTGGTAGTAAAAAAGGCCACAAAAAGTAAAACAGATTAAATACCCAAATGAAGAAACCCAATTGCAAACTAAAAAATAGAAAATAGACCCTTAACTGGTCAGTAGCTGGTCTTTAATCTTTAGTATTTCAAATTGTATCTCACTGTACAACTCATTTTTATTGTCAAATGGAAAAAGACTGCATAAAGAATATCTCTTTAGGCACTGCACTGTTAACACTTTAAAAGGCCTGGCTTTTTTTTGTATTGTCAGAACACAGTCTTCAGATAAATTATGAATACATCCCTCTTTCATGTTCAACTGCTGAGTAGAAAATAGTTCTCTGATATTCCCTGGAGTTCCCTGAATAGTTTGGGGTTGATGTTTAAGAACAGTAGTAATGACCATGAGAAATTCCATCTGACCCTTATGTATCAGTCCAACCATAAAACACACACAAGATGTTGTAAAAAAAAAAAAAAGTACACCAAAATATTTAAATCATTGAAATGTTAAAAGGTTCATTTTGTTTCAGTTTACTCCTATGCTATGCCTCCCAAATACCTAAAGTGGTTATAGCTAAATTAAATAAGTCGATAATTCCTACATGTCATGCACTTCAATTCACTATATATAGTTTTTAAAGAAACACGTTATAGTAGGCATGTATTTCTTATGGGAACATTAGGTTAAAGAAAGTCTCAGTTTGCTTGGTCTCACTTTTAAGGCCCGTACACACCAGACACGATGTGACAAGAGAAAATGTGCAACAATGCGAGAAAATGAAAACAACCTATATTTTTGATAAGTATCTTTCACACCACAGGTGACACGACAGACGACGCGGGTGGCGACACCAGGGTGACACAAAATAAATAATATTGAATCCTATTTTTTTGCGATTTCTTCTTGCGATAAATAAGATAAAGTGATAAATAAGAACGCTGGAAAAGGAGCAAAATAAGAATATTCATTGCAAGACTCAAATGCACTAAATACTGTTAATACAAAAACAACAACAACAACAACAACAACAACGAAAAAAAACACATACAAATACACTAAAAGGCAACCCTGCTAATATCAGAAAACAAGTCTGTATTTTACTTACTAGCACTCTCAAAAAAGCATCACAACTGGTTTTGAAATGAATAACGTCATAAAAAACCTGATACGTGTACCTTTTAAAATAAATTAAATTCAGTTTTCTTATCATTCATCCTGAGCCTCAGGGTCGCTGTTGAAAAACAAATTGGTAAGCATCGCTGTAACATTCAGTATGACGCGCATGATATTAGTATTCATAACCCGGCGTTTAAAAGAGACATGGCATCTATTTACCATATTTCCCAGCAGCCCCAGCGCTTATTAGAGACCCGGCGAGTATTGGAGACTTTTTACAGTAAATCATTTTAATAGTATTTTGGCCAATATTCAGTATTATATTTGCTTTGGGTCAACAGTGAATTGGAAAGTATTGAAAACATATTGAATGTATGTAATATCAAAGTGATTTAATAATGGGAAATATATAGAAAGAAATGACTGTGTATTTCTCATATTAACCCTAAAAGATGAGGTTCCTATTTCAAATCTTCGGAACAGTCCAGCAACACTCTCACTGGTTTGTTGAAACCATGACTTCAACAGGTGGGTCCATGTGCACTTACAGCACAGTGAACAGCATACTGCCAGTAAATCCAATGCTGCTGTAGCAGAAAGTCCATCAAAGCAGAAGGTATTGGATAAAATGGGAGCGCTGGAGGCTGAAGCCATGGATCTACGAGGAGAGATCACTAAGGAGCAGATAACTTATCTGCTTAAGACAGGTACCTATGGCAAAGGGCAACACAGGGTCAAATGCTAAACTGATAACATTATTGATGGGTGTAAAAGTTGTGCCTTTTCATTTTGCATGTAACTAGAAATATTATAATGGAAATGCACTTCCCAATGATTTACAAGAACTGCATTAGCTAGAGAGGGAGGAAATGAAGCAGATGTAATTTTATAGTAATGATTTTTTATTTCTTTTTTTAGAGATGCTGATCCTGGATTTACAGTGTAAAGCCAGGATCAGCATAACACATAGCACAGTGTTCTTGCTTCCTTGCTTTCACTTCATAAAAAGTGTAATGTTACGTTATGTTGTGCACTGAAAAAAAGATTAGGAAGAAGAGCTGAATTTTAACGAGTCTAATTTTGAACTACAGGCTTATCTAATTCAGGTCCCACTTAACCTTTGCAATTATAAAGAATGCATAATGCTTTCAGAACAGCATACTGAACAAGACATTCAATTTTGCATGGATCAACTGAATGTCAGTTTGGTGGCAAACTTAAATTAGTTATACTGCTACAGTACTGTGCCAACTCTTCCACAGACAGCAGAAGCACTGATGATGTCAGCAAACACTGTTATCAATAGTGTACTATTCATACCAACAGGAATCGGACCGCTATTGATAACCATTGCCTTTCTGAGTTGCTGCCAGTTGCTCTTACTTTTCTTCTGTTATCTTCTGTACATACTTCTTATTCCATCAATTAACTACCATAGATGAATGCTGCAGATGTCTGAATCATGTTTTCTTTAGGTAGTTGACAAAGGTCTTTCAAATCTAAAATACATCTTACGCAGAAGTTTTAAGATGTAGCCCAGGGCTGTTCTGTCACCCTGTCCCTCCACTGAGTTGTTTGTGAACATGTCCTTACCTTGTCTCACAGCTAATGTGGTAGTGTAGACCAGGAACAGAAGGATATAGTTAAGAAAACTTTGAAAGACAGGAGTGTTGGCTTGGAAATCATCTGCCAAGTACTTGCTCGTCAGGCTGATGCCACAAATCAGCAGTGACAGAACCTGGCCCAGAGCCAGAGACAGAAACAGCTCCCTGTGAAAGAGACAAGCAATAAAACTGCCATTACAGCATGACCAATGACCATCAAAAAAATCACCAGAATAACTCAAAGGCTCCTGTCTCTGCATTTCACACAGCAAGGAACACTGTGAGAGGTTTGAGGGTACAGCTCTGGGATCACATTCCTTACCTCTTTCCTCCTTACTGTTGCAGTAGATAAGAATCCCAAAAGACAATTTCTAAGTTATAAATCAACCTAACACTTAAGTAGACTGTAAAAGTGGTGCCAGCTATTGGCTATTTCTTACCTGAAGTAACAATTGTTATTAAAAAAGAAAAAAAAGAAAGAAACAAAAAAAAAGGTGGCTTTGAGGGCTCCTATTATTTTTGTTTTGACTTTGATTTAGGTGAAACTCACTTGATGTAATGCTACTGAAGTCATAGTGCTGCCTATACCATTGACAGGGGACTGCATCACTGTCTGATATCCTAAGGGGTTAAAGTATTTTTTTTATTTTAAACAGCTTCAGCAGTATACAAATAAGATGTACAGTATGATAGCTTTTTTGCTTTCATGTAAGCATGCAAATAAACCAGTTGCTAACGTCACTCATTAGTAACTCTTTAGACGATTAACAGAGACAAACACAATAGGAGACTGTGTGGTCCAGTGGTTAAAGAAAAGGGCTTGTAACCAGGAGGTCCCTGGTTCAAATCCCACCTCAGCCACTGATTCATTGTGTTACCCTGAGCAAGTCACTTAACCTGCTTGTGCTCCGTCTTTCGGGTGAGACGTAATTGTAAGTGACTCTGCAGCTGATGCATAGTTCACACACCCTAGTCTCTGTAAGTCGCCTTGGATAAAGGCGTCTGCTAAATAAACAAATAATAATAATAAACAATGGTGTGACTAACGACTGTAACACAAAACTTTCCAAGTAGGAAAGTTTTGAAATTGTGCAAGTCGGTAGTGTAATTAATGTTGAACATGCTTTCAAAGTACCCAAACAGAAATACAGTAGCTTGCTTTAGGATTAATATAACTGGCCTAAATCCCTCTGCCTCCACTAATTGTCTGCCACAAATCAAACCAGACTGCTGTTTAAGGTGTGATGTTGCTTGCAAGGCGATTATAAGGAAAAAGCAGTGAGCCATCAAAGTTATTACAGCAGGGACCTAGTAGGTAGAAATGAAGTGTGAATTGGAAAAGCTGAAGAATGGCTTGTCACTGTGCCCAAATGAAGACTAGAGGGAAGAAAATGCCTTCATCGGAAACACAGACTGCATACAGATCACGGAACAACGGCTCAGTTAGCCCCCAAGGGAAGCTTAAACAAACTTCTGTATTACACATTATATTGAAAAATAAGGCATTTAGTTGTTTGTTAAGTGTTTTAATCAAACATCTATAAACAGAATAATATATGGGTCACAATATATTACCACACAATATAATGTGTCGAGTTGGTTTTGAACCGTAATGCACGAGTGTCACAGAGAGATATATTTGTGTGGTAATATATTCTGACCCATATTATTATTTTATATATTCTATGTTTCTTAAACTTGGTTGCCTTTACCTTCTTTCTTCAGCTGCTTATGTTTGGCTGAGACAGTTTATTTGGTTTTTGTGTGTAAACTGTGATGAAGGGCTGTGCTGGAAAACGTTGCGTTCATTATGTCAGCGCAGGTAATGGTCAATGCTGTTAAAAATGCTTCAGAGAAAACTTGGGTCAAAGTAACCACTTTTTTTTTTTTTTTTTTACTGACAAGATGAAATTCAAAAGGTGTTTGTCCAGGTCTTTTCTAGGTATCTGGGGAAATTCTCTTGTTTCTCCCACTGAACACAAATACGACTTTGTGAGGTTTATGTGAGTAAGTGTTTTTCTTCTTGTATCTTCATTTTCTTGCTCTATTAAAAACATTTGATAAGGCCTGGCGTAAGCCAAGGGCCTTTAACCACCCCAGAAGTGGTATATTATTATTATTATTATTATTATTATTATTATTATTATTATTATTTCTTAGCAGGCGCCCTTATCCAGGGAAAGTACAAAGTATTGCATTATAAAATATCACATTACAGGTTATCACATTATAAAATATCACATTACAGAATATCATAATACAGATAAGAGCAGATATCAATTCAAGTAGGAGCAAAATAAAGCATACAGTAACTTAAGTAAGAGCAAATTCGACTAAGTGCAGTTAGTAAATATTTGCTTATATGAGTAAAGTCCAGTAAGTACACAAAGTAAGTACGATAAATGGATGAGAATGATTTCAAATAAGAGCAATTACAGAAAACGTGAGTACAGATACTTGTAAGAGTAAAATCAAATACAAGATATAGTAAGTAGTTATAGGTAGGAGCAGTAGTATGCAGGAAGGTATGGATCAGTTCAGTGCAAGTGCAAGCTGATGCAAGTACTGGTACAAGTGGGTGCCATATAATCCACCATGGTTAAGAGTTGTTGTGTTTACAGATGCTGTCTGAACTGTCTTGAGGAGGTGCTGGAAGGTGGTCAGGGACTGAGCAGTCATGATATCCGTGGGTAGGTCATTCCACCACTGAGGGGCAAGGGTGGAGAAGGATCTGATTTTGAGAGAATGAGTTTGAGATGATGCGAGTGCATCCAGGAGGATATGGCCGGGAGGCAGGTAGAGATACGGGAGGAAATGTCAGAGTCAGGGGTAGGAAAGAGATGAGGGGACCCAGAGAGCGGCTGTAGAGAGAAAACAGGAGGGGTCTAAGGACTGAGCCTTGGGGGACACCAATCAGAAGAGGGCATGAGGCAGAAGGTGAGGGTGAGCCACGACAGAACACTCGGTACGTGTGCTTATATATATATATAATCGGAACCGCGTGGCCCAAAGTGGTTTATACTGCTAAGAACAATAACAGTTGTGACAGTAGTGCTGAGCATTAACTAAGGTTTGTCATCAAAAACATCCTCAGTGACGGAGGATATATTGTAGTAAATGTGGCCGGCCAGCCTTCTGTATGTCACCTTTAGTTTTTTAAATATATCTAGATGAAACATATGTCTACTTCACTGGGGTTGATTTTACCAGTGGTTATTAGCCACAGTCTCTAAAAATTATCCCCCAAATGTCCCTGTTTTTTTTATCTATCGCGATGAAAAAAAGATTGAAAGAATGTACAGTATATGGTGCGTGCAGCCTCATAAACCTGCCCTTACCACCACCTGTCACTGGACTAGCAGAGACCAGTACAGGTACCTTTTACGCATTAAAGGCAAGAGATACTAGGGGCATTAAAATATTGTAATAAAAATAAACTGATAGAATTTCTTCAGTTTGTATAGTAGGGTGAATGTGCGTATATTTCACAGTCTATAATGAAACAACACTGCTGAACAGAGCATAAAAATCCACTCACACACACTTCAAAATTATACATTCATGTCCATGCTTGCTGGAGGCCTAAGGCAACAGTACACCACAAGACTTGCTGGATATCACACGCAATTTTGAACAAAGAGTTTGTTTACTACAATGATAATACTGAATCTGGTTTCCCTGCTTCAGGGAGAGATTTTTTTATTTGTATTTATTTTGCAGAACAAAAAAGGTCAATACTACTTTTTCAATTACCCTGTGTGACAGAGACAGAATGACTCTTGGTGATAAATCTCCCTCCCGACCTGTGAGGGCGCTGTGTAAAGGGAACAGAGTGCCCTGGACTGGATGGCCAGACAATTAATTCCCAGGGTTAGGTGGAAGTTGGCCATCTAGAAAGGGGGCGGAGCTATGGTACACCAAGTCATCGACCTGGAAGGGAAGCATGTGGCAGCCGCGGATTGGAGGAGTTGTAATTGTTAACCAAGTGGGCGTGATTGACGGTACATAAGGGGATGTAACAAGGTTGTATGTCTTTCATTGATCACCGCATCACTCCTGCACCTGCGCACTGCAATCCACTTTGCCACACCCCGCTTTAAAAACGTCCTTAGATCATATCAACCCCCACCCTCTTTGAGATATACAGTATGAATAAACTGTATGCAGTCCAGCTTTCAATGGAATGACTAATTTTATACCACAAGCTGCTAAATTTATTTTTTTGGTTTGCTGAAGTATTTCAGATTTAGAATTCCATTCAAAAACTCTCCGTAGTCCACTACCTTTCAATGCTCCTAGAAACTGAAGCCTCCCATTTACAAGGTGAAAGGAAGCACAGACATATCAGTTTATTATGACAGCTGAAGGAAACTGGCCCTTATAGGCTGGTAGGACTGTATTTCTAGATCTGTTTTACAAGTTGTTTGAACAGGGTAATTAACAAACACAGGGATTCATCACAGTGGTCACACCTGTATAGGTGGTGTTTAATGCAGCTACATCTTACTGTTGTTCAAATGCTGTAAACAGCAAGTCATATAACTTGTTCAAGGAAACAGTTTGAATTAATTTTAAAGAAATAGCACGCCATTAAAGCCTAAAAACTAGCTGCTTTTGTTAGGAGCTTTCATATTCTTAACACTCAGGTAGCCATTTACGGCTGGTTTTAGTAGACCCTAGTTTGCACTAAAACTGCGAATAGTGGTCTGTGAAACCAGTTATCACCAGTGCTGGCACTAGGATTTACTGGGCCCTGGTACAAGACTGTGAACTAAAAAAAAAAAAAAAAAGGAAATAAACACGCAGCGCAGCTCCGGCACAACATAAAAAAACTTTTGAAAATAAATATATCAGCAGGAAAATTTGAATCGATCAAATTTCCAACAGAACTTATTCTAACGTTATTTTAAGATGACTACAGTCAAGCAACAGTATATCTAAACATTGTAATAAATCAATTATGTATGTAACAAGATTAATCAATGATTAATAACTCAATTTAGTTATTATTCAAACATGAATAGCTTCAAATTAGTCACAAAAACATATTAATCATAGCTTTCAAATGGATTTCTAAATTAATGTTATCAAGTACAAAAGTTAGTATGAAAACGTTTCTATAAAAAAAGACACGTCTGCTTCAAAACTTAGCCCACAGTACAAATGCATTCAATACAACTCATAAGTGAAAAAAACATTCTATGAACACACTTAACAAATTAATATCCAAAAAAGCATGTCATTTTTTTAAATCCTGAATTTTTACCATCCGTTGATTACATCTGCCAGCAGAGCAATCACATGACCTTAACAACACTAACCTATTGCCAGAGCGCTCACTCTGTGTCCCGCCTCCAGATAATCTGTTGGCTGTGATTTGCGGATTTGTGGTTTGATTGACAGCCCGCCAATACTACCTTCTTATGATTCATTTTTCAAATCCCAAGATTAGACGGTGCTTATATTAAAAAAAAAAATTGACTCAAGGCTGGGCCCGGGTGCAATTACATCCCTTTCACCCAGACAATATACTCATGTGGAACAGAGGCTGGGCAATGCAACAGCCTTTAGGTTAAATGGGACCCAAAGCAAAACATCCTTCTACTTATCACAGCAATGTTGCTGAACTTCTATCATAAAATATGTAGAACTAAATACATTTTGTATCTGTCCATTAAGAATTGTGCACCACAGCAGCTTGTTGTAGGTTTCAAATCCATCCTGGGGCCTAAGCTGGGAGACGTCCTCTGGGATTTGTTTAAGCTCTTGTGCTACAGAAACAAGTATCTGAATTAGCAGAGCCTGCAACGTGCCTGTTAAAGTAACACAATGGGGTTTCCTCATCTCACTAATGAAGATTTGCTTTACATGTCATAATATGTATGCTTCAGTTCTGAAATCTCGAGGAAAAGATGATTAAGATACCGCAAAGGTAAAGCGGCAAGAAGAAAGCGATTATTATTTATCTACAAGTGGTGAACAGGAGAGAAGGAATCTGAGCTGCAAATCTACCTCCCGACCAGGAAGGGCACAAAGCAAGGTTGGTGGTACGCCTTCACAGGGATGGGCCGACTCGATGCTAGGACGGAACTGGAAGTCAGCCATCTTGGGAACAGGCCGTAGCTGTAAGTGCTGAGCTACTCTATGGGCTCTTTGCACTTCCTATTTCTGCATTTCCTTATATCGGATTAGCGACTTCCGGCTAATGTCCGCTTGTTTGATTATATTACCGCTTGTTTGAGTTAGTGATTACATTTTCTACAATAACTTTGTTTTATATTCGTTGCCTTCAAGACTTACCAGGGACCACAGTTAATGACATCCACATACTTTTAAAACTGTGCAGCAAAGCCCCATCGAGCAAATTAGAAAAGGGGTTTAAAATGTACATTTCAAACTACAGTGCTCCCTCGCTAGAACGCTGGTCTTGGGGGACAAACAATATGAGCGTTATAACCCAAGAGCATTATAAACGGGGGAGGGAGTGGAGGCACTGCGAGACACATAACAGCACACATCTGACTAAAATACAAAATAAAATAACTCCTTCTCTATAATGCACATATAGTGAAGCAAAAATGTAACTTTCCGTGAATTAACCATGCATAAAGCACCATGTAATCAACGCTATATTTTTTACAAAAAATAAAAAATAAAGGTAACATTCCCACTCGTGGATCATTTTAATTAGCAGTTCTTAAACTGTAAATAGCCTGGCTAAACGGTGGTTAGAAGTTCAGTTTGAAGCGATAGACAAGCAAACCAAGGGCGAGAAGGAGAACAGGTCAGGAGAGGGGAAGAGGGAATGGGCTCCCCCCAAGTTCGGCTGAAGCGAAGCTGAAGCGTCTTGTCTCCTGGAGAAAGCCGCAGCTCCTCTCGCAGCAAAAAAGTAAATACGTTAGGAAAGATAACCACATAATAGACCTAATCTGAATAAGATGTCTGTGTTATAAAGTGCCAGTGCAGCTTCAGTTCAGATACTGTATCAAAAGGGAGAGACAGAAACAGAAGTTAGACTGAGAAGTTGTTTACAGTTTGAACAACATCGGTACTGTATTTACTGTAGAAGTATTGCATGAATCACTAGTATAGGGAATTGGGGGACATGCTGTATGAGCGTTATCTCCGAAGCGCGTTATAATCGAGAGCCTTATAGCAACTACAAAGGTGAGTTATTTTTGTTTACATTTTCACATTCTCTTTGCATGGTGAAACAATCCTATAGGAAATGTGTATAGGAATTCTTCAGAAACTGAAATAAATCTTATAGGAATCCTTTAAAAATCCTATAAGAATCCATTTAAAAACACTATAGAAGGAACTTGATAAACATTCTTAAAGGTTTTTTTTTGTGTTTCCTATTAAATCCTATAGAATCCTTTAAAATCTAATAGGATTTAAAAGGATTTCCTATAGGATGTTTTCACCAGGGATGTATACTTAACTGTGGTGGTGAAGCCCAAGGATGCTTGGTTCACGAGTTGGCTACATTGTATAATAAAAGGTGTGTTGCCTAAACGGTACTTTATCACAATAATAACATCTGGATCATTATTGTAGCTTAACTCATTTTAACAAATATGTGTAATAAAAGTAAAGTGGTAAACTAATACAACTTAGACTTAGTGTTATAATGCTTTACTTGTTTCATGTTTTGTATTAACCACTGTATTCCCCCAGACATTAAGTCTACATTGTTGTTGTTCACCAGTATCAAACAACGACAAGGTGACAGGTGGAATCTGCGTGAGGGCTTGTTGTTATAGATCGATGAAGATGAACGAGAAGCCGCACAGTTTGAGAGTAGGATAAAAACTACTGTAGTTGTGGTTCAAGTTCAACTTCAAGTTCAAGGTTTGAGTTACAGTTCCATGAGTTCCATGTTGCTGTTGTGTTGTTTATTTTGGTGTTCTGAATATTTGATAACAATATTTGTATTACTAACACTTTTTACCAATATTAACGATTAATCCTTCTGTTTTATGTTCTACTAAACAAACTATCATGACTGCACTAACAAATGTACTGTTTTTGTTATGGTTATCAAAGATTTGCCAAGTGTTGATTGTCTTACATGTTTTTAATGTATGTATATTGGAGATGTGATTTATATTTTGTACACTTTTTTACCACATATTGTGCTAAGGGATTCAGACCCAGCAGTCCTGTTCCACTGCCACATCGTAGCACTTCTGTTCCAGACAGCACACTACTCCCAGCTTGGAACAACTGTTGTTCCTTGTCACAAAGACGGCCAGAGTGGGTGGCGTCAGACCAGAAAAGGAATACACAGACAGAGACGGTGGTAATGATGAGCTGAGTGCAATGGCTGCAATCAGCGTTTATTAACAAATAAAAAGGTTTAACAGTACAAAACAGGACACGGCACTGGTAGCCAAAAGAAACATATAAACAAAACGGACTAAACACTAACACACAGGTGAAACGGAGACGAACAAACACGGTGAGTACAAACAAAACACTTTACTTTTAATGATTTTAACTCTCCTCTCTCTCTCACCCGTTCTCCTCTTCCGAACACCTAACCACCAGTGAGTGAAAATGTGTCTCTATATATACTGTTGTGCTGGGATTCAATTACTAATTAATTATTCACTTGAATCCCAGCACGTGAATTAATTCTGTGCAACCCCGTGCTCACATATACATTTAACCAGCACGTGAAGTGATGTGCCATCCTCGTGCCTAAATACAAATATACACTTTTTAAATACACGTGAAACACAGACCCGTTTATATCCCGTGTACCAATGACTATACACCAACATTTACACACGCAACATACAACACAACACACAAATGCACACAGGGGCGGGGCGCATTGCCACATATACCCCCCCTTGTGCGCAGCACACATGGCCTCAACGGCCACCTCCCCCCTTAAAAATCCAGCAGTCCAGGACAAAGTCTCGGGCTGGGAAGGGAGGCTTCAGTGGGCCCATGGCTGGCCATGCTGTCAGCACCCCTGCCGGTAGTGGCACGGCTGACAGCCTGTGGGTCCACTCCTGCAGCGAAACTGCTGCTGGGGAAAGTTGTCTCCTGACCTCTCCCCCTGTCTTTGTAGCCGGTAGCTCCCTTTGATGGGGCTCCGACCACAGTACTGCCGGCAGCGAAGAAGCTGCAGTGGGAGCAGGTCTCCGGACCTCCCCCACGATCTCCGGCAGCGAAACTGCTGCAGTGGGAGCAGGTCTCCGGACCTCCCCCACGATCTCCGGCAGCGAAACTGCTGCAGTGGGAGCAGGTCTCCGGACCTCCCCCACGATCTCCGGCAGCGAAACTGCTGCAGTGGGAGCAGGTCTCCTGACCTCCCCCACGATCTCCGGCAGCGAAACTGCTGCTGGGGTTGGTGGTCTCCAGACCTCCTCCCCCTTCTTCGTGGCCGGCAGCTCCCCTTTCTGGGGCTCCGGCCACCGTACTCCCTGCGGAGGTACGGGCAGCAGAGGCAGCTCCTGCTCCTCTGCTCCGGGCGGTGGCGGAGGCAGAGGCAGCTCCAGCTCCTCTGCTCCGGGCGGTGGCGGAGGCAGAGGCAGCTCCAGCTCCTCTGCTCCTGGCGGTGGTGGAGGCAGAGGCAGCTCCAGCTCCTCTGCTCCTGGCGGTGGTGGAACCAGCAGGCATTCACCCTCTGCTGGTGGAGGTGGGACCAGCAGGTATTCACCCTCTGCTGGTGGAGGTGGGAGGGGCAAGCAGTCCTCCCACTGCGGTGGAGGTGGCGGAGGTAGAGGCGATGGGGCTGATGCTGGCCACTCAGAGGGAGGCTGTGGCGGTGCTGGCTCCCTCTGCTGTGGCGGCTGGGCATGTGCGCGCCGTGCTGCCTTCAGCAGCATAGCTAGAGGCTGCTGGGGGACACCAGCATCCTGCCCTTCTCCCCCCCAAAAATTTTCAGGGGGTTGAGCCTGTAACTCCTCCCCTTCTGGCTCTTGGGACGGCACCAGCAGGTATTCACCCTCTGCTGGTGGAGGTGGGACCAGCAGGCATTCTCCCTCTGCTGGCCGCTTGGGTCCTACGGCTGTGGAAGCCCCGACTTCCCTCTTTTTGGGCTGTGGACGCACCGACTCCTCCCTTTTGGGCTGTGGACGCACCGACTCCTCCCTTCTGGGCTGTGGACGCACCGACTCCTCCCTTTTGGGCTGTGGACGCACCGACTCCTCCCTTTTGGGCTGTGGACGTTCGGGCTCCCCCCACTCAGGCGTAGGACGTTCGGGCTCCTCCCACTCAGGCGTAGGACGTTCGGGCTCCTCCCACTCAGGCGTAGGACGTTCGGGCTCCTCCCACTCAGGCGTAGGACGTTCGGGCTCCTCCCGCTTGGGCTGTGGACGCTCAGGCTCCTCCCATTTGGGCTGTGGACGCTCAGGCTCCTCCCATTTGGGCTGTGGACGCTCAGGCTCCTCCCGCTTGGGCTGTGGACGCTCAGGCTCCTCCCGCTTGGGCTGTGGACGCTCAGGCTCCTCCCCATAACTGCGGAAGGGACAGTGGGCGAACAGGTGATCCTGGTCGCAGAGGAGGCACCCCGACGATGGCTTGTTACATCGCCGTGGATGCCTGGCCCTTAGGCGGCACTCCTCCTCCCTGTCCTTCACCTCTTTATCTGTCTCCCGCTTGGGCTGTGGAGGCAAAACCAGCAGGCATTCACCCTCTGCTGGTGGAGATGGGGACAGCAGGTACTCCTCTGCTGGTGGTCCTGCTACCTGGGCTGCTGTTCCGTTTATCGTTGCCTCCAGGTAGCTGAGGAGAAACTCCACACCTTCCTCCAAGGTGTTTGGGGTGTGTTCCTGCTGATAGGCCTCCCATCTCTCACTGTCCATCATCCACAGGGCCCGAACGACTATGGGCAGAGCCTGGGCCTCCAGCCCAGCATTCTCCAGGAACCAGTCCCGCCATTTTGTGGCGTCTTCTGCCATTATATATATATATATATATATTTTTTAAACAAAACCCCTCCTGGTCTGACGCTTGGAGGCGCGGCTATCCCACTTCTGACACCACGTGTCACAAAGACGGCCAGAGTGGGTGGCGTCAGACCAGAAAAGGAATACACAGACAGAGACGGTGGTGATGATGAGCTGAGTGCAATGGCTGCACTCAGCGTTTATTAACAAATAAAAAGGTTTAACAGTACAAAACAGGACACGGCACTGGTAGCCAAAAGAAACATATAAACAAAACGGACTAAACACTAACACACAGGTGAAACGGAGACGAACAAACACGGTGAGTACAAACAAAACACTTTACTTTTAATGATTTTAACTCTCCTCTCTCTCTCACCCGTTCTCCTCTTCCGAACACCTAACCACCAGTGAGTGAAAATGTGTCTCTATATATACTGTTGTGCTGGGATTCAATTACTAATTAATTATTCACTTGAATCCCAGCACGTGAATTAATTCTGTGCAACCCCGTGCTCACATATACATTTAACCAGCACGTGAAGTGATGTGCCATCCTCGTGCCTAAATACAAATATACACTTTTTAAATACACGTGAAACACAGACCCGTTTATATCCCGTGTACCAATGACTATACACCAACATCTACACACGCAACATACAACACAACACACAAATGCACACAGGGGCGGGGCGCATTGCCACATTCCTCCAGTTCATAGCTGTACTGAAGTAGAACAAAGATGGCACAAACACAGAACCATGATAACTCTGTATACATGGTAACTCTGTATACATGGTAAGTCTGTATACAGTTTGTGATGCAAATATAGCCGAATGTTTTCGTGTTTACAAATGGTACCTATAATGTCCTTCTAACTGAGTGAATTCATTCACATACATTTTTGTGGTTTGTCTGTTTAATGTAGAGCCACATTTGCTGTCTCTTTACTTATAAAAGGTACAAAATGTATACATTTCTTACTTGCAAAAGAAAAACGAAGGAAGAAAGCACAAGAGAGTCTACAGAAAGTGCGATGTGACAAAGTTATACCGGATCATTTTTATGTTCGTGTGACAGGAATGGCTGAGTGGTGACGTCAGACCAGAAGAAGGCACAACAAAAACAAAAGGTACGGTGCAGTGGCGCGTGCGCCGTTCTATTTAAAGAATCCAAAAATAAAATATTTAAACAAAAATAAACACTGTGCTCACGAGCAAAATAAAAGGGTAAACAAAAACAAATCACGAACACAAAATCCACAATAAATAATAAATAAACCATACAGGTCAGGCTGGGCAGTCGCTGTCACTGTTCCTGTATGCTATAATTTAGTTTCGTTTTCACCCGATCGCTCTCGCTCTCTCCGCTCCTACAACACCCCACCCCGAGTTAGCGAGCTGCAGGCTTTTTATAACAGGTGACCATCTCCCGATTAGCAACAAATTAAATCACCTAATTAATTCGGGAGATGGCCACCTTCTGCACGAGTTTTAATTATATACCATGTGGATGGGGTTTCCCATCCACATTACTAAACGGTATAAAATAAACAAACGGCTATGCCGTCAAAATACAAAACAATAACACATACGGCGCTCGCCGACAAATACAATAAATCATAATAAACAAAAACAATAATCTGCACAGGGGCGGAGGATGAACCCTCGTTCTAAAAATAAACAAACAAACAATATACAGGGCTGCTCGCCCTGTTACAGTTGGGTGTATTTGTTAGTTATAGTTTTATCTTGAGGTTAATGTTTTTGATGTTGTAAACATTTTAAAAGGCAAACAATTATGCCGAGATGAATGATACAGTGCAGACTATTTTGGATTATTTATAATAACTTTGTCGAATAGAAAGCAAATGTGTGCGTTTCCGAACAGATCAGCTCACCGCTACCACCCCTGCGCTGACTCAGGAGGGCGAAGACGAACACACGCTGTCCTCCGAAGCGTGTGCCGTCAGCCGACTGCTTTTTTTTACACTGCGGACTCACCATGCAGCCACCCAAGAGCTACAGCATCGAAGGACAACGCAGCTTACAGCTTGGGCAGTTTACAGCTTGGGCAGCTTACAGGCAAGCCCGCAGGCACCCGGCCAGGCTACAGGGGTCGCTGGTGCGCGTTGAGCCGAGAACACCCTGGCCGACCTAGCCCTCCCTACATTGTGGATTAAGTTTAAGTAGGGAATCGATGGGGGATTTAACAGGTAGATGATGGTGGAGCCTGTACGTAATACAACGATTATTAGCTGACCAATAATACAATTGAAAGTTGGGTAAAGCCATACCTCCAAACTGCTTGGGCCTTTGAAGAAAAGACCTGTGAATACAAGGATTGTTTTTATTCCATATAAATGATGAGATTAGCTTATCAAGAGTTTTAGAAAAAAGATTTAGGGATAAAGATAGGGATACACTTGAAAAGATATAAGAATTTAGGTAACACATTCATTTTAACTGAATGAATGCGGCTGGCCAGAGAAAGAGGCAAAGTGGACCAGCGAGTAAAATCCTGTTAAATGCATTCCAGTAAGGGGGTAAAATTTGATTTAAATAGGTCGACATAGGATCTTGTTACAGATATTCCCACCCAGTCCCTGTGCACGCGGAAGTGATCTAATGTTTGGAGATTGGTCTCCTGCAAGAACGCAATTCCAACATTTAAATGCTGGAGATGTACTAGAACCTTATTTCGTTTCACTGGGTGATTAAGACCTTTTACGTTCCAGCTTACAAAACTGACAGCACTTCCTCTATTTGCACTCATTATAACGACAACAAAATATGAAAATCAAACCGTAGGCTATAAGAAATAAGACAAGATAAAATAATTCCACTATCCATTTTAAATCAGATGGTTGTATACCAAATGCAATTGTCTGAGACCCGAGAAAAAAAAGAGAAAGGAGACAAAAAACCTAAACGTAACCCAACCCCCCCACCCGGCAGCAACTCACCAAACAAGAAGCAAGCCCACTCAGATATTAAGGAATTCTATCCCAATTACATGTGCGCTAAAACATACCCAAACCCACAAATACAAGTAAAAAATGACAACCCATAAACTACATTAATAAATAAATAAATAAATAAATAAATAAATAATAAAATACCTGATAATAAAACATATTAATAAACAAATAATGACAAAGAATATGCAAGTGAACAAGGATAGTAATGTCCACAGGGCTAGGCCTATGCTATGTACTGTAGGGCTGGGCTGCAGAAGCCAATCCTGAAAATGATATTTTTTGAAAGAAGAATGGGTGGGAAAAACCTTGTAAACCATTTAAGCAATCACAGCATGTCAGTGTCGATTCTCTTGTAGTGCCAGGCAATTTATTTAATATCTCTATTTCCATCTTTCTGGGGTCCAACTGTGGGAGGTGCATCTAGGCAAAAGTCATGCATGAGGCAGATTCCTTGTGGATGAAGAAGAATTTAAATTCACACAACAGACATGCCCAACCAGTCCTTTTGTGCAGAAACCTTCAGCCTCTATCTCAGTTTTCAATGCATTCCAGTCTTCATAGGAGACTTTCTATTCCATCATGATCTTCAGCAACTCATTTGTTTCTTATAACCTTGAGCAAAAAGATTCAACCAATAGAACAAAAACATCCATCTGCCTAGTAGTGGTGTCTGACTACTGTGTTTTTTTTTAAGTAATAGAGAGACTGGTATTTGTCTCTTTCAATAAAATTCAAAGATGATGGCAATTCAGAATATGTAAGTAATATTACAGAAATCAGCAGGAAAATTCTATGTAACACATTAGGAGAGTGGCACTGCTTAAAGTCATCATAGCTGACAAAATAATTTCATACATTTTCATTGGCATGCACATCCATTCACTTTAGAGATCTCAATACTTTTGAAAGAATGATATGTTTTAGCATTTTTATTGTATTTTCATTTAAAACATGATATCTGTATCTCTAACTTTTTTCAAAGTAATAAGTTACTGTAACTAGTTACAACTTTGGTCAAGTAACTTTCATCAGTTTTTATTGAAGTTACAGTAACAATTTAATCACATTTATATTACAGTGTAATGACAAATATTATACATTTTAAAGTACTGTGCATTTTATTAAAATACAGTTGTGTAAGTGAAAAACTTAGGATTATTGTAAAGTCCAATTTGCCCATGTAACACATTTACGATTTGAAGGGCAATTTGTCTGTGATTTGCCCATAGGGGAAAATATAGGCCATAGTTTGAAAGGGTGAGCCTGTTACTTGGAACAGTATAATCTGCACATGGTGTATTGCACACTGGTTCTTTTAAGTTATTGTATGGTATTCATTGGTCATTATGGTTGACTTATAAATTGATTTACTACTATAATCAGTCAAGGCAATCATAATTGTATTGACTTTATTCTTATGAGAGTCAACACACAAAAGTTGACCCTTGTCTTTCTCTACTGGCTGAGGTGTATTTATTGGCTTCTTTGCTAACTAACTGTGCATCTGGTGAGAGAGATAAACCTCAAGAACCAGCAGGAGCACACTGCATCAAACCTACCCCCCCCCCCCCCCCACCCACCCATTTACATTCCCACCAGGCACCTATTTTCACGTCGGCCAAATTATTCCTAGAAGAACCCAGATGCTTTCTTTGTATTTCTGTGCTGAGAATTGCTCTGCCCCTGAATGCGAGGTCACATATGCCAATCAGCACAGTGATACACATATACAAATAAAAACCTCATAACTTTAAATCCATAGTCTATGCGGCTGAATGAGAAACAGATGCTTTATTGTGGGAACAGCGATTGACTCGCCTGTAGCTTGGTAGATGGAAAGAAGGTTTACAACTAAATGAAAACACTGTACTATCCGACTTTGTAAAGATTAAACAAATATAAATACAACCAGGTGTATGTTAAAGTCAACAATTTTAGGACATATAGGCCAACAACTTGACAAAAGTGGCATGGGCACATCAGTCTCATTTACATTTATAAATGTTCAATAACCAATACTACTTTAGTCAAAATCCAAATCCAACGAACTGAGACAGATAGCCGGGTGGAAATGTAAAATTTGGCATTAAATAGCTTCACATTAGGTTTTACTAAGCCAAACAGCAATTTTGAAATAACACTCAAGCTTATTTACACCTCTTATTTAAATTACTAGCATCAAAGTATATTCTACCGGGTGCCAATTGGCACAGACTCTTGTTGCACACATGAACCAATGAAATTATTTTGTTTGGCTATACAGTCTCAACGGCTGCATGGGCACTGAACCATCAGTCTATCTCTGAAGGCCAAGAGTACAGAACCAAGTTCTGAGGCACAGAAATAAGGTATAGTGTGTGGTCTTTCAACTGTTACAAAGTGCACACACTCATTAAAATACACAGCAACACACAGCCATTACAGCGAGACAGTGTCGCAATAAATCTCTTTAGATAAAAAGTGGCATGTACTCATCCTTCAAGGTAATCAAATGATTCAATAGGGAAGGCATTTTTGCTCAAATACTGGTAATTACGCCACAGTGGCTGACAAATGAAATGATGAAGTAAACTAAGGAGATTATCTTGTTTAAGAGCAGTAATTAAGTAAGTGAAAGTCAGTGGGTAGCAATCTCAGTATAGTGCTATTTGGCCAGCGGCATGTTATGTGACCATACAGTATACTGGTTTTATTGTACTTTATAACTGCTCTTAACTGTAACGTGATATTCTGCAATGTGATATTTTGTAAGGTGATACTTTGTATTGTGATATTTTCTAATAACTGTAAGTCATCCTGGATAAGGGCATCTGCTAAGAAATTAATAAAAATAATAATAATAATAATAATAAATAACAATAATAAAGTACACACACAAACGCGCACACACACATGCATTAATGCACAACAAGGGGAGTGTTATCTAGTGTTACGAGGCACGATTACTTGCATTTATTGTGTCTACCTGTGCATACACCATCATGACATCATGTTCAAGTGACGGTAAAAACATCTTCCTACAATATGCAGACAATAGAAAGGGAAGTTTGCTGACATTTGAAAAACAAACACCTGCAATAACCCTCAAAGACAACCTCTACTGTCCAACTTATTATGTACAATCATGTCCTGCTAAATGTAGGCCTATATAGTACATCTCTACTTCATTTTGCATAATTACTGAGCTGCACACACTCAGGGTTAGATGTACTAAAGTGTTGCACCTGTCGCAACAGTCGCAAACCATTTGCAAAATGAGTCAGAAGTCAAGAGTGAAATGTACGAAAAACAAGCGCAATGCTGTTAGCCACTTTTTAGGGAATGGTTTGCGGCAGCAATTTTTCTGAGCGATTCAACCTTAGATGAATATGTAATTATGGACGCTCCTGCATAAATTCCCAAAAAGCAGGTGGAGATAGTTCAAATGCAGGTTTTCAAATATTATAATCAGATGTCCTAAAGCTGCCGGCAACTGCGACACTTACAATTGCATCAATTTGTTAAGAACCTTCAACAGTCGCAATTAGCAAACCTTTAAAAGGCAGTATGAAAAACACTATCCCCTAACCATGGCTGCTGTGACTGCAACAAAAAGGAGACATCGTCTTCAGCAAGAACGAGTGATTTTTAGGATGAGAAGAGACAGGGTATTTCATACCCACATTACCCTCTTCGATTTAAATGAAGACCAAATTAAGCACAGGTACAGGCTCGGCAGCCACATAATTCTTGAGCTGCTGTTTGAATTAAAAGATGACCTGGAGCCTGTCACCCAGAGAAGCCATGCTTTCCCTGCAGTGGTCAAACTATTGTCCACCTGGGGCTCCCGAGTGGCGCATCCAGTAAAAGCACTCACTAGAGTGCAGGATGCGCTCTATAGCCTAGACGTCGCCGGTTCGAGTCCAGGCTATTCCACAGCCAACCGTGGACGGGAGCTCCCAGGGGGCGGCGCTCAATTGGCCGAGCGTCGTCCGGGGGAAGGGAGGGTTAGGTCGGCCAGGGTGTCCTCGGCTCACCGCGCACCAGCGATCCCTGTAGTCTGGCCGGGCGCCTGCGGGCTTGCCTGTAAGCTGCCCAGAGCTGTGTTGTCCTCCAACGCTGTAGCTCTGAGGCGGCAGAGTGTAAAGAAGCGGGCGGCTGATGGCACGCGCTTCAGAGGACAGCGTGTGTTCATCTTCGCCCCTCGCGAGTCAGCGCAGGGGTGGTAGCGGTGAGCTGAGCCTAAAAATAATTGGGCATTTCAAATTGGGGAGAAAATAATAAAAACTAATTGGCAACGACTAAATTAAAAAAAACAAACAAACTATTGTCCACCTTGCATTATCTTACCTCTGGGTCCTTTCAGGGGACTGTGGCTGCTGTTGCTGGCATTTTCCATTCGCTTTTTCTCGTACGTTGCCAGTTGTGCTCAATTTTTGAGGTGAACACCCAAATACCTATTTTTCCCTCAAAGTAGCATGTACTTACAAGCCTTGAAAACTAATTTCTATGACATTTCTGGTTTCCCCAATATGCTGGGAGCAATAGACTGCACACATGTGCCGCTAACCCCTCCAGCTCATTATGAGCCTCTGTATAGGAATAGGAAGCACACCTATTCTATTAATGTGCAGGTGGTTTGTAATTGTGCACAATTTAGCACTGCACCACTGACTAACTTAAATAAAAACTGACAGTGTTGGCTTATAGGCTACTCATGATAACACTAATCAGTGGTATAATGCAAAGTATGTTGCTGGTCCCTTGAAATTTGTATTAATGAGAACTGACTGTCCTCCTGTAAGTATCATAACTTGTCAACATGGCACCATGATATTTTGTGTTCATTGTCTAGGCTAAAAATAATGTAAAAATCTGCTAAAATCATTTAGTTTCAATTTAAAATAGTTTTTTTATTCGCATTGCACACCAATGTGTACAATGCAGCAGCATGGTTTATTTTGTGTTACCAGTAGCCTACAGCAGGCTAAAGTAAAAACAAAGTGGGCTAGGTATTCATTTGATTTTACTACTGTACTGTATACTGTATGGGCCTACTGCACAGGTTTATATTTTTTCATAATGTAAAGTGCAGCCTACCCAAAACACATTAGTGTTATTACAGTGCAATGATTTATACATTTAAAATACATTGAGCTCTACAGATGTATGTGTGCGATTTTATTTTACTTTTTTAAACCCGACACCTCCTTGTGTCAGACAAACATGTCCGGTTTAGCGAGGGGCTACTGTGTGATTATGAAAAGCTTTTTGATAGAAATATATATTTTTTTTATTTGGGGATGAAGGTGGAGGCCCCACTACAGAATCTGATGGGAATAAATGGACTTTTATTATTTATTTTAAAAAAAATGTTGCATGACTCTCGCAATGTTAGAGATATATAAGATGACGCAAAAAAAATATTTAAATTAGTATATTGCGGCTCTCTTCATTAACATATTTTCTCTTAGTACATACAACAAAATGTATACTTTCCAAATTGTCACAACGAAAATGAAAATTGTGGTATGTTTGTGCTGCGACTGGCCCATCGTAGTACATCTACACCTCAGTGTCAACAAAATGAACAAAATTAAACACACACAATAGCCTCTGTGTATGTATATGATACTGTTTTCTAAAATCCTTGTGCAAATGCAAATAACTTTTGCTGCTATGGAGAGAAGCAGGCATTCTTTTAGCTGCAGCACCAATGTCTGTTTTGGTTACAGAACAAATAAGGGATAAACAAAAGGTTTGAATTGGTAAAAATAATTTAATTTTCGAGTGCTGTTATGCCACTCAAAACATTTCTTCCTAACTGATACTTGATCGATAATGAGATTCAATTGATTGTTATTTGGGTAATTCGATTTGCTCTTTTGTTACACTTCAAAAAGTTAAAAATGTTGGTCTCTCACTGTGGGAATGTTGCCATGAGTTCCTCAGAGTTTGAGTTTGAAATTCCACTTACACAGGATAAATTGTCTGTTGTAAGAGAAGCCAATAGTGAGGACTATGTTTTAGACGTAGAACACGAAAGCTAAACACCTAAATATCACTGCCAGCGATCGTTTTTTCGAGAACTTCTCAAACAAAATTGAAGTGGGCTGTAAGCTTGTTTGAACAATGGTAAACAAAGCAATGCAAAAGCTGAGTTTACAGCTAATGTCCGTGTAATCGATGGAGATTTACTAAGTGATGATGAAACTGCTGTTGCTCCTGAACCTGTCCAGAAGAAATTTAAAATACAAATTAGAAAGGGGTGGGGGTTTTATGTGGAAGAGAATTTATAATTATGAAAACTTTTTTACATTACGTTAATGTATACAGTATTGTATTACTTTTCTTTGACAATATGAAATGCTAAATTTAAATCAGAAGCCCTTTTCTAAGTGTTAAGTTTGAAATGTACAATACTGTAATTAACTAGTTGCAATGATTGCTGCATAATAAAATTATATTCGCTTTTCTCATGAATTGTTCTGACTGTGGTTTCGTTGATGAACAGTTTTCTGTGGATTTGTAGAATAAACAGTGGCTTCATTAATCAACAATACATCTGCCCCACACTCCCGTTCTCTTCAGAGCCACACAGTCACTTTGTTATAAGATTCGTAGAATTAATCAATTAAAAGATCAAACAGAGACGTCACAGAAATGTTTTAAGTATTTAAACACAGCAAACTAAGAAATTAATGACTCGATGTAAGGATACGTGCAAAGTGATTTGCGGCTGCAAAACACCCATGTTGCTGCCAAAAACTGCGTTTAGCTGCCGTAAAGTGGGTCTTTAGCGGTCACTAAAAATGCGGCCTATGTAAAGAATGGCTTTCACCTGACGTTCTACACCCACTATCAAATTAACACTTTGCCATCATGAATCTATTTAAATTATACTGAAATGTATTCAAATGCACCAGTCCAGTGTAACAACTTTGACTACATGGTCTACGGCTGTTTTTTTTATTTATTTATTTTTTTTTTTTATTAAAAGATCTTATTTTGAGTTTGGGACCACAACTCTCTAGAAAAATCCTATAATTTATTTTATTATTATTATTATTATTATTATTATTATTTATATAGTATTTTTATGTATGTTTTTTTTTTTATGTTTGTATAAATTTATTTTTATATACAGTAGATGCCTCTTCTTAGAAACATCTCGGTTCCCAACAAAAAGTTGTTATTAACCGAACGTTGTTATAAAGCGAAAAGCCACATCTTCAAGTGTATATTGAAAAACGATGTATACTACAGTTATAGAAACAGCACACTGAAATACACGTCTTGGTTCATTACAGTGTGAAAAAACACCAAATATCAGAACAAACAACTGTTTACAAAAAAGTATACGTACTATCAATATCCTTAAAAACAGTAAACACACTTGGTATACAGGACTTACATCTAATACAGAAACATCATTTTAAAAGAAGTAGTTGTCCAATGTTTGTTTTTTTATGATTCGCCACCTCCAGCTGTAAATCACTCTCAATTTTGCGTGCAGCTTCGTAGCCATGCTGGATACAGCAGATTTTGAAATGCCAAACTTTTCTGCTACCCGTACTTGTTTAGCACCGAACTTTATCGGCTATAGAAAAGTCTACACGTTTTGAAGCCATGATGACAGATGACTACCATCAGACTCAATAAATGTACAGCTGCGTTATGAAAACTGATACATAAACAGACGCTGCGATGCGTGCGTGCGATGTATTCGTGTGCGTACCGTAGCCATAGAAATTGTAAAAAAAATTATCATTAAGCGGCAGACAGTTGCTAATATCCAAAATCTATTCGCATTAAAGTCTATGGGATGGGACTGGTTCCAGTGAAAATGTTGTTAATAACCGAAAATTGTCTTTACCAGGGTTGCTAATAATCACCATCTACTGTATATATTTTTTTTTACATATTTCTGTATTTACTTTCTTACCCCCCTTCTTAACTGTTACGATTGTTTTTACAGTTTGTGTAACAAATGACACAAAATAATATTGTTCCAAAAAAAATAAATGTATTCAAATGAAGAAAAGAGCATGGAATTGGGCGGGGATCTGGAATACTAAGCAGGCGTAAATATTATAATGAGATATAAGGATTTTGCCTTGCACTTGGGCAATTGCTGACCCTCCAAAAACTTTGCACTTCCTCTGACAAGGTGCAAACCACTGCAGACGCGAGTAATTATGAGCTGTATAAACCCACACACCTTCAGAGACCTGTCACTGGCCTCAGGATGGCTGTTGTGGTACACTTCCTGATGCGGTGACGCTTGGCTCTTGTTGAAGACAGGCAGAAAAACCTTCAGAGGAGAAGGGCAAGACGGAGAAGACCTGGCATATTCAAACCCAGGGTCCGTTTGTTTGGGATGGATTGTCCTCTCCGCTTGCCTCTGTGTGTCAGCTGTGATGTGGATGGTGGCCCTTCTCCTGTTCCTGCTGCATGGCTGTACTGCGTTGCGAGTTTCGCTTTTGTTCGTCGCCGCAGGTCCTGCCACCTTTTCATCACCTGGTTGACTGTCCTCCTGGTAACACCGACTGCATTGACTTTCTCAACTATATAGAACCATATGGCCCTTTTTGGAAGCATAATTGATTTTGGCTGAGGTTTTTCCAAATAACTCAATTTCATGCTCAGAAAACTTTTCTTTTTTGTGTGCCAAGAGGACTTTGATGCCCTTCCTCCGACATATTTTTGGTTTGGTTTGATTTTCGTGCTCCACAAATCTCATACAGCGCCTACTGCTCTCTGTGGCTCATTATTTGTGTGTGTTGAGTAATTTGCATTGCTCTTAAGCTTACATAGGCAGCAGTGCAAAATAATTGCCTGCCTGCTAAGCCATTTGGATTTTGCAGCTGCAATTATTTCCACTGTACCTATCCTTACATCAGCCCCTAAATGCGTAAAACAATGGCACCGTAGTGCACATCATAGGAACATAAGAAAATGTATGAACAAGAGGTTTCCAGTTCCTGTTTGATCTCTCATGCCAGCAATGCTTAAGGAAATAGATACATCAGTATGCTGTAGAAAGAACAGAACTGATTCCAGTTGTCAACTTTTCACAAATTCATGAGGAATACACATACAATATTATGTCTCTGTATTTTATTCTAAAGAGAAATAAAACAAAGAATACAAGCTGACTACAGAACGGTGCAAAGTTAATAACATTGAATGATAATTGTTACCCGCTTCACAGTTCACTGTCCATAGACTGCAAATTTATCAACAATGAAGGTATTTAGGTTGGGTGAAAGGTACATTTTAATTTAAATTTGAATGCATGTGTAAAACTGAGATGTACTGTATTTAATAGAAAAAAATAAACTGCAGTCAATTGATCTGCAGTTGCTCGTCTGTTTTGCCTTGCACTTCGAATTAATGCACGGATATCACGATCCTGGAGTATGCGCTTCCGCCCACTGTTGCTCTTTGCTGATGACGTCTTTCCCTTGGAGTTCCATGCCGACATCACCTTAGACACTATTGTTCATTGAACATCAGCAAGTTGAGCTGTCTTGGTCACTGAAGCTCCTGCCAAACACACCCCAACAATCACCCCTCTTTCAAAGTCACTGAGGTCTCCTCTTGCAGCCATGCTAGCCATAATTATAGGCAACCAGGCCTGTCCAGGATTTTTATACATGACCCTAAGCATGCTGGGATGTTATTTGCTTAATTAATGCATGAGACACACCTGTGTGGAAGCCCTTGCTTTCAATATACTTGGTGCCCCTCATTTACCCAGGTGCTTCCATTTTTTTGTCCACTACCTGTATCTTTCAACACAGGACACTTGTATTTCTCAAAAGTGTCCCATTCACACAGAAGGATATCACAATCTTCAAAAGATGTGCTAAGTATGGGACAAATCAATGCTTTCTCTGTCAGCACAGCTAGCAGAGAAATGGGTGAGAGATGATGATACAAGTTTGGAAATAGTGCATTCAAGTTACAGAGGCCATCACCAATACACTTAGGTATAAAGAGACTGGTTTCCCCTAAATCTACACTTGTTAAAGCAGCATCTCATTCAACTGTTCCATTAAAAAGTGAACATATCTGAAGGCCTTGTGTGTACTAGCATAAAGAAACATAACCATAACAAAAGAAACTCCATTTCCACTACACTTGGTTCGTGTGCTGTATTAGCTGAGCCACAGCCCAACTGCAGATTTTCACTGCACTATTGAGCCAACTAACACCATAGATATCCCTAGACACCCCTGTTGATTGAAAACAAAACTGAAACTAATTATTTAACTTCAGAACAATGTACTAGCACTAAGCGGGGAGATTCTAAAAAATACAATTTTGCATACAAATTAGTATTCATGATTATGACCCCAATTACTGGACTCTCAACACCAAGTGGCTACAGTGAAGCTTGTTGCAAAAGGTTTAACTATAGCAGGCAGGAAACAATTCTTGCTATCTGAAAATCTGGTGTTTTACCCAACACATCATTTGCCTGCCCCATCGTCAGGGAAGCTTACCCCAGAATCAGCATGACCAATCTTGAATCATGCCAAACTCACTTGCCAGGATTAGCTTTTCATTGCTACAGTATCAGTCATGTTGAGACACATTGAGGTATGGTGCTTTACTGCTCTGAACGACTGTGCCAGGCGAAAGGTTTGTTTTTGAATCTCTCTGTCGTTTTATAAAAAAAAAAAAAAAAAATGAAAACAATATATGCATTGGTACATTGTTGTTTCCTATTTAATCGGTCTTGAATGCCTCAGGACTTCTACAGTTTAATATCAGGTCCTGTTCCATTTTTATGTGTTTTTCTGGTCCATTAAAATGAAAAGAAAAACTGCTAATGTACCGTGCTGCATGTAATCTGTGTGTATTGCTCTTATTTTTCACCAGCACAGGGTTCATGTTAAACGTTGTATTAATTAGATATTAGGTAATTAGTTTACTCATGCAATTGCAGTACTGCCTTCACACTCACTTTAAACTGCATGCTTTAATGTACAATTCAAGCACATACAGACAAACTTCACAAAAACACAAATCCAGATGATCCAAAAACACAAATTAGCCAGCACCACAAAAAAACAGAAAATGCATAACTGCCACAATGTTAATAGCACAGGAACAGTGAGGCCTCATCTAGTGAAGAAAGCTACCAGTATGCACATAAAATAATGACATGTCCAGAGCTAGGTTTAGATAAATAATAATCTCCTTCTGCAAATGTGTGCTGGCACAAAGCACTAACCAAACTACTGTAATCCCCCTCCCCCAGCAACAAGGTCAATTGTGGTAAGAAACACAATAACAGGTATACACATTTTAAAATGCTGCAGTCCTGGATTCAAACATCATAGTCTCCTGCCTGTGCAACAAAAGCAGCAGATACAAAAAAAAGTCCTGTATGTAATTAAGAAACAATTGGAGCTCATTAATAAACTAGGTTGCCACACTTGTCATCGTTACTGAATACAGTTTTTTTTAGCAACATCCAGAGATTTTATTACTGCCATTCTGCAGACCTGAACAGACACCCAATACAATCACCAACCCCAAGCATGCAATGAATGCCATAAGAGTAAAAGTTAAAAAAAGAAAAAACACTCACAAAATGTTCTACCAAAACCCTTATTTGGAAATGGAGTACAGAATGTGCTTGGAGGACTAAGTGAAACACTAAATAATAATATGTGCACCATGACATCAGTCATAACAACATTCTCTTTCAATGCACTGTGGAATCAAAGCCCATACAATAAAATGAGATTTCCTAACCAATTACAGTGCAGAAAACAGCTAAATGTTCCATTTCTATTCTGTGTTTATTTCAGATATCCTTTATAGAAGTGGAAACTTCAGCATATTTTTTGACCCACACACAGAGACATCTTGTTAGGACATTCCTGCTTTAAAACCAAATAGTCAAACATTATAATGGTATCCATGGCTACTTTATTTCAAGTCAGAAATGCTTATTGTTGAGTCTAAACTGAGCGTTATAAACACCAGACACCAAAACCCACTTAAACGGCAGTTTACACAGCTCCTGAGAAAACTTAGCTCTCTGAGATTCTGCAACATTTTTATTCCATTAAAAGATAAAAAGTAACTGCTAAATGCATTTAAAACATTTTAAATAAACTTCCCAGTGCTACAAATATAAGCCTAATTGATTCACTGTGAAGACTGGAGGCCAGGCAGCTGTCACTTTATAAAAAGGCAAGCTGACTAACTTTTTAAAATGTTTCAACTTTAGTTGGCAAGTGCAAACTGGGGAACAGACAAGGAGATGTCAGGTAGGTATAAAATATTTAACGTTGATGTTTTTTAATGCACAGAAAGAAAGAGTAGAGTGCACAAAGTAGCAACCCAAGGCAGCACCCACTGCTGTAAAAACAACTAAGAATTTATATTTTGTGTATCACATGCATTTTTAATTTAAAATGTCTTTGTGTTATTTTTTTTAATAAATTAGTTATTTATGAGATGACTTACTGGGTATGACTTTGGCTGCACGACTGACCTCTCACATGGACAAGCCTCATATCTAAACCAAGCATTATCCTTTAAATAAAGCTTGTTTTAATGTTTATCGTTGTGTGCTTAGCGCACATACTGTACACATGCTGGTGTTTGCTGACACAGTCCAGAACAGACTTTCATGATGCAAAGTCAAGAGTACCGTTACACCTGCACTCCTGCACAGGACAGAATGGCAAGCACTCCCTAAGCCAAATATTGAAAGCGCAAATAGATAGACAGACAGACAGACAGACAGATATATATGTATTTTATCCTCTGATAGTCTTATACTTACTATTAAGAGTAATCAAGGACAGAGATCTAACTTGACTGCAGTGACAGGAAAGCTCCACAGAAGAGGTATTGTTTTTGTTCAAGTTTTCTAGTTTGAAAATATTTCATATTGAGGATAAAAGGTTCACTTAGTGGTTAAGAGATTTTACACAAGGGTCTCTTGGCTACCAATACTCTGCCACTGGCCCAGACAGCTTGTTTAGTATAATTGTACTTCATGCTAATAAACACCAGAAAGAGATAACGTGCAATATGGGTGAGCTCATCACATTAGCACAAAATTCCTCTTTGTTCTTGCAATCATGAACGAGAGTGTAAAGCTGCAGTATTTTCAGGGGATCATTTCCTCACAATCACTGCCATTCATTACCTCTCTGTAGCAAGTTTTCATGAAACAAGTCCTTATTAAGATCCGGAAAAACACCAAGGAGAATGCAGTGTCCTCCCTGGTTCACACTCTCTATTTCAGCATCGTTTCCTGGGCAATGATACAGTTTTATTGTGATTGTGTAGATTGAGCTACATCAATACAGATAAAGGAGAATTAGATAGTATATCCATTTGGTGAGTAATGCAAGGAATAAATAAGCACTCCATCTTAAATTGATTACATGCCATATAAGGATTCAGTCCCAGGAGTGGTGCACTGATGCATTACCCATTGTCCACAGACAGACTGAGCCATATTAAAATGTAATTTTTTTCAGAACTCCCCTCAAATTCAGCACATTTTTAAACATCATGGAACTTCAACTCAATGAAAAATGTTTTAAAAAGGTCATCCCCTTGGCAGTAAAGTAAAACAAGTGTAGCAGTTTAACACAGCCAGTGTAAGTTCTCATCCGGTTTTCAACATTTAGCACTTAGCATAACTAAAATGGTAGCAACAATGGGGAATCTACAGAGAGGTATAAAGGCTCATGGGTAATATCTTCTTTAGATTATAACGCTTCTCCTTTCATTTTAAAGTGGAACGTAAAATGACCCTTCATTCTGTCCAAAGGCTTAAACTGAAGACTTTTGCATTGAAACTGTACAACTTCTTTGTCACAGACTTCAATGCGATAGACTCTCTTACACATGAATGCCCTTATTATGTGCAGATGTTCTGTGCTCTCCATCCGTCTTCGAGGACGAACAAGTTGAATCATTATTTTGCTATTTGACCAGAAACGAAGCATGGCCTATTGCCACCCGCATACTTTTTTCATCCTTTCCTTTTTTTATTGGATTTTGGACCACCAGCTGTTTGGCAAAAGCAGACGGTAATGTAACATGCAATATTCCTTCACAGATGCTTGTAACACTGTGTATCCCATTTAATATGCTGTCTGTGGGAAGCCACAGTTTCAATCTCGTCAGCAGACCAACAAGAAGATGAATGTGTTGGAATACCTCAGTGACCCGGGACAGCACAGAAGTCAACAGCAGTTAACCTTTTAAAAGTGCTGCATCCTGGACTGAACCCCTTTCAAAGTGCAGGATCCCCAACCCCCATATGTGTGTTGAAATGGTATAAGTTTAAGTAATTAATAAATTGAATTTGCATAACCTTCATTAAGTTCCGATATGAGTAAACCATTTTTTTGTTTGTTTGTTTTTTTTGTTTGTTTTTTTACTTTGAAAAACCTCTAGGCACAGTAGTATAGAGTAACCCTCTGCTCTTTGTTGGTCCACATGTTTGTAGACCCCAATGTTCTCTATAGGCTTTTTATATCTTCAGTTAGGCAGGTTGGCACAATATATGTGAAGTGGAGTTCTAATTGGAAAGGGACTTTCTATGCCCAACAATGAAAACATGGGGGACTCCAATAGATGTGAATGATGATGGGATTCCTCAAAATACATTTCTAATGAAGAAAATCTTTTTGAAATGAACACTTTGACTACGCAAGGAAAAGATGGAAACTGAAACAAATAAAAAAACGTGAAAATTGAATTGAAACAAATAAAAAAAATGTAACTGCACACGCTTTTCGTATCATCTTGCTCGAAAATGGCATCAGTGGAGGTACAGAGTGGGTTTTGCTAGCTTGACTAAAAGAAAACAAAATCTCTGTAAATGGTAAACTGTACCTGAGAAGTAACTATTTGTAACTGTAATTAGTTACATTTTTAAAAGTAATAAGTTACTGTAACTTGTTACAATTTTGGTCAAGTTGATTACTTTTTTTACAGATAAGTTATATGGCATCGGGTCTCAGGTCATGAAGGTCTTGAAATCTTCTACAGTTGTTCTTGAAAAGTACCCATTTTAAAAATCAAAATATTTAAAAAAAATTGTCCTTGACATGTCAGTTGTGTAATACTTTCATAAAAGTTTCAAACACATGTTTCCATGTGAACAAAACAAACAAACCACCACTTCCTACAACAATCGATATGAAGGAAGCCCTCCTGACATATAAAAGGATGAGTCACTTGTCCTTCCAATTGAACTGCATGCACTAAATGAGGGAAATAACAGGTAGGTTCAGCCCCCCGCAGAGCATGTCATGATGAATGTCTGAGGAGCGCTCAAGCTGATCTGGTTCTTTCATTGTTGGTATTGAGCTCACCCAAAGAGGTATCCAGAACAATCTGTGTGACTTCAATAGAAACTGATATCTTCAAATCAATCATGTTCGGTTTTACAAGATAACTCAAATGTGGGTTTTAAAGCCCCTCAACAAAATCTTTTGGGTTCGCCCCGAAGGCTCTCTTCTTCTGCCACAGATATATATATATATATATATATATATATATATATAACGACACCTCTGCCAGTTCTGTTGTCAATTTAATGCTTGTCTTCTTTCTATTCCTTAAGGATATTATCTTATTAAGTATTGCTCATCCTTGTTAGACAGCTTTTTGGCTCTTTCAGTCCTGGGTTTGTCAATTACAGATGATGTTTCTCTGTACTTGTTGATTATGCTTTGGATACCACACCTTGAAAATCAAGTGATGCGAGCTATTTCACTCAATGTTTTTCCTTCTTTATGCAAATCAAGGTTGTATAATAGTAGAAAACACTAGTGGAGGCTTTGAGTAAATTGTTGATGCGCATAATGCATCACTGTATATATATTTAAAATATACTTTTATTGAGAGCAGTCGGTCTGCTCGAGGACTCTGCTGTGTGAAGAGCCCTGACTGTATCGTAACAAAAAAAAGGTACTGTGTGAACCTTTCTGGTTGTGTTTATTTTAACAGATAAACAGCCTACCTGTCCTGTTTTATAGTTAGGGTGTTCCTGACAAGGTTTAGTTAGTGCTCCGAACAGAGTTAGGTGTTTATTTTTGTTTATTTATTTTTGTGTGTAAAAATAAAAACAGCGCAACAACGCTTTAAAAATCCATTTCTGGTGTGTGTCAGTCTCTGAGTGCTGAGAAAGAACCCGATGTGAGCCTGTGTGGCGAGCGTCAGTTTACATCTGGTGGCAGCGAAAGGCAGCACTACGACTGACAAGACGGATATAAAAGAATTGATCACAAGAATCAACATATGGAGGAACAAGAGGAAAGCAACCACCGACATCTGGAGGAGATTGAGAGGCGAAGACGGGAGCTGGGGTTGGACCCGTTGGAAATAAAGGAACGGGAGCCAACACAACTGGAGCTACTGCTCTAGAAGTGGAATCCAGCAGGAAAAGCCCTGCTGTCTCCACCTCCAGAGGGAGAAGCCCCGCTGTCTCTACCTCCAGAAGGAGAAGCCCTGCTGTCTCTAGCACCTGAGGAGGTGAAGCCGGTGCTGTCTCCTGAGCCAGAGGAGGAGCCGTTGCCATTTCCGGTGCCATGGGCTACAATTGAGGAGGAGGTGAAGAGCGCACTTCCACCTCAGCTCAAACCTCCAACCCTGAGAGCTCCTCCGGCGCCAGAAAGTTCAGACCCTTGCCCCGAGCTCCGGGACACCCTGCCTAAGGTTCCGGACCTCCCGTTGTTGGGCCTGTTGCCCAGGAGTGTGCTCCACCAGGCAGTTCCTCGCCTGGTTCCCCACTGCGCTCTCCCTGCAAGCCCAGACGTCGTGACACAGATGGCAGACATCGCTTGGGCTCCCCCTGCCTGTTGCTGTGTTCCCCCTGGCGGCTCAGAGGTTGCTACACTGGTACCCATCCTCAGACCACTGCCACCCACCAGGTCTCCGGTCCGTGCGCCAGTCGCACCTGTCACCACGGTGGGGTCCCTCGTTGCTGGTTCTCAGTCCCTCCTTGGAAGCGCCGGAGGGACCGACCCACCCTCATGGGACTTGAAGGTGGGTGGTCCTTTAAGGGTGGAGGGAAGTGGCCTTGGAATGGCCGATCGGTGCTGCGCACTTAAGGGGGAGGATGTGTAACAGGGCAGGGAGGGGGTTAAAAGCCTCCCTGCCAGAACATGTGCAAATGCACATTTATTTAATTGTTTTATTGTTTTATTGTAAATTAGAGCCAACTGCCAATATTTAAGGAGAGCAATCAGTATGCTAGAGGACTCTGTTGTGTGAAGATTACCGACTGTGTCATAACAAAAAAAATGTACTGTGTGAGCCTTTCTGGTTGTGTATATTTTAACAGGTAAACAGCCTACCTGTCCTATTTTATAGTTAGGGTGTTCCTGACAAGGTTTAGTTAGTGCTCCAAACAGAGTTACCAGTAGGTGTTTGTTTTTGCTAAGAAATAAATAATAATAAATAATAATAATAATCAGAGCTATCAGTAACATGAAAAACTAGATCTGACCTCCTCCACTGTATGAAGACATAAAATGTTTGTTAGTGTGACATACAGACTGCTAGAACATAGAAGTCTCTATATACCCCTGGATCTCAATTTGATAAGCAGCTCTCTTGTACATTTGTACAAAATCTCTAATAATTCATTTACTGAAGCTATTCAGCTTTTTTAGCCCTGGATTACTTCTGACTGTATGTGATTTCATGTGTAATGAATCCCTAGAATCATACAATGACATGCTTGTATGATTGTGGTTCTTGGGTATTCAGTTGCACTCTACTCTACAGGTCATGGAAAGATCTCATCCCATGCCATTGAGAAACGGTATTTGGGTGTGTTTCTTTTTTTAAATTAATATTTCACTTTTCCTATTTCCCCAACCCCAGCATAAGCAAGTAAGGAACTTTCTCCTTTATACTTGTAGTCTAAATAATATTTTACAGAGCCAGGCTTAGCAATTCCTTGTCATTTCCAAGACCTAGCAATACATGATTTCCCATGATAAGCTAATCTGTGGCTGTCCACCCCTGCGATTTATAAATACAGCACAAAAGTGTAGGCATATTAGAGGGAATGGAGGTAATGGATATCAGCAGCAGAACTTAGAATATAGAATAAGAAAATTATAGTTAGCATTTATCAATTTTTGACACGGGCTGCTGGGTTTTATGGGAATCCCCCACGTATTTTATTTAGTACTTATCTGTATTTAAGTGTTTAAGCCATCTTACCTTCATGAGTGCCCAAGGGAACAGGCTGCAACACATAAAACATACAATACAAATGTAACAAATGTTACAAATGGGATAAATGATACTGAATTTACAGTAATGGAAGAGCGCAATCTGGTTGTTCATAATGTTTAAGTCTAGTGTAGGCACACCCAGACACAAAATTAAACTACATTGAATAATAGCTTGCATTTAATGTAGAAGGGAGTTTACTCTTTATCCATCAGTGTTGACTAACCATTTGCAATGTCAGCTGGAGCATGATCACTTTGTTCCCAGGGTTCACTAAAAGCCTGAAAGAATGAACATTTCTTATTTTTTTCTTAAGAATAAAAATCACATTTGAAGTTCCATGATGATGCAAGTCTTGCTTCCAGAGGTGACCACAGGAACAACCTTTAGGTCATTATAGACACATTTTCTAGTGATCTGCATCAACTTGTCTACGCTTAAATAATTAAATATTGTATGTATTACTACGATAAAATAATGTTGGATAGGTGTGCTCATGTTTAATTTAGTGGGTGGTTCCTCTTCTCTTCACTACATTTCTAGTTCTGTAGTCGTGTCTACAGATCTTGATTACACACAGATAACCACTGGCCATGTGCAGAGTATGGCAACTTGGCGAGGATCCCAACAAAGACCAACCAATCGAAACACTGAACTTGCAAGCCTTTTCTGTCTGGTATGTGAGCAAGACGTTAAAATGAGAGAGAAGGGAACCAATTTGGAGTGGTCCTTGTTTCCTTCATAGATATAAGCTTGTTGCATTTCAGACAGAGCAGGCCAATCCCCCTTACGTAAATGGTTTAACCCAACTGCACTTAACCTACCCAAATCCTTACATTCACTATCATTCATGCATGATCTTCTCCCACCACACCAGCCCTAATCAATGTGTTTTTGTTGTAGAGCTGGATTCTGTGGGGGGAGGGGCTCATCACCAACTCAGCCCCCCCCCCCTTCCCCCCCCCCCCCTTCTCCCTAGGATCACGGTCTGGTGAGGGATTAGACGAAAATGTATTCTGTCACTTTCAAACGTCACTACTGCTTGTCTCTTCTGCCACGGCTGACTGCAGGTAGCTTGTTAAGTTAAGTTCTGTGTTACTTTATCTGCTATGTCACCCTGGGGCAAGGCCTACATCCTTCCCAAATCTCAGCAATTGTCTGGGTGACAGCCGGCTGCCCATGTACCCAGGGACCATCCAGAGGTTGGTCGCAGATAACCCCTTGTGCTAAGAGCAGCCCGATGGTATGTGCTGTGATGTATAAAAATGTGTTAATAAAATTATTGTACTAAAACAACTGGTTGTCCTGTTCTGTTTGAAATTAAATTTAAGGTCTTCAGATTTGACATTTTGTTCTCTTTTTAATCCTCGCCCTTTTCTCATTTGATGACATTGGTGTTGTGACTGGAAGCTATTTCCTTAAACAAACCTTTTTTGTACACTGTTGATTACCCAGCCAGGCAGATCTCAGTCAATTAAAAGCAGAAAAATGCCACTGAACTGCCTCCTACAGGCTTTCCTACAGTCAGAATCTGTCAAAGCACTTATATAAGCATGTACAAGTGTAGGAAATGATCATACTAGTAAAATGTAGTTATAAAATACCACTTAAAACCCTTTATAAAAACGGACAGCAGACTGAACAAAGATTAGAACATTTCCCAATATTAACGTTCACACTTTAACGTTTAAAGACTTGAAGGAGAAAGCAAAGGCCTGTGTAATAACAGAGGTTTAAGACCATCATGGTGAGCTCATTTATTTATAATAGAAGAGCAGGTCTATAGTTTTAAATAAAAATTGAGGTAATTTAACATCACACTCTTCCTTTTATCTAGTACATGAATGCTGGAGATGCAGCCAACTTCTTCATGAACTCTAAATCACTCTCTGAAGTAATTTTCTTTAGGAGAGAAGGAAAGCAACTGCCTACTCGGTGAAGTAACCACAACCTAAAATATCAGTCTAGTTAAGCCATTTCACAGGCAGTTTCAGGTACAGTAGCAACAGTGGATGGTCTCACAGCTGCCGAAATCCTGTCTCCTCCAGCAGATATCACCTGATCTAAGTAGGAAATCCATGCTATAAAATGAACCCGTAGCGTGTGCTCAAATTGACAAGAGCAAGATAAAATAATAATGAAATTAAATGTAACCAAACACTTGGGCAGTAGACCCTTTTTGGATTACAGAATCCTAGAAAACCTCCAATTAGTTTAATAAGTTGTAGAACTTGAAATTTAATTTGCTGTGAAATCAGGAAAAGCTTATGTATTATTCTTCATCTGTATTACAGTACTTAATAGACCCTTATTTCTTGCCGGGGGGGGGGGGGGGGCACACTTTTATAACCATACTAGTGTTCCCATACAAGAAACAATTTTATCAAAGTAGTAGTGCCGGTATGTAGAAATAAACCAGCATAAGCAAAGCAAAACATGCTAGGAAGTTTAGCAGTGGCCTGTTTGAATGGCTTGGTTGCACTAACATAATGGCATGGTCCTGCTTTCAACTCACTATTTTATCAATGAACTGCCCAAATTCCATGCATTGTTTCACTGTTGCTTAGCAGAGGAGTACTCATTGACGATTTAATCACAGTTTACAAACTACAAAAGGCCCACATCAGAATACCCTAAGCTCACACAATGCACTTATCGGTGAAGCAAAAGCCAAGAACAGGGTTCTCGCACAAACTCACACATACTTTTCTCAACTGCTGAAAGAGCGGGAATGTATCCCTTTCTAAGGACTTATATGGGCTCTACAATATCAATTACTATTACCTTAGAGAATGTAACAGAATATAACAATGATGTTTAGACAAGTAGTTTTTCAAACATGCTGTAAACCAGGAGCACAACCAAGATGCAACATTTACCTTTCTACCACTAGAAACAGATACATTCCATCCAGACCAATGCTCTGACGGCATACAAAAAAATGAAGAGACACCAGCTCAGAATATAAAATTCAGCTCTCAGAATTGATGGACTGCTTAATAGGAATAATATATGAATGGTATCAGGTTGATGTTTGATTTGCTGAATCAAGGCTTTTTTTTCTAATGGGTCTTGATAGTTTTCAGTTGTATAGTTTGGGAAGATGGAACTGTGGTAAATGGACTTGAGTCAATGCCAAGACCTCAAACTGTAATAGAGTCAGTGTCAGCTCTTACCACTCAGAAACACATCCCCACAGTGCCACTGACTACCATCATGCAGCTAGAACATAAGAAAGATCAGCCTATACTTTACTATTCCCACTACTGCATTTAAAAAAAATGGTAGAAAAAAAGTAATAAGCATATCAAAGCAAAGGTGTTGAAGGTCAGCTGAAAACTGCCAGTCAGACAGTTTAAAGCCTTGATTCAGCAAAGCTCCAAATCAAACATCAAAGTGATGCTCTGTTTGCATTTTATTTTTCATATTAAGCAATCCACCCGTTCTGAGACCTGAATTTCATATCAAGAACAGTCACCTTTTCATGTGTTTGTATGCTTCTGAGAAGCTGACGGGTTCGGGTCGGGTCGGGTGTAGTTTGTATATTATAGTTCAGGCTCGGGTCGGGTCAGGTCAATGTGTTATCAGTGAGATTTTTAATTTTAAATGAGTATTTTTTTCTTCCTCTGTGTAAAAGTGCTTCCTAAAGCTCAGTTCCTGTTTCACAATTTTTGAAAAACCACTTGCCATACACCATATGTTCTTAGAGAAATCACCTCTCTTAATATCATCTCACAAACCCGCTTATTCGTTTTGTGCATCCTGTCAAATGCTGCGTAGCTGGGCTTATTAGGTAACCACAGGATATAACTGATTTCAAAAGCAGCTAACAACCAATAATCATCTTGGCTGATAAACTGACATTTTGTGCAGTCTATCAAATGCTGCATGGGTGGTCTTAGCGGGATACAGTTCAGTTACAAAACACCAACGTCACCAAATTTTAACATTGTCAGTTTTATACAAATGCACAAAGAACGACTAAATGTACAGTATTAAAAAGTCGGGGTGTAATATTTGTTGTTGAACGTTAATTTAGTGGTTTGATACTAGGAAAGGAAGTAAATGAGATATGATTAATTGAGAGTGATTTTGTTCTTTATTTATTTTCTTTCTTTATTTTCTTTATTTATTTACGTTTTAACTAGAAACCAGGATTACTCTACACCAGGGGTGCCCAATCCTTGTCCTGGAGGGCCGATGCCCTCCTGGTTTTTGTTCAAACTGTACACTAAATTGATTAATTGGACCAATTAAGCTGCTAATAAGGACTTGATTGGTCCAATTAAGTAATTTAGGGCACAGTTGCAACAAAAGCCAGGAGGGACATCGGCCCTCCAGGACCAGGATTGGGCATCCCTGCTCTATACTGAAGGTACTTAGTTTCAATAGCGTATTTTTTGAATATATTTGTGGAGATGGTTGGGTCGGGTCGGGTTGTGTATGTAAATATTTCAAA